>NW_027596214.1:0-588507 GCF_964194155.1 Cetorhinus maximus | reverse complement strand
AGCCTGTCTTTCTCTCTCTCTCAGCCTGTCTCTCTCTCTCTATCTCAGCCTGTCTCTCTCTCTCTCTCTCAGCCTGTCTCTCTCTCTCTCTCTCAGCCTGTCTCTCTCTCTCTCTCTCAGCCTGTCTCTCTCTCTCTCTCTCAGCCTGTCTCTCTCTCTCTCTCTCAGCCTGTCTCTCTCTCTCTCTCAGCCTGTCTCTCTCTCTCTCTCAGCCTGTCTCTCTCTCTCTCTCAGCCTGTCTCTCTCTCTCAGCCTGTCTCTCTCTCTCTCTCAGCCTGTCTCTCTCTCTCTCTCAGCCTGTCTCTCTCTCTCTCTCTCAGCCTGTCTCTCTCTCTCTCTCTCAGCCTGTCTCTCTCTCTCTCTCTCAGCCTGTCTCTCTCTCTCTCTCTCAGCCTGTCTCTCTCTCTCTCTCTCAGCCTGTCTCTCTCTCTCTTCTCTGCCTGTCTCCATCTCTCTTTCTCTGCCTGTCTCCATCTCTCTCTCTGCCTGTCTCTCTCTCTCTCTGCCTGTCTCTCTCTCTCTCTGCCTGTCTCCCTCTCTCTCTCTGCCTGTCTCCCTCTCTCTCTCTGCCTGTCTCCCTCTCTCTCTCTGCCTGTCTCCCTCTCTCTCTCTGCCTGTCTCCATCTCTCTCTCTGCCTGTCTCCATCTCTCTCTCTGCCTGTCTCCCTCTCTCTCTGCCTGTCTCCCTCTCTCTCTCCCGCTGTCCCTCTCTCTCTCCTGCTGTCTCTCTCTCGCTCTCTCTGTCTCTCTCTCGCTCTCTCTGTCTCCCTCTCTCACTGTCCCTCTCTCTCTCGCTGTCTCTCTCTCTCGCTGTGTCTCTCTCTCGCTGTGTCTCTCTCTCTCGCTGTCTCTCTCTCTCTCGCTGTCTCTCTCTCTCTCGCTGTCTCTCTCTCTCTCGCTGTCTCTCTCTCTCGCTGTCTCTCTCTCTCGCTCTCACCTTCCTTGTCAGTTTTTATTTTCAGTGAAATTTTTCTGGAGTCAAAATGTTTTAAATTAAATGTCGAGGTAACTGCCATCCATTTAACTCACCTCTTTTTCTGCCTTGTTTACCTATTAAAATATCTCTGGCTGCCTTGTTCAGTACACTCATCAGGAACTGATTGCAGCACAACCCAGAATAACACTCCCTCTGCTGACTAAACACACAATGCTGTTTGGATTGTATGACTGTTTCGCTTATGATTTCCTTTGCCAGTTTGGTTCAATCTCTTTGGTTTGGAACAACTGTAGTAGATTCATTTCCCATCCTTCCAGTACAGAGAATACAACCCAAAACAAATGCTGACACTTAAAAAGGAAGGCCACAGTACAGTCCAGGGTCAGTACTGAGGGAGTGCTGCACTGTCAGAGGCTCAGTGCTGAGGCAGTGCTGCACTGTCAGAGGGTCAGTGCTGAGGCAGTGCTGCACTGTCAGAGGGTCAGTACTGAGGGAGTGCTGCACTGTCAGAGGGTCCGTGCTGAGGCAGTGCTGCACTGTCAGAGGGTCAGTGCCGAGGCAGTGCTGCACTGTCAGAGGGTCAGTGCTGAGGCAGTGCTGCACTGTCAGAGGGTCAGTGCTGAGGCAGTGCTGCACTGTCAGAGGGTCAGTGCTGAGGCAGTGCTGCACTGTCAGAGGGTCAGTGCTGAGGCAGTGCTGCACCGTCAGAGGGTCAGTGCTGAGGCAGTGCTGCACTGTCAGAGGGTCAGTGCTGAGGCAGTGCTGCACTATCAGAGGGTCAGTACTGAGGGAATACTGCACTATCAGAGGGTCAGTACTGAGGGAGTGCTGCACTGTCAGAGGGTCAGTGCTGAGGGAGTGCTGCACTGTCAGAGGGTCAGTGCTGAGGGAGTGCTGCACTGTCAGAGGGTTAGTGCTGAGGGAGTGCTGCACTGTCAGAGGGTCATTGCTGAGGCAGTGCTGCACTGTTGCAGGGTCAGTATTGAGGGAATGCTGCACTGTATGGGGGGGGGTCAGTGCTGAGGGAGTTCCGCACTGTCAGAGGGTCAATACTGAGTGAGTGTTGCACTATTGCAGGGTCAGTACTGAGGGAGCACCGCACTGTCAAAGGGTCAGTACTGAGTGAGCGTTGCACTGTCGGATGGTCAGTAGTGAGGGAATACTGCACTATCAGAGGGTCAGTACTGAGGGAATACTGCACTGTTAGAGGGTCAGTGCTGAGGGAGTGCTGCACTGTCAGAGGGTCAGTGCTGAGGGAGCGCCACACTGTAGGAGGGACAGTGTTGAGGGAGTGCTGCACTGTTGCAGATTCAGTACTGAGGGAGTGCTGCACTGTCAGAGGGACAGTGCTGAGGGAGTGCTGCACTGTCGGAGGGTCAGTGCTGAGGGAGTGCTGCACTGTCAGAGGGTCAGTGCTGAGGGAGTGCTGCACTGTCAGAGGGTCAGTGCTGAGGCAGTGCTGCACTGTCAGAGGGTCAGTGCTGAGGCAGTGCTGCACTGTCAGAGGGTCAGTGCTGAGGCAGTGCTGCACTGTCAGAGGGTCAGTGCTGAGGCAGTGCTGCACTGTCAGAGGGTCAGTGCTGAGGCAGTGCTGCACTGTCAAAGGGTCAGTGCTGAGGCAGTGCTGCACTGTCAGAGGGTCAGTACTGAGGGAGTGCTGCACTGTCAGAGGGTCAGTACTGACAGAAGTTCAGAATATCATGGGGAAACGAGGAAATGGCAGAAGCCATGAACAAATATTTTGTGTCTGTCTTCACAGTAGAAGAGTTCCATACCAGAAAGAGATGATAACATAGGGGCTAAAAAGTGAGGAAATTAATGAAATTAATAACAACAGAGGAGAAGTATTGGAGAAACATAAGAGGCTAATATGTGACAATCCCTGGGAGCTGATGGTCTACACCCGAGGCCTCTAAAAGCGATATCTGCAGAGAGAGTGGATGTGCTGGCTGCGCCTTCCGAAAATTCCTCAGCTTCAGGAATGGTCACACTAGATTGGAAGTTGGCAAACATTACACTGGTTTTCAAGATTTGAGGGAGAGAGAAAACAGGGCCAGTTAGCCTGACTTTAGTTGTTGGGAAAATGCTAGAATATATTATTAAGGAAGTCTTAACAATGCAATTAGAAGAGCATAGTATGATTAGAACAAGCCAACATGCTTTTAGTAAAGGGAAATCCTGTTTGACAAATTTATTTCAAGTTTTTTGAGGATGTAACTAGTAGGGTAGATAAAGGGGAACCAGTAGATGTAATATACCTGGATTTCCAAAAGGCCTTCGATAAGGTGTCGCACTAAAGGTTAATAGGCAAGATAAGGGGTCATGGAGGGCTCATGCAGTGAGGGGTAAGGGCTCATGGGGTTGGGGGTAATATATCAGCATGGATAGAGGATAGGTTAATGGATAGAAAGCAGGGAGTTGCCTAAACGGGGCTTTGTCAAATTGACAGGCAGTGAACAGTGGAGTGCTGCAAGGATCAATTTTGGGCTCTCAGCTATTTACAATCTATATTAATGTGTTAGATGAAGAGACAGAGAGTAATATGTCTAAGTTTGCTGATGTTAGCAAAGCTAGGTGGAGAGCTAAGCTGTGGGGAGGACACAGAGAGACTGTAAATAGATATAGACAGGTTAAGTGAGTGGGCAACAAGATGGCAGATGGAGTATAATGTAGGGTAGAGTGAAGTTATTCACTTTGGTCTTAAGAATAGAAAAACAGAATAATTTTTTAAAAAGGTGTGAAACTTGTAAGTGTTGATGTTCAGAGATTTGGGTGTGCTTGTTCACGGAACGGAGAAAGTTAGTAAACAGGTGCAGCAAGCAATTAGGAAGGCAAATTACATGTTGACCTTTACTGCAAGGGGATTGGAATACAAGAATAAAGAAGTCTTGCTACAATTGTAAAGGGTTTTGGTGAGACTACATCTGAAATACTGTGTGCAGTTTTGGTCTCCACATTTAAGAAAGGATTTACTTACACTGGGGGTGGTACAGCGAAGGTTCACTAGATTGGTCCCTGGGATGAGGGGGTTGTCCTATGATGAGAGGCTGAGTAAATTGGGTTTATATTCTCTGGAGTTTAGAGGAATGAGAGACGATCTCATTGAAACCTACAAGATTCTGAAGGGGTTTGACAGGGTGGAGGCTGAGAGATTGTTTCCACTGGTCGGGGAATCTAAAACATGGGGGCACAGTCTCAGGATAAGGGGCCGATCATTTAGGGCTGAGATGAGGAGAAATTTACTTCACTCGAAGGGTTTTGAATCTTTGGATTTCTCTACCCCAGAGGGTTGTGGATGCTCCATTGTTGAATACATTTCAAACTGGGATAGACTCAGGGAATTAAGGCATATGAGGAGGGGTGGAGAAAATGGAGTTGAAGCGCAAGATCAGCCATGATCGCATTGAATTGTGGCAGCAGGCCTGATGGGCCGAATGGTCTACTCCTATTTCTTGTGCTAGGAGTACTAACCCTCCAACAATATGGCACTCCCACAATACTAACCCTCTGACAGTGCGGCACTCCCCATAATACTGACCCTCTGACAGTGCAGCACTCCCTCAGTACTGACCCTCCGACAGTCCATCACTCCCTCAGGACTGACCCACCGACAAGTGGTGACCCTCCCACAGTGCATTTTTGTGCTCAAATTGTGAATTAGGCCTGGAAACCACAACCTTCAGACTCAGAAGCAAGAAAACCCACTGAGCCATGGCTGACTAGATTATCATTGTGCCATGTGACTACCAGGATGGGAGGAGGTGAGCTCGATGAAATTTGCTCTTTTCTTGTAAAGGTATTCCGATTTTCCTATCCAGGATCCTTTTGGTGATGTCTTGATGATCATTCTGACGTAAGGTATTGCCAACTCTGGTTTTTTTTGGCTTGTTCTTGGGATGTGGGCATCACTGACTAGACCAACATTTATTGCCCATCCCTAATTGCCCTTGTTCACAGGGCATTTTAAGAGTCACCTACATTGCTGTGGGGCTGGTGTCACATGTAGGTCAGGCCAGGTAAGGACGACAGGTTTCCTTCTCTAAAGGGCATTAGTGAACCAGATGGGGTTTTACAACAATGGGCAATGGTTCCATGGCTATTATAGACTTTCAATTCCAGATTTTTATTGGATTCAAATTTCACCATCTGCCGTGGTGGGATTTGAACCTGGGTCCCCAGAGCATTACCCTGGGTCTCTGGAATACTAGTCCAGTGGCAATACCACTACACCACATATTCATCACAGTACCATTACAAGGGGGCTGTACAGCTCAGTTGGATAGCGTGTGGGGTTCAGAATAATACTAACAGCGCAGGGTTGATTCCAATTCTGGCTGATATAGACTAAGCAGACTTAGGACCTGCCTGAGAGTGGAAGGCAATGGTAAACCACCACTGCCAAGAAACCAGCTCAGGATGAGGCATCAGCAGACAATGAGCCAAGGACCTGCCTTCAGGCCAAGCACATGAAAGGTCTTAAAAGCAAAAAACTGCGGATGCTGGAAATCCAAAACAAAAACAGAAACAGAAATACCTGGAAAAACTCAGCAGGTCTGGCAGCATCGGCGGAGGAGAGCACAGTTGCTCAATGCAAACTGGAGGAACAGCACCTCATCTTCCGACTAGGCACTTTACAGCCTTCCAGACTGAATATTGAGTTCAACAATTTTAGATCTTGAACTCTCTCCTCCATCCCCACCCCCTTTCCGTTTCTTCCCCCTCCTTTTTGTTTTTTCCAATAATTTATATAGATTTTTCTTTCCCCACCTATTTCCATTATTTTTAAATGTATTTCCACCCATTGTTTATCTCTACCTTTTAGTATTCCCCCATCCCCACTAGAGCTATCTGTACCTTGTCTGTCCTGCCTTCTACTCTTAATTAGCACATTCCTTTAGATAATATCACCACCTTCAACACCTCTTTGTCCCTTTGTCTGTGACATCTTTTGGTTATCTCCACCTATTACTGGCTGCTTGTCCCAACAACGCCCCCCACCCCCCACCCTTAAACCATCTTATATTTCACCCCTTTCCTATTTTTACTTAGTTCTGTTGAAGGGTCATGAGGACTCGAAACGTCAACTGTGCTCTCCTCCGCCGATGCTGCCAGACCTGCTGAGTTTTTCCAGGTATTTCTGTTTCTGCACATGAAAGGTCTTCACTGACCACCCCACCCCCACTCTCCCACCATTGGTCACCTAACCTGTCCATCAATAATGTGCCCGGGTCCCATCAGCCAACCAGAGAGCAGGCAGGCTCTGCGACCTGAGTTATTGATTGTTGACTGTTGGTTAAAGAGCCTTTCCCTCTGATCTGCAACCTTTTAATAAATAATAAATGAAAGCGTTAAAAGAGTTTTAAAATGTTAAGAGTTATTTTTCTCGGGGGTACTGGAAAGCAGTATCCAGGAGATTAATCCCCAATTCATGGAGACTCCAGGACAATCCTGGAGAGTTGATCTCACTCATGCTAGCTGACACCAACGTCCCCTGCTAAGCTGCATGGGTGTGCGGTTGCACAGCTGCCTGGAAGGTGCCGTGCAGATCCTCACCTTGATAAATAAGGCACGTGCACAGCCATGCAAATCCACTTGAAGAGGCCAAGCGCTGAAAAGCCTGGCTGCGGACCAATAACTACATTTTAAAGGGAATGTGGCCTATCACTCCAGCATTTAAGGGTAGGAGACATAGACTAGGAAATTCCACACCTCGTAGCCACTCATCAGTTGTGGGAAGTTACAAGAATCTGTTATTAGGGGCAGAGCATCTGAGTGAACGACCATGAACTGATCAGAGAGCCAGCAAGGATTTGTAAAGGGTTAGTCATGTCTAGTGAACCTGGTTGAAATTTTTGAGGAGGTCACTAAATGTGAAAGAAAAAAGTATATTCCTTTTGCATGGACGATTAAGGGGTGATTTAAATGAGGTGTTAAAGGGTCGATACAGAGGCTCAGAGGACAGGGTCAATACAGGGAAACTGTTTCCTCTGCTGGGGGGGGACGGGCAGGAGTCTAGAACTAGGGGGCAGAACCTGAAATTGAGCACCTGGCCATTCAGGAGAGGAGGGGGACCCCGTACCCCCAGTGAGAGTCAGCACCTTCAGGAGAGGAGGGGGACCCATACCCCAGTGAGAGTCAGCACCTTCAGGAGAGGAGGGGACCTGTACCCCAGTGAGAGTCAGCACCTTCAGGAGAGGACGGGGACCCTGTACCCCAGTGAGAGTCAGCACCTTCAGGAGAGGAGGGGGACCTGTACCCCAGTGAGAGTCAGCACCTTCAGGAGAGGAGGGGGACCCCATACCCCAGTGAGAGTCAGCACCTTCAGGAGAGGAGGGGGACCCGTACCTCAGTGAGGATGTCAGGAAGCAATTCTTCACACATAGGGGAGTGGAAATCTGGAACCCTCCCCCCCAAGAATGCTGTTGAGTCTGAGGGTCAATTGATAATTTCAACATTGAGGTTGATAGATTTTTGTTGGGTAAGGGGATTGAGGGTTACATAGATAAGTCAGGTTGTTGGGAGTTAAGATCGAGATCAGCCATGATGTGATTGAATGGCAGAATTGGCACAAGCGGCTGAATGTTCCTACATTCATCCGAAGATCAGTCATGAAGGAGTTAAGGTAAGTGGTTTATGTGTGCAGAGACATGGAAGGAATGAGTAGAAGAGGGAGAGGGGAGAAGGAAGGGTGAGAGGTGGAAGAGAAAGGGGAAAGATGGGTGGAATGGGAAAAGGGAGAAGAATGGGGGTGATTAAGAGTCAAAGCAGGAAGTAGAAAGGGAGGAGCAGTTTACTGTACACGCATTCTGTGATGTGCAAAAGGGTTAACAACTGAAGTAAATGAAATGTCCTCCCATGCAGCCTGGCTGAGGGAGAGCTGGGCAGAGCCAGGAGTCGAGTGAACATGTGCTATAACAGTCTGCGTGAAGTGAGTCAACAGGAACGTGTGGGGCCCTCACACACGTATGGTTCAAGTCTCAGTCCTGGCGTCTGCCTAACCCAAAGCTCTCTCGCTGCTGTGACACCTCCTCCTAAGGACTCGCAAACAGCAAGAAGCCTCTGAGCAGGTTCATACCAACAGAGCTAAAGAACCTCCTCTGGAAGGCTGATCGGGAATCTCTTCACTATTCTCAGACAGCTTGTTGGAAAAAACACAACAAATGATTTACGTGACCTGATTAACAGTACAGGTTGCATAATCACATCCCTCCCTACAAGATCCCTTCATACATTTCTTGCCTCGAGGTTCAAGCATTTTCTGAAATTCCATCATTTAATGATCATCATAAATTATCGGCTCTCCCCAGAGAGCAGATTCTCACTGGGGTACGGGTCCCCCTCCTCTCCTGAAGGTGCTGACTCTCACTGGGGAACGGGTCCCCCTCCTCTCCTGAAGGTGCTGACTCTCACTGGGGTACAGGGTCCCCCTCCTCTCCTGAAGGTGCTGACTCTCACTGGGGTACAGGGTCCCCCTCCTCTCCTGAAGGTGCTGACTCTCACTGGGGAACGGGTCCCCCTCCTCTCCTGAAAGTGCTGACTCTCACTGGGGAACGGGTCCCCCTCCTCTCCTGAAGGTGCTGACTCTCACTGGGGCACAGGGTCCCCTCCTCTCCTGAAGGTGCTGACTCTCACTGGGGTACAGGTTACCCTCCTCTCCTGAAGGTGCTGACTCTCACTGGGGTACAGGGTCCCCCTCCTCTCCTGAAGGTGCTGACTCTCACTGGGGTACAGGGTCCCCCTCCTCTCCTGAAGGTGCTGACTCTCACTGGGGAACGGGTCCCCCTCCTCTCCTGAAGGTGCTGACTCTCACTGGGGAACGGGTCCCCCTCCTCTCCTGAAGGTGCTGACTCTCACTGGGGCACAGGGTCCCCTCCTCTCCTGAAGGTGCTGACTCTCACTGGGGTACAGGTTACCCTCCTCTCCTGAAGGTGCTGACTCTCACTGGGGAACGGGTCCCCCTCCTCTCCTGAAGGTGCTGACTCTCACTGGGGTATGGGGTCCCCCTCCTCTCCTGAAGGTGCTGACTCTCACTGGGGTACAGGTCCCCCTCCTCTCCTGAAGGTGCTGCCTCTCACTGGGGTACAGGTCCCCCTCCTCTCCTGAAGGTGCTGACTCTCACTGGGGTATGGGGTCCCCCTCCTCTCCTGAAGGTGCTGACTCTCACTGGGGTATGGGGTCCCCATCTCTCCTGAAGGTGCTGACTCTCACTGGGGTATGGGGTCCCCCTCCTCTCCTGAAAGTGCTGACTCTCACTGGGGTACAGGGTCCCCCTCCTCTCCTGAAGGTGCTGACTCTCACTGGGGTATGGGGTCCCCTCCTCTCCTGAAGGTGCTGACTCTCACTGGGGTACAGGGTCCCCCTCCTCTCCTGAAGGTGCTGACTCTCACTGGGGTACAGGTTCCCCTCCTCTCCTGAAGCTGCTGACTCTCACTGGGGTATGGGGTCCCCTCCTCTCCTGAAGCTGCTGACTCTCACTGGGGTACAGGTTTCATGTGTGCCAATTGCCCTCAGGACATCAAGATAAAAGCAAAATACTGCGGATGCTGGGAATCTGGAATGAAAACAGAAAATGCTGGAAAAATTCAGCAGGTCCGGCAGCATCTGTGGAGAAAGAAACAGAGTTAACGTTTCAAGTCCTTATGATTCTTCTTCAGCTCTGACGAAGGCTCATACGGACTCGAAACGTTAACTCTGTTTCTTTCTCCACAGATGCTGCCGGACCTGCTGAATTTTTCCAGCATTTTCAGTTCTTGTGCCCTCAGGACATCCCTTACGAGACTGGGGTGTTCCGTCTCTCTTTCTCTGTTGCTCTTTTGGTGTTCTACCACCTTGCCTTTTCTCTGGCACTTTGACATCGAGCCATAGAAGGAAATATTGAGGCAGATTTTCGGGAGCGTCATTAAAGGATTTCCTGTACTGCACCTTTCCTCCAATATTTCAACCAGAATAATAAATAATAATGTTGCCATTACATATTAAAAGAAATTTCTAAACCACCTTTCACAATCTCAGGGCGTCCTGAAATGTTTTACAATAAACAAAATACTTCTGAAACGTAGTCACTATTGTCATGTCGGAAACGGAACAGTCAATTTACGCACAGCAAGATCCCAGTTTGAATGATAAATATTGGTCAGGACACTGGGGAGAACTCCCCAGCTCTCCTTTGGCTAGTTTCAGGAGGGATCTTTTCCAACCCCTGAGAGGGCAGACTGGACTTCAGTTTCATGTCTAATCCCTCAGTACTGACCCTCCAACAGTGCAGCACTTCCTTAGTACTGACCCTCCGACAGTGCGGCACTCCCTCAGTACTGACCCTCCGACAGTGCGGCACTCCCTCAGTACTGACCCTCCAGCAGTGCAGCACTTCCTTAGTACTGACCCTCCGACAGTGCGGCACTCCCTCAGTACTGACTCTCCAACAGTGCGGCGCTCCCTCAGTACTGACCCTCCAGCAGTGAGGTGCTCCCTCAATACTGACCCTCTGACAGCGTGACACTCCCTCAACACTCACCCTCTGACAGTGCAGCACTTTGTCAGCACTGACCCTCCGACAATGCACTGTTCCCTCAGTACTGACCCTCTGACAGTGCAGCACACCCTCAGCACTAACCCTCTGACAGTGCAGCACTTTTTGGGGGTTGAGAGAGATCCAAATTTGCACTTTCCTTTGTGTGGCGAGGTGCTTTATAACATCACCCCTGAACGGCCTGGCTCGAATTTTAAGGTTCTGCCCCTTTGTTCTGGATTCCTCCCCCACTCCCTCCAGGGGAAATAGTTTCTCTCTTTCGACCCCATCAATCCTTTAATCATCTTAAACACCTCGATTAGATCACCCCTTAATCTTCTAGACTCAAGGGAATACAAGAATAACACAATAGTCTCTGTAATCTGTCCTTGTAATTTAACCCTTTTGGCCCCGGGGTCATTCTGGTGAATCTGAGCTACATCCCCACCAAGGGCAATTTCTCCTTCCGGAGGTGGGGGGGCCCAAAACTGAAGCCAGTTCTCCAGACAAGGTCTGAGCTTTAAATAAACTGGAACAGAACTTCCAGTCCTTTGAGATAATGGCCAACATTCCACAGCCTTTCCAATTATTTTTTTGTACCTGCCCACTAGCTGTTAGTGCCTGGCCAGACTGCCCACATCCCGAGAATGAATAATAATGGAAATATCTTCTAGGAGGGGTCTTACTTTTTAAAAAAAATTATTTCCTGTTCTACATGGATGGATTTAGTCTGGATGGCTTGCACAATCAGACTGACATTTTTCCCCCCATTTTGCTCTTTCTGAAACAAACCCTCCCTCCCACCTAGTTCAGAAGATTTGTGAAGTGAAACAATGAGCTTATTCAATGCAAATGAACTCCCCCAATCTGGACTGACAAGAGGTTCATTTGCCTTCCTTTGTCTGACGGGCTGAGTGGCCTTGTTCTGTGCTCTATCAGTCCAGCACTGATTCAATATCCGTTAACCTCTCTCCATGCCAGCAGAACTCCGTGAATGCTCCTACCTCAGCACTGCTGCCAGTCTCTAACTCCCCCTAACAGAATTCCCCCTGCCCAGCGTGAGGCATGGGGGTGGCGAGAGAGACAGAGATAAAAACAAGGAGAGAAGGATTCAGAGGCACAACGAGGGACACAGCAAGAGCGAGATCCACAGATGCCAGCCTTCAGTTAATTTAATTCACTCCACGTGATATCAAGAAATATCTGGAGGCACTGGATGCTGCAAAGTCTATGGGCCCTGACAACTTTTGTGGCTGTGACATTGGAGACTTGTGATGCTGAGCTATCAGCATCCCTAGCCAAGCTGTTCCAGCACAGCTACAACTTGAAAACAAAGATGGAAATTTTAAATCTGAGATGTTGTTGGACTGGGAGCCAATGTAGTGAGCACTGGGAGTGATAGGGGATCAGGACTTGGTGTGGGAAAGGATACAAGCCACGGAATTTTGGATTTAATCACCCAGCAATCTCATCTGTCCAGAACAGGATCACTAAAAAATAGTTTAAAAAAGGATGTTAAGAAGCTGCACCAATAGGAGGTGGATAAGAGGCATAGTCTGTACAGATGTAAACACTGTGCTTGCAGTTTGTCCACAGACCCTTCTCCATGCTAACCTGAAAACTCACCACCCATGTCAGTTGTGACTCAGTGGGTAGCGCTCCCGCTAAGTCAGGAGGCCCGGGATTCGTAGTTTCACTCCAGGCACGGGCACAGAATCCAGAATCTCAGCGTACAGCACTGAGGGACAGCCACACTGTGTTGGAGATGCCATCTTTCACTTGAGACTTCAAACGGAGGTCCCATCCGCCCTCTTAGGTGGACAAAAAAATCCCATCGTGCTATTCAAAGAAGAGCAGTGGAGTTCGCCTGGTTCCCTGGCCAACATTTATCTCTCAAGCAATATCAGCACGGGGTGTTTGGGTGGGGGGAGGCGGGGGGGCGGGAGGGGACAGAGAGGGACAGGTTCTGATCGAGTGGATACCAAGAGAATGTTTCCTGTTGTGGGGAAGAGCATCACAAAACAGATTATCTGATCATTATCGTTTTGTCATTTGTGGGATCTTTCTGTGCGCAAATTAGCTGCTGTGTTTCCTGCATAACAACAGGGACTAGAATTCAAAAGTATTTCATTCTCGTTAAAGGCAGGAAACTGATTTTGTTTGAATGGTTTTCAAGGGAGTTAGTTATTTTTTTTAAAAAAAGTTTTAGAATTGTTTCAAGGTTTTAAATATCTTTGAGACAAATGATTCTAAACTTGCAAAAAAAAACTCAGTTTTTGAAAGTCTACTCTGCTGCCCCCTGAGTATATGAACAGAGTCACACCATGATTAAGAACTATTTATCCCAACTCTGACAAGTTAATCTTCACAGCACGCTCTTTAAAATTAAAATTATGAGGGCTGGAAACCATGGATTAAAGAGGATTGAAGATATCTCTGCAGAGACACATCGAGGACTGAGGTGTGTTTAACCCAATTCCCGCTGTTTATTGTGAACCTGTTGTTTTTTTAATCCAATCTTTTTCTTCATTCTTGGTGAGTTAACCCCGGTTCCACCTCTTGTTATTCCAATTGTCGTAGGCTTTTTTTATTTCTCCCAATTTCCGTTGAGATTATCCCCATTTTCTGCGTTTATCCAAATTGTTTCTGCTTTTATCCTTGGTGTTCGCCAAAATTCCCAGATTTTATATCCTGGATCCCAGTGTTTATCCCAATCCCAGTGCTAACTTATTAAGATCCTGACTTTGGTTTGTGATTTACCCGATAGTGCTGGAAATACTCAGTAGCTCAGGCAGCTTCTGCGGAGAGAGAAACAGTTGTAATGAAAGGTTGCCCGGCAGAAACAGTAACTCTGTTTCTCTCCCCACAGGAGCTGCCTGAGCTACTGAGTATTCCCAGCATTTTCGGTTTTTATTGCAGACTTCCAGAATCTGCAATATTTTGCTTTATCTCAATTCTTATTCTGAGAGAGTGGAAGCCTGAGGAGAGAGGGGCTGTCTCCTCAGGAGACAGGGGAGAGAGAGAGAGAGGGAGAGAGCGAGCGAGAGAGAGAGAGAGAGAGCCAGAGACAGAGCGGGGGCAGAGGGGAGAGAAAGAGGGGCAGACAGAGGGAGAGAGAAAGAGAGGGGCAGACAGGGGAGAGGGAGGGGGACACAACAGCGGGAGAGAGAGAGAGAGAGGGGGACACAACAGCGGGAGAGAGAGAGAAAGAGAGAGGGAGACATGACAGCGGGAGAGAGGGAGGGAGAAAGAGAGAGGGAGACATGACAGCGGGAGAGAGGGAGGGACAGGGTGGCAAGGAGAGGGACACAACAGGGGGTGAGCGTAATGGACACAGCAGCGGAGAGAGAGGGAGAGAGAGAAACGACAGCGGGGGCGAGAGACATGATAGTGGGAGAGAGATAGAGAGACATGACAGCGGGAGAGAGAGGGGGATGCAACAGCGGGATGCAACAGCGGGAGAGAGAGGGACACGGCAGCAGGAGAGAGAGAGAGGGACATGACAGCGGGAGAGAGAGAGAGAGAGGGGGACACGACAGCGGGAGAGAGAGAGAGAGAGAGACACAACAGCGGGAGAGAGAGAAAGGGGGACACGACAGCGGGAGAGAGAGAGACACAACAGCGGGAGAGAGAGAGAGGGACACGGCAGCGGGAGAGAGAGAGGGGGACACGACATCGGGAGAGAGAGAGAGACACAACAGCGGGAGAGAGAGAAAGGGGGACACGACAGCGGGAGAGAGAGAGAGAGGGACACGACAGCGGGACAGAGAGAGAGGGGGACACGACAGCGGGAGAGAGAGAGAGAGGGGGACACGACAGCGGGAGAGAGAGAGGGACACGACAGCGGGAGAGAGAGAGAGGGGGACACGACAGAGGGAGAGAGAGAGAGGGAGACAACAGCGGGAGAGAGAGAGAGAGGGGCAAGACAGCGGGAGAGAGAGAGAGGGGGACACGACAGCGGGAGAGAGAGAGAGGGGGACACGACAGCGGGAGAGAGAGAGAGAGAGAGACAACAGCGGGAGAGAGAGAGGGGGACACGACAGCGGGAGAGAGAGAGAGGGAGAGACATGACAGCGGGAGAGGGAGGGAGGGAGACACCACAGCAGGAGAGAGAGAGTGAGAGAGGGGCACAACAGCAGGAGAGAGAGAGTGAGAGAGACACGACAGTGGGAGAGAGAGAAAGGGGGACATGACAGTGCGGGGGAGAGAGAGAGAGAGAGAGAGACACTGCAGCAGGAGAGAGGGAAAGAGACGTGACAGTGTGAGAGAGAGGGGGAGAGAGAGAGACTCAACAGCAGGAAAGAGAGAGAGAGGGAGACACGACAGCAGGAGAGAGATGGGGACACAACAGTGGGAGAGAGGGAGAGAGACTCGACAGCAGGAGAGAGAGAGATATGACAGTGGGAGAGAGGGAGGGACAGGGTGGCAGGGAGAGGGACACAACAGGGGGTGAGCGCAATGGACACAGCAGCGGAGAGAGAGGGAGAGAGAGAGAAATGACAGCGGGGGCGAGAGACATGACAGCGGGAGAGAGATAGAGAGACATGACAGCGGGAGAGAGATAGAGAGACATGACAGCGGGAGAGAGAGAGAGAGACATGACAGCGGGAGAGAGAGAGAGAGACATGACAGCGGGAGAGGGAGAGAGAGAGAGGGGGACACAACAGCGGGAGAGAGAGAGAGAGAGAGAGAGAGAGACATGACAGCGGGAGAGAGAGAGACATGACAGCGGGAGAGAGAGAGAGAGAGACATGACAGCGGGAGAGAGAGAGACATGACAGCGGGAGAGAGAGAGAGAGAGACATGACAGCGGGAGAGGGAGAGAGAGAGAGAGACATGACAGCGGGAGAGGGAGAGAGAGAGAGAGAGACATGACAGCGGGAGAGGGAGAGAGAGAGAGAGACATGACAGCGGGAGAGGGAGAGAGAGAGAGAGAGACATGACAGCGGGAGAGGGAGAGGGAGAAAGAGAGAGGGAGACATGACAGCGGGAGAGAGGGAGGGACAGGGTGGCAGGGAGAGGGACACAACAGGGGGTGAGCGTAATGGACACAGCAGCGGAGAGAGAGGGAGAGAGAGAAACGACAGCGGGGGCGAGAGACATGATAGTGGGAGAGAGATAGAGAGACATGACAGCGGGAGAGAGAGAGAGAGGGGGATGCAACAGCGGGATGCAACAGCGGGAGAGAGAGAGGGACACGGCAGCAGGAGAGAGAGACACAACAACGGGAGAGAGAGAGAGGGACATGACAGCGGGAGAGAGAGAGAGAGAGAGGGGGACATGACAGCGGGAGAGAGAGAGAGAGAGGGGGACACGACAGCGGGAGAGAGAGACACAACAACGGGAGAGAGAGAGAGGGACATGACAGCGGGAGAGAGAGAGAGAGAGAGGGGGACACGACAGCGGGAGAGAGAGAGACACAACAGTGGGAGAGAGAGAGAAGGGGACACAACAGCGGGAGAGAGAGAGAGAGACACAACAGCGGGAGAGAGAGAAAGGGGGACACGACAGCGGGAGAGAGAGAGAGAGACACAACAGCGGGAGAGAGAGAGAGGGACACGGCAGCAGGAGAGAGAGAGAGGGACATGACAGCGGGAGAGAGAGAGAGACACAACAGCGGGAGAGAGAGAGAGAAAGGGGGACATGACAGCGGGAGAGAGAGAGAGAGAGGGGGACATGACAGCGGGAGGGAGAGAGAGAGAGGGGGACATGACAGCGGGAGAGAGAGAGAGAGAGGGGGACATGACAGCGGGAGAGAGAGAGAGAGAGGGGGACATGACAGCGGGAGAGAGAGAGAGAGACACAACAGCGGGAGAGAGAGAGAGAGAGACATGACAGCGGGAGAGAGAGAGAGAGAGACATGACAGCGGGAGAGAGAGAGAGAGGGAGAGACATGACAGCGGGAGAGGGAGAGAGAGAGAGAGACATGACAGCGGGAGGGAGAGGGGGACACGACAGCGGGAGAGAGAGAGAGAGAAGGGGACACGACAGCGGGAGAGAGAGAGAGAGACACAACAGCGGGAGAGAGAGAGAGAGAGACATGACAGCGGGAGAGAGAGAGAGAGGGAGAGACATGACAGCGGGAGAGAGAGAGAGAGAGAGAGAGACATGACAGCGGGAGAGAGAGAGAGAGGGAGAGACATGACAGCGGGAGAGAGAGAGAGAGAGAGACACGACAGCGGGAGAGAGAGAGAGAGGGAGAGACATGACAGCGGGAGAGAGAGAGAGAGAGAGAGAGACATGACAGCGGGAGAGGGAGAGAGAGAGAGAGACATGACAGCGGGAGGGAGAGAGAGAGAGAGACATGACAGCGGGAGAGGGAGAGAGAGAGAGAGACATGACAGCGGGAGGGAGAGAGACATGATCGCGGGAGAGAGAGAGAGAGACATGACAGCGGGAGAGGGAGAGAGAGAGAGAGACATGACAGCGGGAGGGAGAGAGAGAGAGAGACATGACAGCGGGAGGGAGAGAGAGAGAGACACGACAGCGGGAGAGAGAGAGAGAGAGACATGACCGCGGGAGAGAGAGAGACATGATCGCGGGAGAGAGAGAGAGAGACATGACAGCGGGAGAGGGAGAGAGAGGGAGAGACATGACAGCGGGAGAGGGAGAGAGAGGGAGAGACATGACAGCGGGAGAGGGAGAGAGAGAGAGAGACATGACAGCGGGAGGGAGAGAGAGAGAGACATGACCGCGGGAGAGAGAGAGACATGATCGCGGGAGAGAGAGAGAGAGACATGACAGCGGGAGAGGGAGAGAGAGGGAGAGACATGACAGCGGGAGAGGGAGAGAGAGGGAGAGAGACATGACAGCGGGAGAGGGAGAGAGAGAGAGAGACATGACAGCGGGAGAGGGAGAGAGAGAGAGAGACATGATCGCGGGAGAGAGAGAGAGAGACATGACAGCGGGAGAGGGAGAGAGAGAGAGAGACATGACCGCGGGAGAGGGAGAGAGAGAGAGACATGACCGCGGGAGAGAGAGACACGACAACAGGTGATAGAGAGATAGAGAGACACAGACATGACAACAGGTGAGAGAGAGATAGAGAGACACAGACATGACAACAGGTGAGAGAGAGATAGAGAGACACAGACATGACAACAGGTGAGAGAGAGATAGAGAGACACGAAAGCGGGAGAGAGGAGAGAGGGACATGACAGCGGGAGAGAGAGGAAGAGGGATATGTTAGCAGACAAGAGGGAAGAGGGAGGGGGTGTACAAGGCAGCGGGGGCGATAGAGAGAGAGGGAAGGAGAGACACATGACAGCGGGAGAGAGATGGACATGACAGGGGAAAGGGGCATGAGAGGGGGATTGAAGGGCAGGATTTGGGGGAGAGAGGAGGACTGGGTGGGGGGGTCAGCACAGAGTGGGGGTGGGGAGGGAGAGAGAGTGAGGGTCAGATTTTGATCATGTGGATACAGAGAATGTTTGCTCTTGTGGGGAAGAACAGAACTAGAGACCATCAATATAAGATAGTCACCAAGAAATCCAATCGGGAATGCAGAAGAAACACAGAGTGGTGTGAATGTGGAACTTGTTACCACAGGGAGTGGTTGTAGCTCTCTGTCTCTCTCTCCCCCTGTCTCTCTCCCCTTCTCTCTATCTCACTCTGTCCTCTCCCCCCCTTTATCTTTCTCCTTTCTCCATCTCTCTCCCTCCACCCCCCTCACCCCTCCTTACTCTATCTCTTCCCTCCTGTGTCTCTCCCTCCCCCACCCCCTCTCTCTCTCTCCATCACTTACCGTTGTGCCGAGCCGCTTCCCCTCCGCTGCTGCTGCTGCTGAGGCCGGGCTGATCCCTCAGTCTCCTGGCGGCCTCTTTGGCCACCCCAGCCGGCTCCGTCCCTCCGTTCATAGCGGCCGCTTCTCCCAGGTCCAGCAGATGACTGACCGAGAAACTCTTCCTGCTCTGGGCAGCTTCTGGCGATTGCAGTCCGGCCGCTCGCGGGGAGCTGGTCTCCATCAGTTTGACCAACTGAAACCCCCTTACCCCACCCCTCCGCCAAAATCTCCACAAGCCTTCCCAGTCTCTAAGCCCAGCACAGATGCCGCCACAAAACTACTCAAAACTTTCTTGAAAACTTTTCGAAAACTTTTTCCTTTCTCTAAAACACTCAGGGTACAATCTTGCTGACGTCTGTGGAAGAAATCCTTTCAAGGTTTTGGCAGTTGCTCCCCCTCCCAGCTCACCCTCTCCCCCTGGGACTCTAACACAACTTCGAGAAAAAAGCATTTTTACAGGACAAATGAAAACAGCATTTGCTTTAAACACAGTCAGTCAGGCCGCCTCCAACTCGGCTCCCAGTATACAGACCGGTCCCCAGCCGGAGAAACCCTTCCTTTCATCTTTAGAATGCATCCAAGGACTCCAAAACAATAAATAAAAACATCCAGAACTGGGATTAAAAGAAAGTTTGGAAAAGCTTTCCTGTTAGGGCCCAGTGAAATCTCCCCGGAAATCAGACCGTTTCGGCCTGAGCTCATTCTGACCCAGTCAAACTTTTACACCTTCGGGTTTCCATTGGGAGATTTCAGGTTATCAGAGTTTAAAGATAGAATAACAGATACCCAGGAGCGAGTTACAGACTAGAATCTAATCGAGGGGCTCAGGGGGTTTATATATAGAATAACAGATACCTGTGAGTGAATTACAGACTGGAATCTAATCGAGGGGTTCGGGGTGGTTTATATATAGAATAACAGATACCCGGGAGTGAATTACAGACTGGAATCTAATCGAGGGGTTCGGGGTGGTTTATATATAGAATAACAGATACCCGGGAGTGAGTTACAGACTGGAATCTAATCGAGGGGTTCGGGGGGTTTATATATAGAATAACAGATACCCGGGAGTGAGTTACAGACCGGAATCTAATCGAGGGGCTCAGGGGGTTTATATATAGAATAACAGATACCCGGGAGTGAGTTACAGACTAGAATCTAATCGAGGGGCTCAAGGGGTTTATATATAGAATAACAGATACCCGGGAGTGAGTTACAGACTGGAATCTAGTTGAGGGCTCAGGATAGTTTATATATAGAATAACAGATATCCGGGAGTGAGTTACAGATTGGAATCTAATTGAGGGGTTTGGGGTGGTTTATATAGAGAATAACAGATACCCAGGAGTGAGTTACAGACTGGAATCTAACAAGGGGTTTGGGGTGGTTTATATATAGAATAACAGATACCCGGGAGTGAGTTACAGACTGGAATCTAATCGAGGGGTTCGGGGTGGTTTATATATAGAATAACAGATACCCGGGAGTGAGTTACAGACTGGAATCTAATTGAGGGCTCAGGGTAGTTTATATATAGAATAACAGATACCCGGGAGTGAGTTACAGACTGGAATCTAATCGAGGGGTTTGGGGTGGTTTATATAGAGAATAACAGATACCCGGGAGTGAGTTACAGACTGGAATCTAACAAGGGGTTTGGGGTGGTTTATATAGAGAATAACATACCCGGGAGTGAGTTAGACTGGAATCTAATCGAGGGGTATGGGGTGGTTATATAGAGAATAACAAACACCCGGGAGTGAGTTACAGACTGGAATCTAATCGAGGGGTTCAGGGTGGTTTATATATAGAATAACAGATACCAGGGAGTGAGTTACAGACTGGAATCTAATCGAGGGGTTCGGGGTGGTTTATATATAGAATAACAGACACCCGGGAGTGAGTTACAAACTGTGCTGGAGTCTCTTGTGATCTTGACCTGTGATTATTTCTCAGCAAGGATCTGGTGTTCATTTTGCCACTTTCTATCCAAGGGGAGTTTGAAGCTAATGAACAGAGCCAAATCGGGTCTGGATGGTGGTATTAATATTAATATAAATACTCCTCCTGATTTGGAAGCTTGCTGAATATAAACAGGTTCTGTGGTCGAATATAAACAGGTTCTGTGGTCTGCGACATTGATGCAGGATGTGAAAATGCTGACTGAACATATCTAGGATCAATCAATTTGCGCAATAATTTTAATCAAGGGAATATTTTCTCTTCTGTCTGGTACCTGGAACACAAGAGTCGTAACTGAGAATGAATCAGGGCCGATCCTGTAATTAGAGTAACAGACTGGGGAGTCCAATGTCAGTCTTCTCTCCTGAATCCCAAATCCCGATCCGCTTGATTGCGGATATCCTGGTGTAACATGACCCGTTCCTGGATGATCAAAGGGCTCAGCGATGGTGGAGATGGAAAGAATATTAACAGTTTATTCGGCAGAGGCATTTCCCCACCCAGACCTCACCAGAACAAGACGGACATAGAGCGGACCTCCTCCCCTGGCTTGTACATTCTACAATCAACAAACATTCACCAAATTAGTTGTTTGCTTGTTCATGCTTCAAGATGAAGATGTCCACGTTCATCATTTGGGGTGTTACTAATTTATAAGTTACTAATGACTGAATAAATGACTCAAACTACATTCTAGAGGGTGATAGGACCTTGAAGCACTGCGACCACTTTCTGATGCAGTTTGTAACTGAACCATGTGAATGGATCAAGGAGGCTCCCACCTTCCGCTCCCCTCCCCCCTGAGAAACAAACACGCACCTGCATGCACATACCCATAAATACGCATCCAGAATTACATAATCACAAGTACACATACCCAAATACGCACCCAGAAATACACACCCACCCAAATGCACGCACGCACACACCCACACCCAAATGTGCACACACCCACACCCAAATGCGCACGCACACACCCAAATGCGCACACATGCACGCGCACACACCCAAATGCGCACGTGCGCACACCCAAATGTGCGCACACTCACCCAAATGCACACATGCGCATACCCAAATGTGCACATACTCACCCAAATGCACACATGCGCGCGCACACACCCAAATGCACGCACACGTGCCCAAATACACACGGACACAAACACGCGCCCAAATACACACGGCCACACACACACGCACCCAAATACACACGGACACACACACGCGCCCAAATACACACGCATGCAGATGCCCAAATACACACGCGTGCAGATGCCCAAATACACACGTGTGCAGACGCCCAAATACACACGTGTGCAGACGCCCAAATACACACACACGCGCGCATTCAAATACACACACACTCACAAATACACACAACTTATATTTATATAGTGCCTTTAATGAAATGAAACATCCTAAGGTGCTTCACAAGGTGGGAGTGTTTCACAAGTATGATACTAAATCACATAATAAGACATTAGGTCAGAGGTCAGATGATCAAAAGCTTGGCCAAAGGAGTAGGTTTTAAGGAGCGTCTTAAAAGAGGAAAGCAAGGTAGAGAGGCTGAGGGGTGTAGGGAGGGAATTCCAGAGCTTGGGGCTTAGGTAACAAGGCACGGCCGTCAATCGTGCAGCAATTATGATTGGGAATGTACAAGAGGCCAGATACACTCAAATATATACTTATAAGTACACACCTACTCACAATTACATACACAAACACACATCTGCAAATAGGCACACACACAGAAATAAACTCTCACAAATACACAGTCACAAACACAAACTGGCAAACACATAACACACAAATACACACACATGTACAGGCTCAGGTGATAATTAGCTGTTTATCACATTAACAAACAGATCTTGCAACACCTCATGTCACACCACGGCACCCTCTGCTTCCCCTAAGAATATTACTTGTCCTAATAGTTTGAGTGAGTTTAAAGTAGCTGGCAATGGTCTCGAAGCCTTTGGAACTGTGAATGGGGCAGGGGTAGTGGGGCTGGGGGCCATGAGGGGAAAGATTCCAACAAATAGCTAGTTAAACGAAGCAGGAATTCAGAGTCCCAAATGAATTAAGTATACTGCATGTCCACAGCTTCCTAAATGCTGAGAGATAGGAAAGAGGGAAAAGGCATCAAAGTCACTCATATTGAAACCATGTGTGAACTCCAAAAGGGCGATACAAATTTAATTAAATTCTCCAGACAAGCAGAAATGTTTTTGTACTAAAATGCTTGGATTTTCTGCCTCTCATTGTAACCTGGCCCCTGTTCCTGTTGTAGACCCTACTGACATTCTTGACTGTTCTTCTCAAAGTTTGATGGGAATGTTATGAAGAAATGTAAATAGTTCATGCCCCAATTTTACAAAAAGGATACTGAGGCACTGGAGAAGGTACCAAGGGGCTTATTAGAATGATACCAGCTAGAACTGAGAGGTTATAACTATCAGGAAAGACTGAATCGGCCAGGGCACTTTTCTCTAGTGTTAGAATCATATCTCTCAAGACTGAAGTTTCCTTTTATAAGATGGACCGTTCACCTTGGAACTGTCAACAAGCAGGCCATTTCCAAAAAAATGACCTGACTTTTATGGTACTTGAGAAGTTGTTGTTTGTTCAAACTGCAAAGTACTTTACTTAACGAAAAGCTGGGAGACAAAGCAGGCAGTCACATGGGGGAAGAGGGAAAAACAAGTTGTGAACCTGCTTGTTTTGAAGGCAGACTTGTTGGAGAACAAGCCGAGAAAGGAAGGTTACCTTGACTGGCTCCCTCTCTCTACCTTGCCTAAAATTGTGTGTAGCTATCAACCTGTAGCCAGAGAACCCTCATCTGAGTGTAACTGGTCTGCATTTGGACCTGCGAAGCTGAGACCAGTGGTGAGAACATTCAGGCATCCACTGGGGCCGTCTTCACATGAGGGAACTCCAGGTCAATGATGTCAAGACCCTGCGAACTTTATCCTTTATTTTATAACGCCTATCCTCCAGGGCCCATCTCTGCAGAGAGACTCTATCTTTGTTTGTCTGTGTGTGTGCTGGGGAAACTCTTTAGGAAGGATAGGCAGCTATACTTGCTGATTACAATGGAACTTGTTAAAAGAAGTTTTGTTTTAAAAATAAATTAATCATTGAGAGTTTTTGAAAGAAGCCTGGTCAGAATCTCTTTTCTTCTGGGTACTTGAGGTATAGGTACACAATTGGCCATTTTGGTGAGAAGCTTAACATTTAAATTAATGGTACGGCCTGTGGAGTGGTGGAGCTAGATAACTTGCGCGCTCCTCCCACCCCAGTCATAACATGAATTGGGGGCTCATCCGGGATTTTGAAAGGTGGGCAGTGGGTGATTGGATGTGGAATAATAATTGGTAAGCGATAAAAGGATGGAGACCAGGTTTCTAATGCATTGATAAACTAAAATGGTGTTGGAAGTTGCTAAGGCTTTTTTTACAGATGGAAGATGTAACCATGACTGGTTTACAGAAATTAACCGAGAGTAAACTAACGGAACTGGTGGATAAGCTGGAGTTAGAATTACACGAAGGGGCGAGGAAAGCAGACACAGTTGAAACAATTGCGCAGCATTTGAAACTGGAAGGGATAACAGAGAGACCACATTCTCCAGGGGGTGAGGCAATTGAGTTAGGTAAGATCCAGTTGCGAATGAAGCAACTTGCACGTGAAAAGGAACTGGAAAAAACTTGAATCGGAGGCAAAAGAAACAGAAAAGGAAAGAGAAAGAGCATTTAGGAAGCTGGAATTGGAGTTTCAGGCAAGAAAGAAGGATAAAGAATGAGAGCCAAAGGAAAGAGAGAAGGGGAACGAGAAGGGGAATACCGGCTTGAAAGGCTGGACCTTAAAAAAAAAAGGCCTCAGATGCTGAGGAAGGTTCTGATGATGAAAAAACCTCCAACCCAAAGCCCAGTGGGGAGATGTTTAAGTTTGTACAAGCCCTCCCAAAGTTTGGTGAAAGGGATGTAGGGGCATTCTTTATTTTGTTTGAAAGGTAGCCAAGCAAATGAAATGGCCAAAAGAAATCTGGACATTGCTCTTACAGAGTAGGTTGGTGGGTAGAGCTCACGAGGTTTATGCTGCACTTTCAGAAGAAGTTTCTGTGGATTATGATGCAATAAAAAAGGCTATTCTTAGTGCATATGAATTGGTGCCTGAGGCATACAGGCAGAAAATTCAGAATATACGGAAACAGCCTGGGCAGACCTATATTGAGTTTGAGAGGGTAAAACAAAGTAATTCTGATCATTGGATAGGGGCATTAAAGGTAGAGGCAATCTATGAAGCTCTAAGAGAAATAATTCTCTTGGAAGAATTTAAAAATTAATTCCCTCCAGCAGTTAGAACCCATGTTGAAGACCATAAGGTTAAAACAGATAGACAGGCAGCGGACTTGGCTGACGATTGACAGCTGGTCTAAAAAATCTTTTTTTCCGTCATCCCCACAAACCTGAGAAAGATAGAAGATAGGAGGGTGAGAGGCAGGCAGTAACTATGGAGGAGAAAGGACAGCTGGGAATACCCTGGAAACTCTTCCTCAGGCCAGAAAGGAAGGTGCTGAGGACGGAAGTGATATTCAAAGGTCTAAGTGTTGCCATTGTAACAAGCTGGGACATGTTTGTCCCAATTGCTGGAAGTTGAGTGGGAAATCCATGGGACTTACTGGGGTGCGTAAAGGTGATTCAGGAAAAAGGAGCCCTGACTGAAAGTACAACAGATCAAGTTGTAGCACTGACCACAGTTGTGAAACCGTGTGTGAACACTGCTGAGAGTTCTGGAGGGGTGACTGAGATACAGGAGAGTTATAAAGAATTTTTGTCAAGGCGAAAAGTAACCCCTTATCCCTCAAATGAGATCGTTAAACTTATAATCGTACTTAGAGATACTGGAGCCACTCAAACACTTTTGCTGGGGAGAGGCATAACTTTTTTCAAAATTCATTCACGGAATGTGGGCTTCACTGGCTGGGCCAGCATTTATTGCCCATCCCTAGTTGCCCTTGAGAAGGTGGTGGTGAGCTGCCTTCTTGAACCGCTGCAGTCCATGCTGTTAGGGAGGGAGTTTTTTTTCCACCAGAGAGCACATTAAAAGCCAAAGTTTTAGTCAATGGTATTGGTGGGGAGTATACAGCTGGACCTTTGTACCGGGTGCACTTGGAGTGTGACCTGAGGTCGGGATTGTTCAGCAGTTACCCGTAGATGGAGTTGATTTACTCCTGGAAAATGACTTAGCTGGAGTGAAGGTAAGTAGCTTCTCCCATAATTACAGAAAGCCCAAGTGAGGTTAAAGAGACAGAGCAGTCACAGGAAAAGGTTCCAGGAATTCTTCCTTTGAGCAATGGCTAAGCAAAGTCCATCAACAAAGGTCAAAGTGATACCACAGACTGATATTTGGCTGGCTGAGCCTTTCTTTAAAGATGCAGATAATCTGAAAGAAATGTTTAACAAATCTTCTCTAGTTGAGGCTCAACAAGCTGATCCAGAGTTAAGCAAGATAGCACAATCAGCCCAAACTGAAGCTGAAACTGGGGAAGTTTTAGAATGTTATTCTATTAGAAATAGAATTCTGATGAGGAATTCCTCACAGGCCTGCAGATGAGGAATGGACGCTTGTTCATCGGGTAGTGGTACCACCCAAATATCGCAAAGAGATATTACGGATAGCACATTAAATTCCTACGGCAGGGCATGTAGGGATATGGAAAACTCAAGCTCGGATAAACCGGCAGTTTTACCGGCCAGGTCTTCGTAAGGCCATGATGTCATTTTGTAAAACGTGTCATACATGCCAGACGGTAGGAAAACCACAAGATTTAATGAAACCGGCACCTTTAATTCTCATACCAGTTTTTGAGGAACCATTTGGTAGGGTGTTAGTGGACTGTGTGGGACTGTTTCCAAAAACAAAAGCAGGACACCAGTATATCCTTACTATTATGGATATGACAACTTGATTTCCAGAGGTCATCCCTTTAAGGACCATCATGGCTTGAGTAGTAGTAGAGAAGTTACCCAATTTATTTTTTTACTCGATATGGATTACCGGTAGAGGTCCAGTCAGAACAAGGGTCCAATTTTATGTCTAAAATTTTTCAGAACACAATCAGTAGCTTGGGTATAAAACAGTTAAAGTACACAGCACATCATCCACAAACACAGGGAGCTTTAGAGAGGTACCAACAAACCCTCAAAATGAAGATTAAAGTATATAGTCATGAATATCCTCGTGATTGGGAGAAAGGACTGGATTTTCTTTTATTTGCTACACGAGATTCACCAAATGAATCTACTGGTTTTGGCCCTTTTGAATTAATTTACGGGCATAAGATGAGGTCCTCTGAAATTAATCAAAGAAAAGTTTTTAGGAGGGAGGGGTGAATCCTCTATGTTAGATTATGTGCCCGTGTTTCAGGAACAGCTGACTGGAACCTGCAAAGTGGCTTAAGAACATCTTAAAGTTTCTCAAACAAAGATGAAAGAAAGGGCAGATAAGCAAGCTGTGACCTGAACATTACAAATGGGGGATGAAGTGTTAGTGTTATTGCCTTTACAGGGGGAACCTCTGAAAGCATGGTAATGTGGTCCATACAAGCTAATTAAGAGGGTTGGTAAAGTGAATTCTTTGATAAATACCCCAGATTGCAGGAAAAAGAATCGCTGTGTCATTTCAATATGTTAGAACAATACCATCGTAGGGAAGAAGATAGGAAACAGCAGGTATGTCAAGTTGTAAGATAGTGGAGGACAAAAGAGATAGAGAGGGAGGTAGAAAGAGACTTAGACAGTTCACAAATTGAACCTCCTACTATCCGGTTAGCTAACACTGAAATATTAGCACAGTTAGATACCATATTTTCATACTTAGAGGTAGGACAACGAAAGGTTTGTTACTTACAGAATTTAAAGGGGATCTGTAGGGATAAACCAGGGTCTACAACTTAAGCCACATGATGTGGATGGAGGGGAATCTTCTCCTATGAAGCAACATCCTTATCGATTAAATCCAGAGAAACAAGCTCAAGTGACAGCAGAAATTCAGTGTATGTTAGAAAGTCACCTAATTGAGCCTAGTCAAAGCAGTTGGAGTTCTCCAGTAGTCTCAGTGCCTAAACCTGATGGGTCAACCAGATTCTGCATAGATCATAGAAAGGTTAATGCAGTAACAAAAACAGGTTCCTACCCAATCCCTCGTTTAAAAGATTGCATTGACAGGGTTGACAGCGCCACATTCCTCACTAAGATAGGTTTGTTGAACGGACACTGGCAAGTGCCTTTAACACCACGAGCTCAGGAGATGTCAGCTTTTGTCACGCCACATGGGCTATACCAACGCCGAATAATGACATTCGGACTAAAAAATGCTCCAACCACTTTCCAAAGACTAATGAATCTGGTGATCACTAATGTTCCTAACTCTGTGGTTTACTTGGATGATGTATTGGTTCATAGCAATACATGGAAAGACCATCTAAAACAATTGAAAGCCTTATTTAAACAATACAGTTGGCAGATCTAGTGATAAACCTCGCCAGAGGCGAGTTCGTGAATGCACGGGTAACTTATTTCGGGTATGTCGCAGGGCAGAGACAAGTCTTACCAAGAACAGCCAAGGTACAGGCTTTGATGGAATTTCCTAATCCTAAAACTAAACGGGAAATCATGAGATTTTTTGGAAGGTGCGGTTTCTATCCTAAATTTGTGCCAAACCTCAGCACAATAGCGGCTCCACTGACGGATTTATTGTAAAAGGAAGCAAAGGTGGTGTGGTCAAGAGAGTGCCAGACAGCTTGTGAGGAGCTGAAGACAATCCTAACTAATGAACTGGTGTTAGCTGCCCCTTAATTTTGCTAAACCCTTCAAGGTGGCAATCGATGCTAGTGACTTGGGGGTGGGTGCGACCTTATTGCAAGAAGATGAACGGGGCACAGAGAAGCCGGTGGGGTACTTTTCTAAAAAATTAAATCGGCATCAAAAGAGATACCCTACAGTTGAGAAGGAAACCCTGGGAATTGTTACTGGCTCTAAAACATTTTGAGGTATATATCCGTCATGGCTGTAAAGAAACATTAGTAAATACTGACCACAATCCCTTGGCCTTTGTGGGAAAATTTAAGATTTAGAATGACAGACTGTTCCGATGGAGCTTGTTAATACAGCCTGATAACTTAAAGATTGTTCATATTGCTAGAAAAGACAATATAGTCAGAAAACTGAGCAGGTTCTGTATAAGGAGTGAATGGCTGAGTGAGTGCATGTTTGAATTTTGCTTTATACGTTATGTCTTTTTCTGCACACTTTGCGATGAAACACATTTGGAAATGGTGTTTCATCTCTTAGGGGCGGAGACATGTTAGAATCACACTCTCAAGACTGAATTTTTCTTTTACAAAATGGACAAACATAGCATGATCTGGACATGCGGATGCTGACCTGGGTTTTTTTAAAAAAAGGTCATAAGTTCACCTTAGAACTGTCAACAAGCAGGCCTCTTCCAAAAAATCACCTGACCTTTATGGTACTTGAGAAGGGGTTGTTTGTTTGTTTGAACTGCAAGGAATTTTAATTAATGAAAAACTAGGAGGCAAAAAAAGGCAGTCACATGGGAGAGAGAAAAAAAACTGAGTTGTGAACCTGCTTGTTTTGAAGGCAGTCTTGTTGGAGAACAGGCTAAGGAAAGAAGGCCACCTTGACTGGCTCCCTTTCTCTACCTTGCCTAAAATTGTATGGGGCAATCAACCTGTAGCCAGAAAACCCTCATCTGAGTGTAACTAGTCTGCATTTGGACCTGCAAAGCTGAGACCAGTTGGTGAGAATTTCCAGGCATCCACCAGGACCGCCGACCCATCTTCACACGAGAGAACTCCAGGTCAACAGCGCCGAGACCCTGTGGACTTTATCTTTTATCTTATAACACCCATCCTGTAAAGCCCATCTCTGCAGAGAAACTCTATCTATTTGTCCTTTGTTTGTCTGTGTGTGGGTGTCTGTCTGTGCGCTGGGGGAATTCTTTAGGAACAGACAGATAGTTATACTTCCCAATTACAATTGTGTGTTAACCAGTACTTGCAACTTGTTAAAAGAAGTTTTGTTTTAAAAATAAATTAATTATTGAGAGTTTTTGAAAGAAGCCTGGTCAGAGTCTCTTTTCTTCTGGGTACTAGAGGTATAGGTACACAATTGGCCATTTTGGTGAGAAAATTAAACATTTAAATTAATGGTACAGCCTGTGGAGTAGTTGGGCTTGATAATTGCGAACTCCTCCCATCCCGGTCATAACACTAGAGAAGAGAAGATTGAGGGGTGACCTGATAGAGCTCTTTAAGATTATTGAAGCATTCAATAGGGTAGATGTAGAGAAGGTGCAGGCGAGATCAGAACTAGGGACCATCAATATAAGACAGTCACGAATAAATCCAATAGGGAACTCAGGAGAAACTTCTTTATCCAGAGAATGGTTACAATGTGGAACTTGTTACCCATAGGGAATGGTTGAAGTGAATAATGTAGATGCATTTAAGGGGAAGATGGATAAAGAGATGAGGGAGAAAAGATATGGTGATAGGGTGAGGCGATGGAGGAGGAGGCTTGTGTGGAGCATGAACACGAGTGTAGACCTGCTGGGCCGAATGGCCTGTTTCTGTGTTGCAGGTGCTGCCTGAAAGGGCAGTGGAAATAGATTCAACAGTAACTTTCAAAAAAGAATTGGATGACTATTTGAAAGGGAAAATTTTGAAGGGCTATGGGGAAAGAGCAGGAGAGTGGGGCTAATTGGATAGCTCTTTCAAAGCCAGGAGTCTCATTGACTCATCACCCTCTGTGCTCACTGACCTACATGGCTCCCAGATAAGTAATGCCACACTTTTAAAATTCTCATCCTTGTTTTCAAATCCCTCCATGGCCTCGCCCCTCTCTATCTCTGTAATCTCCTCCATCCCCATAACCCTTTGAAATCTCTGCGCTCCTCCAATTCTGGCTTCTTGCTCGTCCCCCGGTTTCCATCGCTCCACCATTGGCAGCTGTGTCTTCAGCTGTCTGGGCCCTGAGCTCTGGAATTTCCCTCCCTAAACTTCTCCACCACTGAACTCTTTTCTCCTCCTCTAATATACTCCTTAAAACCTCCCTCATTGACCAAGCTTTGGGTCACCTGCCCTAATGTTCCCTTATTTGTTTTGGTGTCAAATTTTATTTTTAACACTCCTGTAAAGTGCCTTAGAGAGTTTCCGCTGATCTCGCCCACACCTTCCCACAAACTGCAATATGATAATGACCAGATTAGCTGTTTTTGTGATCTTGGTTGGCAGATAAATATTGGCCCCAGGACACTGGGGAAAGCTCCCCTGCTCTTCTACAAAATAGCAGGATCTCTTACATGCACCCGAGAGGGCAGACAGGACCCCGGTTTAACATCTCATCCAAAAGGTGATAGAGAGAGTGTGTCCCTGTGCATGTGAGTATCTGATTATCAATAACAATAACTTGAACTTATATAGTGACAAGGGGCAAGGCCGTGGAGGGATTTGAAATCAAGGATGAGAACTTTTAAAATTGTGGCATTGCTTATCTGGGAGCCATGTAGGTCAGTGATCACAGAGGGTGATGAGTCATTGAGACTCCTGGCTTTGAAAAAGCTATCCAATTAGTCCTACTCTCCTACTCTTTCCCCATAGCCCTTCAAAACTTTCCCTTTCGAATAGTTATCCAATTCTTTTTTGGAAGTTACTGTTGAATCTACTTCCACTGTCCTTTCAGGTAGCATCTGCAGCACAGCTGGGCTGGGGAGGTCAGTGGTACTGTCACTGGACTAGTATTCCAGAGACCCAGAGTGTTGCTCTGGGGCCCTGGGTTTGAGTCCCATCGTGGCAGATGGTAGAACTGGAATTCAATAAAAATCTGAAATTAAAAGTCTAATAATGACCACGAAACCGTTGTCAATTGTTGTAAAATCCCAGCTGGTTCACTAATGTCCTTTAGAGAAGGAAATCTGCCGTCCTTACCTGGTCTGCCCTACATGTGACTCCAGACCCACAACAATGTGGCTGTTGGCTCTTAAAAATGCCCTCTGAACAAGGGCAATTAGGGATGGGCAATACCTAGCCGGCGACGCCCACATCAACAAAGAATATAAAAAGAAACAGGCCATTCGGCCCAGCAGGTCTACACTCGTGTTCATGCTCCACACAAGCCTCCTCCTCCATCGCCTCACCCTATCACCATATCTTTTCTCCCTCATGTCTTTATCCATCTTCCCCTTAAATGCATCTACATTATTCACGTCAACCATTCCCTGTGGGTAACAAGTTCCACATTGTAACCATTCTCTGGATAAAGAAGTTTCTCCTGAGTTCCCTATTGGATTTATTTGTGACTATCTTATATTGATGGTCCCCAGTTCTAACCTCACTGGCAAATGGTCTGCCTCATTTCCTACAACAGTGACCACACTCCAAAAAAGTACTTCACTGGTTGTAACATGCTTTGAGACATCCTGAGATGGTGGAAGTCGTTACAGAAATACAAGTTCTTTCTTTCTTAATACCCGTGTTCTTGTAGCCATTTTAAAAAGTCAGGCTTCCACCTCCTTCATTCTCTCAGGTGACATTGCTTTTCGGGCGTGTCAGAGCAAGGGGTGTCAGGAGAGAGACTCTCAGATCTGTTTACCTGGGGAAAGTTTCAGGAGCACTGGGACTGGGGTTTCCCAGGTGATTACTGCCCTCTTGTGGTAGTGTCAATGGCTGCTGGAATTCTATTCTTAGCTCAAACACAACACACTGCTCAGAACCAAAGGTGCAAACAGCACAAGCAGAACTTTCAATCAAACTGGCGTCTGTGGATAATCTGCAGATTGTGGAAGGATTAGTAAATGGGCACCGAGATCTTTTGCAATGAGATTCTGGTCCTTGTGCCAGGGTTGTGCCCACTGGTGTTCGTGAGGCACGTTAGACCAGGGGTGATCTGTACCTCAACTTTCCTCCTCCTTCAGGTACCAGGCCCTAAGGGGGCATTGGCGACCATGGACTTCCATTGGATTGGTCCATGATTATGCTCAACCAAGTACTGCAGTAGTTTGCTGTTGCCTTCTGCAGTACGGCTGACCAGGAAACTTTCCCGCTCTTACCTCCTGCCATCAGGTGTATTGTAAGGATTTACAGGCTGATGAGCAACCTGTTTGGCCACATTATGAATGCAGCCTCTGTAGCCATCAAGTCCAGGAGCGGGACTTGAACCTGGAAATTCTGGCCCACAGGCAGGGACGCTACCCACTGCACCACAAGACCTACCACCTCAACTCTATGCACCCTCTTTTACTCCACCTCCCCTGATGTTCTCACCCAACATAAATCTAACAACTTCAATCTTGAAGATTTCAAATGAGCCCAGAATCCACAGGCTTTAGAGGGAGAGAGTTGGAGATTTTCACTGCTTTTTGTGTGAAAACTGCTTCCTTATTTCATCTTAAAATGACCTAATTCTAATTTTGATACCTAACAACCTCAGGATGTGCCAAACCACTTTATGAATTGTAATCACAATTGTAATGTGGGAAACACAGCAGCCAACAGCCCAACTCCCACTAACAGCAATGAGATAATACATTCCAACGAGTAGAAAAAGTTCAAGGGATGGACACACCATCCGTGGTTAACTAGAAAGGTTAAAGATAGTATCAAACTTAAAGAAAAAGCATATAATTGTGCAAAGATAGGTGGAAGGCCAGGAGATTGGGCAGAATATAAGGAACAGCAAAGAATAACTAAAAGACTAACGAGGGGGGGAAATTAGAGCATGAGGGAAAGCTAGCCAGAAATACAAAAACAGATAGTAAGAGTTTCTATAAATATTTTAAAAAGAGAGTTAAAAAGTGAGCGTTGGTCCTATAGAAAGTGAGTGTGGAGAATTGATAATGGAAAACAAGAAGATGGCAGATGAATTGAACAGATATTCTGCATCAGTTTTCACTATAGAGGATACAAATAACATCCCAGAAGCAGCTGTAAACCAGGAATTGGAAGTGGGGAAGGAAGTCAGGAAAATTACAGTCACCAGAGAGGTGGTACTGAGTAAATTGTTGGAGCTGTGGGCTGACAAGAGCCCAGATCCTGATGGACTTCTTCCTAGGGTATTAAAAGAAGTGGCTAGTGAGGTAGTTGATGCGTTGGTTTTAATTTTACAAAACTGCCTAGTTTTCGGGAAGGTCTCATCAGTTTGGAAGATAGTAAATGTAACTCCATTATTCAAAAAGGGAGGGAGACAGAAAGCGGGAAACTACAGGCCAGTTAGCTTAACATCTGTCATAGGGAAAATGTTAGAAGCTATTATTAAAGTTATAGCAGGGTACTTGGAAAAGCTCAAGGTCATCAGGCAGAGTCAACATGGTTTTGTGAAAGGGAAATCGTGTTTAACCAACTTATTGGAGTTCTTTGAGGAAGTAACATGTGCTGTGAATAAAGGGGAACTGGTGGATGTACTGTATTTAGATTTCCAGAAGGCATTTGATCATCAATGGTTATTATGGAAAATAAAAGCTCATGGCATAGGGGGTAACATATTAACATGGAAAGAAGATTGGCTAGCTAACAGGAAGCAGAGAGTAGGTATAAACGGGTCTTTTCAGGTTGCAAGATGTAACGAGTGGTGTGCCACAGGGATCAGTGCTGGGACCTCAACTCTTTACAATTTATATAAATGACTTGGATGAAGGGATTGAAGGGATGGTTGCCAAATTTGCTGATGACACAAAGATAGGTAGGAAAGTAAGTTGTGAAGAGGGCATAAGGAGGTTACAAAAAGATATAGATAGGTTAAGTGAGTGGGCAAAGATCTGGCAAATGAAGTATAATGTGGGAAAATGTGAAATTGTCCATTTGGCAGAGAGAAGCATATTATCTAAATGGAGAGAGATTGCAGAGCTGAGATGCAGAGATCTGGGTGTCCGAGTGAGTCACAAAAGGCTAGTATGCAAGTACAGAAAGTAATTAGGAAAGCTAATTGAATGTTGTCATTTATTGCGAGGGGAATTGAATACAAAAGTAGGGAGGTTATGCTTCAGTTAGTTGTACGGGCACTAGTGAGACCACATTTGGAGTACTGTGTACAGTATTGGTCACCTTATTTAAGGAAGGGTGTAAATGCATTGCAAGCAGTTCAGAGAAAGTTTACCAGAATAATACCTGGAATGGGTGGGTTGTCTTATGAGGAAAGGTTGGACTTACTAGGCTTGTATCCACTGGAGTTTAGAAGAGTAAGAGGCAACTTGATTTGAAACATATAAGATCCTGAGGGTTCTTGACAGAGTGGATGTGGAGAGAATGTTTCCTCTTGTGGGAGAATCTAGAACTAGGGGATCACTGTTCAAAAATAAGGGGTCGCCCATTTAAAACAGAGATGAGGCGAAATTTTTTCACTCAGAGGGTCGTGAGTCTTTGAATATTTTTAAGGCAGAGGGTGGATAGATTCTTGGTAAGCAAGGGAGTGAAAGGTTATCGGGGGTAGGTGGGATGCAGATTTCAGGTTATCAGATCAGCCATGATTTTATTAAATGGCGGAGCGGGCTCGAGGGGCTGAATGGCCTGCTCCTGCTCCTTGTTCGTATGTTTGTATAACAACAAACATTTGGGGACTTTCAGGAGGCTGTTACTGATTCAGAAATATGTGACGTGATGCATTTTGGAAAAAAGATTGAGGAGAGGCAACATAAACAAAATGGTGTAACTTTAAAGGGGACACAAGAACAGGGAGAATGGAGGGCTAGCCAGCTGAAGGCATGGCCACCAATGGTGGAGGAACGAAATCAGAGATGTGCCAAGACACCAGAACTGAAGGGGAGAGGGGGAGGTGTTTTTTTTTAAACTCATCAAGTTATGATGTTCTAGAGTGTGTTGCCTGGAAGGACGTGGGAGCAGATTTAGGAGTAACTTTCAAAAGAGAATTTGAAAATATTATAAGGGGGGAATTTTGCAGTGTCATGGGGAAAGAGCAGGGAGCTTGGGACTAATTGGATAGATCTTTCAAAAAGCCAGTATTGACATGATGGGCTGAATGGTCTCCTTCTGAGTTGTAAGATTCTATGATTTCCTGCCTATATTTTATGACAGCAACCTCTCGTAATTGTGCTGATTGGACCAGACTTGTGGAGTGCTATCACAGAGCAAACTGATTGGGCCAGGCCTGTGGAATGATACCATGGAGCAAACTGATTGGGCCAGGCCTGTGCCATGATACCGCAGAGCAAACTTGATTGGACCAGACCTGTGGAGTGATACTGCACAACAAACTGCCCCATCACTTTATGGGCCAAGTGCTGGAAAATGGGATTAGAATAGATAGGTCCTTGATGGCTGGCACAGACACAATGGGCCAAAGGGCCTGTTTCTGTGCTGTATAACTCGATGACTAATCACTCAAACCCTCCAAGGGAGTTGGAGCAGCTTTTAAAAATCAGTCTCACGATGTGGGCACTGCGAACAAGGGCAGCATTTGCTGCCTATCCCTAGTTTCTCCTGAGGAATTGGTGGTGGGCCACTTTCTTGAACCGCTGCAGGATCATGTGGTCAAGGTACTCCTGCAGTGCTGTTGGATAAGGAATTCCAGGATTTTGACCCAGTGACAATGAAGGAATAGTGACGTATGTCCAAATTGGGATGGTGTGTGAGTGTGTGTGTGTGTGAAGTGGAGAGAAACGCGGAGGTGATGAGACTGGTTAAAAAAAAAAAATCGCATTCCCAATGATTGCTGAATCAGCTCAGTGGGAGAATTTATAAAATTGCAGTTGCTCGTTAGCCAAGTGCTAGGGGCACATTTTGCTGAGGTGGGCCATGTCAGACTGAGTTAACTCAGGGCCATGATCATCATGTGGTTGCTACACAGCTGTTTTCAACTAGAATACCACTCGTCCTTACATTCCCGCACCCCCCCAACCCCCACTCTATCTTTACATTCTGCAACACGAGCAGCTGGTTTGAATCACTTCACATCTGCAAAAAATGATTTTTAGCCATTTTCTCAACAGTCTGGACGCCATAAAAGAGCTCAAGAGGGGAGAACCAGATGAGACCAGAGCAACAATACACTTTTAAATTGCAGCACACTCTGAGCAAAATAATCCAATACTCGCTAGCTGTTGCGGATTTTAATTCTGGCGCCGAGGGGCAGTACCTTCATCCTCAAAACCACTTCATGGTGCAGGAACCCCCAGTGAGAGGATTGTCCAGATCAACCTCCCAACCTTCAAACAGCCCAGTTAAAAGCAGCAGGAAAATGAGAAACAGAACCAAAGGATTTTTTATTTTTTGCTCTTTCCTTGGGTTTCATAAAGTAAAGCAATTGAGCCTGTCCGCCTATTCCAGAAGGCCCCAAATCCATGGGTAATGCAGTTTCAAGCAGCTTGCATTCATATAGCGCCTTTAATGCAGTACATCATCCCAAGGTGCTTCACAGGAGAATTATCAAACAAAATTTGACACTGAGCCACATAAGGAGATATTAGGTCAGAGCATCTTAAAAAGCAGAAAAGATATAGGTAGAGAACGAGGTTTAGGGAGGGAATTCCGGAGCTCAGGGTCCAGGCAGCTGAAGACGTGGTCACCAATAGTGGAGTAATTAAAATTAGGGATCCTCAAGAGGCCAATGCTGGAGGAGAGCAGGAAGTTTGGAGGGTTGTGGGGCTGGAGAAAGGGAGAGGGCGAGGCCATGCAGGGTTTTGATGACCAGGCTCAGAATTTTTTTTAAAAATAAAGCATTGTCAAACCAGGAGCCAATTTAGGCTTAGACCATTATTCCACTTGCCAAGGTTATTTTGACAGTACCCTCCCCTCCCCTGGTCAGTGTGGCAGACAGGAGCAGCAACATTATTGGAACACCATCAACCACAAGTCAGGCACTGACCTGGTGGACGTCCATTGACATGCCTTCAACATTGGGTCAGTATCCTAGAATTGCCCACCTAACATCATGATAGAAGCACCTGTAACCACATGAATTCCATTAGTTCATGGAGAAGGCTCACCACCACCTTCCCCAGGGAACCTCATGATAATGCAGCAAAACCCACATCCCGAGAATGACAAAAAAAAAATCCATGAATAGTGGAAGAGGCCATTCAGCCCCTTGAGCTTGCTCCGCTTTTCAATTGGATCATGGCTGATCTGCACCTCAACTCCATGTTCCCACCTTAACTCCATATCCCTACCGAACAAAAATATCTCGATCTCAGTCTTGAGCATCTCAGTTGACGCAAGCCCCCCCACCACCAACCACCCCACTCGGCATTCACAATCCTTTGGGGAGTTCCAGATTTTCACTATCCTTGGTGTTGAGCAGATTCCTGATTTCATTCTGAAATGACCCAACTCTAATTTTAAAGGTTCTGCCCGCTTGTTCTGGACTCACCTCACCAGTGGTCATCCCTCAGCTTAAGGAAGCGCAAGCAGAGAGGGAATGGGTGACCGCCAGACAGAAGGGGGCCAGGAAGGTATTGAGGGAGTCCCCCGAGTGCATCTTGCTCGCAAAGCGTTTTTTTGGCCTTGGAAAACGGTGAGTGTGACAGTTCCTCTGTGGAGGCCAACTAGAGCCAAGGCCATGGCACTGTGGGTGGTCCAGCTGCTCAGGACAGGAGGAAGAAGTGTGGAAGGGCAATAGTGGTAGGGGATTCGTTAGTGAGGGGAGGAGACAGGCACTTCTGTGGCCATAGGCATGACTCCAGGATGATATGTTGCCTCCCAGATGCCAGGGTCAAGGATGTCATGGAACGGCTGCAGGGCACTCTGAAGGGGGAGGGTGAACAGCCAGAGGTTGTGGTCCATGCTGGGACCAAAGAAATAGGAAGAAAGAGAAACGAGGTCCTGCAAGCAGACTTTAGGGAGTTAGGTAGGAAATTGAAAAGCAGGGCTTCAAAGGCAGTAATCTCCGGATTACTGCCGGTGCCACGCAGTAGTGAGTATAGGAACAGAAGGATAGAGCAGATGGATGCGTGGCTGGAATAATGGTGCAGGAGGGAGGGCTTTAGATTTCTGGGGAATTGGGATCGTTTCTGGGGGAGGTGGAACCTGTACAAGTTGGACGGGTTACATCTGAACAGGAACAGGACCAACATCCACGCGGGGAGGTTTGCTAATGCTGCTGGGGCAGATTGAAACTAAATTGGCAGGGGGATGGGATGCTGAAAAGTAGTTCAGAGGAGAGAGAAGTGGAGATGGAATTATAAGTTAAAACACTAGTAAGTCTGGAAGGCAGAGGAGACATAGGCTAGATAAGAAAGTAGTAAGTTTAGTAAGGCTAAATTGAATATATTTTAATGCAAGGAGCTTGAGGAATAAAACAGATGAGCTGAGGGCACAGATAGGCATGTGGGAGTATGATATCATAGTTATGATTGAGATTTGGCTAAAAGGGCAGCTCAACATTCCTGGTTATAGGGTATTCAGCTGAGATGGGGGGCGGGGGGAAGAGTTGCAATATTGATCAAGGAATCAATTATAGCAGTGAGGAAGGATAATATCCTGGAAGGATCATGAAATGAGGCCATGGGGTAGAAGTTTGAAACACAAAAGGGTGTGTACTATAGTCCCCAAACAGTCAGGGAGAGATAGAGGATCAAATATGCAATTACATTTCAGAGAAGTGTACGAATAAGGCAGTAAAATAGTAGGGGATTTTAACTACCCAAATATTAACTGGGATAGTTTTAGTGTGCAAGGTAGGGAGGGAGCAAAATTGCATCCAGGAGAACTCTGAGCCTGTACGTAAAAAAGCCCAACAAGGGAGGGGGCAGTTCTGGACCTAATATTTGGAAATGAGCCCAGGCAGGTGGAAGGTGTATCAGCAGGGGAGCATTTTGGAGATAATGACCATAACTCAGTTAGATTTAGGATAGTTATGGAAAAGGATAAGGTTGGGCCAGGAATACAAGTTCTAAACTGGGGAAAGGCTAAGTTTACTAAGATGAGATACAATTTGGCCCAAGTGGACTGGAAGCATCTATTTGCAGATAAAACTGTGTCAGAGCAGTGGGAAACACTTAAGGAGGAAATAGCAAGAGTACAGGGCAAATACGTTCCCGTAAAGACAAAGGGGAGGACTAAGTCTGGAGAACCCTGGATGTCAAGGGACATAAAGGTTAGGATTAAGAAAAAAAGAGAAGCTTATGGCAGAAACCGAGGGCTCAATGCAGCAGAGTCCTTACAGGAGTATAAAAAGTGCAGGGGGGGGGGGACTTCAAACAGAAATTAGGAAAGCTAAAAGAGTGCATGAGAAAGCATTGGTGGGTAGAATAAAGGAAAACCCAAAGGTGTTTTTTAAATATATAATGAGCAAGACAATAACTAGGGAAGTAGAGCCAATTAGAGGCCATAGAGGTAACATGTCTGGGGACTCGGAAGACGTGGGTATAGTCCTCAATGAATACTTTGCATCGGTCTTCACAATGGAAAAGGACGACGCAGGTATAGACATCAGGGTGGAGGGCTGTGAAATATTAGAAAAAATGAGAGCGAGAGGAGGTATGAACCGGTTTAGCGGTCTTAAAAGTGGATAAATCCGCAGGCCCAGATGAAACATATCCCAGGCTGTTGAGGGAAACAAGGGAAGAGATATCAGGGGCCCTGGCAGTAATTTTCAAATCTTCTCTGGACACAAGTGAGGCTCCAGAAGACTGCTAACGTTGTCCCATTATTAAAAAAGGGAGGAAGGGATAGACAGGAAATTACAGGCCAGTCAGTCTAACTCCCATGGTGGGGAAGTTACTAGAAAGAATTCTGAGGGACAGAATATATCTGCACATGGAGAGAGGCAGATTAATCAGGGATAGTCAACATGGATTTGGTAAGGGGAGGTCATGTTTGACAAATTTGATCAAATTTTATGAGGTGGTAATGAGGAGTGTTGATGAATTTGATGTGGTCTACATGGACTTTCGCAAGGGGCTCAGTGTTCAGTGTTGGTGTACAAGTCACCACAGCAGATGGCAGTGAGCTATTTGGCCAATTGCTATTGCCAATTCCAACCCCATCTTCCCTCAACACCCACCACTGCCCTTTGCCAGCTGGAGTCTCTTGGAGAGCTGACTCTGTGGGGCCTGGCTGACTTCGTCCAGTGGCACTGAAGTCTACGCAATGCTGGCCTTTGTGCCTGATGAGACAGCAGAGTTCCAGTTCTGCCCAGAACTAGAACCGGTCAGGCAGCTGCACTTACTCAGAGGACGACATAGAGGGGAGCATTTAGGAACATTGGAAATAGGAGCTGGAGTAGGCCATTCGAGCCTGCTCCACCCTTCAAACAGATCATGGCTGATCATCTAGCTCTTACGCCATTTTCTCCATATCCCTTGATGCCATTTGAAATCTATCAATTTCCATCTTGAACATGCTCAATGATTGAATGTCCACAGCCCTTTGGGTAAAGAATTCCAAAGGTTCACCACCCTCAGTCTTAAACGGCCTGCCCCTTATTCTGCGGCTGTGTCTCCTGGTTCTAGACTCACCAGCCAGGGGAAACATCCAATCCACATCTACCCTGTCACACCCTGTAAGAATTTTGTAAGTTTCAATGAGATCACCTCTCATTCTTCTAAACTCTAGAGAATACAGGCCCAGTCTCCTCAATTTCTCCTAACACAATCCCAGGGATTAGTATGGTGATCCTCCATTGCACTCACTCTAGAGCAAGTATATCCTTCCCAAGATAAGGAGATCAAAACTGTACACACTACAAGGCTCTATACAATTGCAGCAAGACATCTTTATTCCTGCACTCAAATTCCCCTGCAATGAAGGCCAACGTACCATTTACCTTCCTAATTGCTTGCTGCACCTGCATGCTAGCTTTTAGTGACTCATGGACAAGGAAACCCAGGTCCCTTTGGATGTCAACACTTCCCAACCTCTCACCATTTAAGGAATACTCTGCCATTCTGCTTTTTCTACCAAAGTGAATAACTTCAGACTTATTCACATTATATTCCATCTGCCATGTTCTTGCCCATTTATTTAGCCTGTCTAAATCCTCTTGAAGCCTCCTTGCATCCTCCTCACAACTCACATCCCCACCTAGTTGCGTGTCATCAGGAAATTTGTAAATATTACATTTGGTCCTCACATCCAAATATTTATACGGATTCTGAACGGTTGTGGCCCAAGCACTGATCCTTGCAGTACCCCACTAGTAACAGCCGGCCATTCTAAAAACTACCCGTTTAATCCTAATCAGTGTATTATCCCCCAACCCATGTGCTCGAATTTTGTTTATGAACCTCCTGTGTGGGACCTTATCAAGAGCCTTCTGAAAATCCAAACACACCACATCCAGTAGCTCTCCTTTAACTGTGCTACTAGTAACATCCTCAAAAAACTCCAACAAGATTGTCAAACATGATTTCCCTTTCATAAGCCCATGTTGACTCTGCCCAATCATAACATTTTCCAAGTGTCCAGTTATCATATCCTTTATAATAGATTCCTCTCTCCCTCATTTCTTAATAAGTGAGGTTACATTGGCAACTTTCCAGTCTGCCGGAACCTTGCCAGAATCTGCAGAATTTTGAAAGATAACCACCCATGCATCCACTCTCTCTCCACCTCCTTCAACATGCTGAGATGCAGCTCATCTGGTACTGGGGACTGACCAACCTTTAACCAATTAATTTTGAGTACTCTTTATTAATATTAATTTTTTTCAGTTCCTCATTTTCACTACTCCCTTGGTTCCCTAGTATTTCTGGGAGAATTTCTGTATCTTTCTCCGTGAAGACAGACACTAGGCAATTGTTTAGTATCTCTGCCATTTCCCTATTCTCCATTATAAATTCTCCTGTCTCCACCCGTAATGGACATTTGTCCCAGCTAATCTTTTCCTTTTCACACACCGAAAGAAGCTTTTACAGTCCGCCTTCATGTTTCTCGCTAGCTTGCATTCATATTCTCTTTTCCCTTTCTTAATCAGTTTCTTGGTCCTCCTTTGCTAGATTCTAAATTTCTCCCAATCCTTGGGTTTACCACTTTTTCTGGCATCCTTATAAACCACTTTCTTTGATCTAATGCAATCTTTAACTTCTGTTGTTAGCCACATTTCTGAACATAGCAAGGCAATGGGAGATCAGGTTAGTTTACATGCACCTAAACAATTCACCAACAGTTTCATACAATTTAATTCATTCTCAGGATGTGTCTCACTGGCAAGGCTGACATTAACTGCCCACAGCTAGTTGCCCTGAGAAGGTGGTGATGAGTCATCATCTTCAACAGCATCTGTGTCCTGAATGTGCTCCTACTTTCCTGATAGGTAGGGAGTTCCAGGATCTTAAAACTGCATTAATCCATTTATGGGGATTTCAGTGAGGTGATAACCCTCCCTAATCAGATAATGAATTCCTTTAGAAATCTTCACACCGATTACCCATTAAATCTGCATACCTGAGGTGTTGAATAGAGATGTTCTCTCAATGTTGGTCAGGGGATAAATATTCACCAGGGCACCTGCGCCTCTTCAAAATAGCAGCCGTAAGATCTTTACACACAGAAGGAAGATGGGGCATCAGTTTAACGTCTCATCCGAAAGACAGTGCCTCCAAAAGTGTGGCGTGGCACTCCCTCGGCACTGCCCCTCCTACGGCACGGCGCTCCCTTGGCACTGCGGCACTCCCTCAGTACTGGCACTGAGAGTCTCAATTTAGATTTTGTGCTCAAGTGACTCAGGTGAGAGAAGCACCTTATGTAAAATATCTGGAGGAGCCAGTGAGGAGCTTTATAAATTCAAACATGGGGTTTGTGCATTGAAGAGCAAAAGAACCATCCACAGACAAGCAACTCCATAAACTTTTCATATTACCTGCAGACGATCCATGCAGCAATGGAGAGAATTTCTGCTGTGCTGTCACTAGATGGCTGGTGCCTACAGCAGCAATACTTTCGAATGACAAAATACACACATTTCACACAAAAATAATCCATTTATTTAATAAATTATGATATCTGATAAATTGCATTGTTTAAAAATTGAACCAAATTTCTTGGGCCTCAATGTGTTGTGGGATCTGAATGCACTTCCTAAGAATTTAAACTCGACACAATCCAGTAGCAGCAGTTGCTGCAGACTGGGAGAGCAAGAGAGAGAAATGGGGGGAGAGAGAGAGAGAGAGAGAGAGAGAGAGAGAAAGAGAGAGGAGGCAGAGATTGGAAGGCTCCAGTGGGAGAATTCCTCAGGGTGGAAGGACTTGCAGTTTGAGATTTGTACCTGTCCAATATTAGCAAGGGAAGGCCACCTCTAAGTAATGGCCCAAAGTGCTTGAAATACAATGAAATGCTTTGAAGTGTAGGTAAAATGGGGAAGCCATGTTGTGCAGAGCAAGATTCCTCAAAGGTTAACGTGATGAATGGACAGATGATGCTTACTGGTAGTGCTGTTTGAGGGAGTAACATTGGCCATATTGGGCCTCAGTTTAAAAGGCGACACCTCCAAGGGTGCAGCATTCCCCCATTGCTGTAGTAAACTCGCAGCCCAGATTAGAAGCTTCAGTCCAGAGTGGGACTTGCTGCTCTCCAGTTCATAGCTTTTGGTGAATGGAAAAATCAGTTGATTTTGCATGACAAACACAAACTGTTTAAAATATCCCCGCTTTCCATTTCTTCCCTGGAAACTCTGCTCTGAAGAAATCCAGACAAGGATATTAATTTGTTGACACTGCTTCTCAGCATCCTGTTAATCAATGCTTTCCTTGATCATTGGATTCATCCACTTGGCGGAAAGAAGGTTCCAGGTCATTGTTGAAGCTGCCATTCAGGAATAAAGTCCAATGCAGCTCTGCTCCCTCTATGCTGTGCTTCAGGTTTGTTTCATATTACACCCAGTGCCCTGGAGCTGGGTACCATTCTTTTCCCTTTACCTCTCTCGCTCTCCCTCCACGACACCCCCACCTCGCACACAGGGTCAGTTAGCTTCACCTCAGGGCCAGACTGTACACCTGATAAATCTCATCGGGGAAGTTATCCTGCTTCTCCTCCACCAACACTTGGAGTCCTGCCAGCCGCACGATGGCACGCAGGGAGGCCAGGTCCCGGCAGACACTGCTGTCCACCTCATCCTCAATCACCCCCTCCTGGCTCACATTGTCTTTCACGCAGATGATTCCATTCGGCCGAAGACCCTTTTGGCATCTTTTGAGGAACTGGGTGAGATGGGCGTCAGTCAGGTGCCCTGAAACAATCCCAAGAGAGGCTCAGTGACTCCTTAATGGAAACTACAGCAGGCTGTCAAAACTGTGGCACATGATTCATGCCTTGGCCTACATTCATAGAATTGCAAAAATTACAACACACAAGGTGGTCATTCTGCCCTTGCACTAGTTCTGGTTCTTTGAAAGAGCTTTCCAATTAGTTCCACTCCCACTTATTCTTTTCCTACAGCATGGCAAACTTTTCTTTTTCAAGTATTTATCCAATTCCCTTTTGAAAGTTCCTATTGAATCTGCTTCCACCATCCTTTCAGGTAGCACATTCCATATCACAACAACTCGCTGCATTAAAAATAAAATTCTCCTCACTGCATCAAAAAAAAATCTCATCTCCCCCTCTGGCTCTTTTGTCAATTCTCTTCAATCTGGTTACCAACCCTCCTGCCATTGGAAAGAGTTTCTCCTTATTTACTCTATCAAAACCCTTCATACCTTCTATTAAATCTCCCCTTTAACCTTCTCTGCTCTAAGGAGAACAATCCTAGCTTCCAGTCTCTCCAAATAACCAAAGTCGCTCATCCCTGATACCATCTACTAAATCTCCTCTGCCCCTTCTCCTCGACCTTGACATCCTTCCTAAAGTGTGGTGCCCAGAATCAGACATCATGCTCCAGTTGAGATCTAACCAGTGATTTATAAAGATTTATTTTAACCTCTCCTGCTTTGTATTCTATGTCTCTGTTTATAAATCATGCTAATTGCCTATTTTAACTGGCAGCAGAGCAATAGGAAAAGGTCTCTTCTAAGTGAGCAATCCAAGCTGAAAATTGTGCCCAGCTCTGTTGATAAGTTCACTGATAATTTCACTCTCCATTGTGCTAGAGAGCCATTCAAAACAATAGTGCCCCAAACGGTGAGCTCAGCCTTGTGGTAGGGGTGGGTGGTGGATGGTAAGAACAATCTGGGCACATAACTGTCCTCAGGATTACTGGGCTGGCAGGATGGCAACTCGGGTTCAAGCTGCCCCTCACTATCCCTGCAGGAAACTGCACCAAAATAGGCACCGGTTGGTGTGAGCCTGCAATGCTACTCAATAAAACGTCAATCTAGTGTCATGTTGTGCTCGCAGCGGGGGGTGCTGCTGCTGTTAGTATCCCAACACCTGGGGTGGGCGACGGAGCTGCTGGTATCCAGCATGATTCAGCATCCAAGGATAGGAGTGAATTTCAGAGGGTAGAAGGTCCCCCGACAGTTAACTGTTGTTCAATTTTGGAGGTGTCACCGCTGATTGATGCCCGGTGTGTAATGGAGCTGTCACAGCGACACCGACTGGTGGGGTAGCACCACTTGATGCACTGATTAAAGCAGAGGCTCATTACAGACTGGCTGCTTTCTCATCTGTCAGACAAGCAGTAACACTGCTTAGAGATCATTTAATTTCAGAGAGTAAATATCATTTGATTCTGGCCTCAGTTGTACAAGGTAAATATGCACAACCCAGAGCAGCTCCATTTTCAGTCTGCATTCAGTACATAGCCCAGAGCGGTTGGATTCCCAGTGTGCATTGCTCTCAGCTGGAATGATGGGAAGGAGGTTGGAATTGGCCTCAGGGCCAATGGGAATTGGGGACAATCAGCTGGTGTCCCCATTCCTGATCTCTAACCAATGACCTGCTGCTAGACTGACGTGTGGGAGCACAAACATTAGCATGACCAGTTGGGCTGAATGGCTGTTTCTGTGCTGTTCACTTGATGTAATTCTTTAACTGGGTGAGTGAATACTAACTGAGAATAGGACCAGACCTGATTATTTAAAGTGATAGGCAGAACCAAAGGCATTATGGGAAAAAATGTTTTTATGCAACAAGTGGTTAGAATCTGGAATGCACTGTCTGAAAGGGTGGTCAACTGTGTCTTGCTACAGGGAATTAGATAAGCATCTGAAGGGAAATAAATATGCATATCCATTGGAAAGGGCAGAGACTGGGACTAGCTAAACTGCACTTGCAGGGAGCTGGCATGGACCCAATGGGCAGAATGGCCTTCTTCTGTGCATAACCATTCTATGATCTTCTCAAAGTCAACTAAATCATTAATACAGTTCTCACCATTAATACAGGGCACTATACATGGATGACTGGTACAACAGGGTAACACTAACTGTACTTTAATATACACTGTAGGTCATTATTAAAAATCATCACCTTTGTTACTGCAAATTGTAACCCCACACCAGTTATGGGGGATGAAAGTACTAAAGCTAATGTAATTGGATCTTAAAGTAATGCTATTTCCTTGAGTAGTCGTGCTTCAAGTGCTCCTTAAGGAGGGATGAACTGGTGAGTAAACACAGCTGTTTCTGCATGAATAACACAGAGCACTAAGACATAATGATTGAATTTTGAAATTGTCACTGAAGTAAACGGTTAATGGTTTTCAATGCGGTGCTGATATAAGCTATGGCCCATTTTAAATGTGGGTGTTTCGGATGGTGGGGTTTGTACAATGTTAGGCTCACACAATGAACACTGAGTGACTTGAGATATCAGTGCCTGTGAGATGTACCTTAGCGAGAGCAAGAGTCTCAGGTTGGGGAAAAGAGATAGAATTTCTACAGAGTACGTTAAAAATCTTACACCTGTGCTTACTACTTGCTCTGAATTCCTATGCCCAGATTTACAATGCAAACCGTCTCTGTAAACTTCTAACGCAGTCACCCTTCAGTTTTACAGTTGCACTATCTATCCTGCAAAGAAATTTCCCTGCTGCAACCAGCTGTTTCTCTCCTTAAACTGCCTTAATGCTTTGCTGTTTAAACATCAAGGTGAAAAGCATTACATGAAAATAAAGACAGAAAGAAGAACTTTAAAATGGGCACCGAATTATACCTGTTACCAGTTATCTCCAACCTTCTAACCCGGATTTCACCTGAGGGCTACACTTGGCCTTGAGTTCCTCTGTGGACAACTTGATTTCTTGAAATCAGTGAAATATTATATAATCTTATGCCTGCATGTACTTCCCATCAATTTGTTCCATTAAAAATGCGGACACACGTTATAAATTCTGTATCTGCATTTATAATGGAAATTTCCCATGTAAACATGTCACACTTTTAATACACGCTTCCACGAGTGCAGGAGTTGCAGTGCAACCACTGGCGGGAGGGTGTAATACAGAGTGATACATTTACATGGACAATTACTATTATCAATATGGATGCACAAATGAAAGAATATAATGCAGTCTTCGTTTTAAAATGAAGACTGCATTATATTTTCACACCCTAGCCCCCGATTCCCTACCCTCTGACCCTGCTCCACCTTAAGCCTGCACTGGGTTTCAATACTTATGTGCAGGGCCACAGGAGATTGACTAACATTAGTGCCTTACCTATCACCCACTGGATCCAGATAACATCATATCGCTGGGGCTGTGGGATGAAGTCCTGCAGACCGCAGCAGTAGTAGTTGCCCACACGATTGCCTTCCTCCCCCAGGTGGGCCTTAGCCTTGGCTAAGAAGCCCTCCGTCACATCCACCATGTCGACAACTTTAAACAGAGGCAGCAGCAGTCGTTTGGTGATCCTGCCAATTCCAGCACCGCAGTCCAGTGCGCAGCCCACCCCTGCTTTCCCGGAGCCTTCCTGTTGAGAACAAAAGGTGACACAAAAGTGTTGCAGGAAAGCACAGACACTCTCCAGTGCTATGGTAAAATTAGGTTTCTATTGGTTACTGGGGGAGTACCAAAGTTCAGTCACTTCCCAATAACAGGAGACCATGGCCCTAGAACTGGGTGATAATCCCATTTACAGCTGGATTAATTAAGATGCCCCTGGTTATCACACTTAAACACGTCAAGAATTAATTTTTAATGGAATGGGATGGAGGAAAGAAACAATTCTGTTCTATTTGTTGTAAATATCTAGTCCATAATCCATGTTTCAAAATATAACTTTCAGTTTTAGGAATCAAAGTTTTAACTGAAGAAAATGGAGACATCTGGTTGAGAATCTGGTGAAAACAACTCTGATGTAAATGCAACTCAAACAAACCTAGGTTTATTACACTTAAAACATAGCCTATCAGGTCAGAGATATTAGTGAGGGAAAAAAATCTTAAACAATAAATGATCCACCACTAAGCTTGTAAAGGAGCCGGGGAGTCTGGAAAGTGGCCAATTACATCCATTAGAAATATAAATTATTCCTATGGGGTGCAGAATCAAAGAGCTGTGCTGAAGGTAAAATAATTTGTTTGCATTTCTGTTTGGATCATCCCCAAAATGCCACATTGCCATAGAGATAGTGATTCAGGGTGGAGCCTTGGGTAGAGGTTCTTTTATTTTAATTTATCTGTGTTTGCTGACAGAAGTAGGCAGTTCAGTTTGGGTTTTGTGAGGGAAAAGCAGCAGGAAAGATTTGCTCTAGTTTACGGCTAGTGGAAGAAATCTGCAGTGGTGCTCACAGAGCCTTGTGGCAGAAAACAGTCAGCTTGAATAGTTAGCTTGGAAAGAATTGTACAGAAGCTGTGGAAGTAGATTGGGAAAGAGCAGTCTTTGTATGTCCAAGCCAGGATAGGAAGCTGAAGAGTCCCCAGTCGCAAGATCTTTAAAAACAAATTGGAGGGTCGCTTAGCCAAAAGCTAATGGGAGGATCCTCATAACATCTTACCTTGGAGTAAAGCTGGAACACTGAAGAGAATTAAAGTGAATTCTGAAGGGCTGTGGCATACCTCTGGGTTAGTTCCAGGAAAAGTAAATGAACCTTCAAGATTTCATAAGATAAGAACTCTTGGGGAAGGGGGAAGTAAAAAGTAGAACTGAGTTCATAGCATTACTCTTCATAATCTATAGAGTTAATAGCACTTACTTTGTTTAATTATGTTTGATATATAATAGTTTGTTTTTGTTTGGAAACATGAAATATTGTGTCGTAGTTCTATCGGTTCACTGTGGGGTGTTTGGGTTTCTTCTTTAAACGTTAACGGTCCCTAAAAGAATCGTAACTCATTAGAATTCTATTCTAAGAGAGAATTTGGATCATTACCTGAAGAGGAAGAATTTGCAGGGCTTTGGAGTAAAGGCAGGAGAGCAGCACTAGGTGAAATACTCTTGCAGAGAAAGTGAGCTCAGGCAACAGGCCAAATGGCCTCCTTCTGTGCTATGGCTCTATATGATTAGGTTGACCAATTGCACTGATTCAAAGAAGATTTTACATTTGTACTTACGAAGACGAATTTTAGTGGAAATTTGAAGTGTAACCTAGCCACTGCAATTTCCCAACTGTGCCCAAAGTGGTCATGACCCAATGTGTCAGCCTGCCCCCCGCCGCCCACCCCTTCACAGGCCCTGCCATTCTTCTACGGGGTGGGGGGGGGGGGGCTGCAAATTAAACGCACACCTGTCAGCCAGTCATTCTGCTAGAACTGCACATGTTGAGTCATGAAAGCCAAAACCCTTTTTGGGGGCAGAGTTGAATAAATGCTCAAAAGAACTAGCAATAAATAGGAATACAAATAATGAAAGAGGCTCACCCCAACAAATCTCTGTAGAAACCTCTTGGAAGAGTTGATGTCAATGCTGGAGATGTGCCCGTACCCACCCAGCATGCCATCCACTGTCGGCGGGATATTCTTCCAGTATTTCTTGGCTTTGGAGTAGAACCCGTCTTCATCACCAATCAGCTCCTCAGTCATGGCACACAAACCCAGTCTGTTTGGGAGAATGGAGGTAGAATTAGAGGTCGGCTACATGGGGAGGGGAGAAACAAGAATTAAATCCCAGATGTACAGTGTAACAATAGAAATTTACTTGTTAGAAGATTACCCACAGAGAAAGCTCAGTCAATAGCCCAGAGTTAGCAGAATTGCCTAGAATTTACAGCACAGAAACAGGTCATGCATTCCAACAGGTCTGCGTAGGTGTTAATCTTCCACATGAGCTTCCTCCCACTCTATCAGCAGTGACCAGATGACAACAAGCTTGAATTTTAAGAGCCTACAGACTGGAAGAAGAGGGAAAGTGGAGATTCAGCTTGGAGACACTGGGTAGGAATGAGTTGCGCAGTCTTTAAGGTTCAGGAACGAATTGTTCCAGCCACACACGGGAATATGAATTGAGAAGGATCTCAATCTGGGAAACTGGGAATTGGAACCAGCTTACTCCACAGATTGCAAATGAAAAACATCTTAAGTATAACAGCAGAGTCATTCTGTGTGGTCCAGAACAGTAAATAGCTGTGCGAGAACATCTCTCAATGATACCACCACCAGTACTGTATCCCAGTGTTATACAGTGATAGACCCGTCCCCACCAGTACTGTACCCGTGTTATACAGTGACAGACCCGTCCCCTTCAGTACTGTACCCATGTTATAGTGATAGACCTGTCCCCACCAGTACTGTACCCCAGTGTTATACAGTGGTAGACCTGTCCCCACCAGTACTGTACCCCAGTGTTATACAGTGATAGACCTGTCCCCACCAGTACTGTATCCCAGTGTTATACAGTGACAGACCTGTCCCCACCAGTACTGTATCCCAGTGTTACACAGTGACAGACCTGTCCCCACCAGTACTGCACCCGTGTTATAGTGATAGACCCGTCCCCACCAGTACTGTACCCGTGTTATACAGTGACAGACCCGTCCCCTTCAGTACTGTACTCATGTTATAGTGATAGACCTGTCCCCACCAGTACTGTACCCCAGTGTTATAGTGATAGACCTGTCCCCACCAGTACTGTATCCCAGTGTTATACAGTGACAGACCTGTCCCCACCAGTACTGCACCCGTGTTATACAGTGACAGACCTGTCCCCACCAGTACTGTATCCCAGTGTTGTACAGTGACAGACCTGTCCCCACCAGTACTGCACCCGTGTTATACAGTGATAGACCCATCCCCACCAGTACTGTATCCATGTTATACAGTGACAGACCTGTCCCCACCAGTACTGTATCCCAGTGTTGTACAGTGACAGACCTGTCCCCACCAGTACTGCACCCGTGTTATACAGTGATAGACCCGTCCCCACCAGTACTGTACCCCAGTGTTATACACTGACAGACCTGCTGTTATGACACAGCAGTTGGTAAAACTGAGTTATTTAAAAACCCCATAGGGAAACTTTAAACAACTGTCATAACCTATATTTTCAAGTGGTATGTTTGAGATGCAACTCTAAATTCAGGAATCAGACCACCAGTTCTCGAGAGGTTTTTATATCAAACTACATGAGACATTTATTAATTTACACAAGTTAAGTATATACACATGGCTACAAATTACTACTTCCATAACTTTTAACAAATTCCCAAATTAATCTCCATTAAGGCAACAACAACCCACAGACTTTAATCAGACACCAGGCAAAGCATTTTCACTGTACAAATTCAAAATGAGGATCCTTTCACTTTGGTTCCTTTGCAGACACAGTCATAGGTTTACAGGCTTTGATCTTACATTGCCTCTGCGCTGCACACACAAAACTGCTATCTGTTATACCTAGCACATCTCATTGAATGTAAATTCTCATTGTATCACCAGCCCCATTGAACTCCACCTCTTCTAACAATAAAACCCCTTTCATTGTACCAATTTTATTAGCAATATAAACATTGCTAGGTCTCTGCTAGCTAGGTGCCAGATTTCACTCCCCTTCTTGAATGCTTTATTCAACAAAATGCAAATGCACTCTACCTCTCTTACATCTCAAAACTAGTACACATCAAAGCACCCAGGCTAGCTGGCTTTAATCCAATGAAGACACACCCACAGACTAAACCGCTAAAAAAAATAATTTCCAACATTGTATACATTAATAACTTCATGATACCTACCCCCATCAGGACTGTACTCCAGTGTTATACAGTGACAGACCTGTCCCCACCTGTACTGTACTCCGGTGTTATACAGTGACAGACCTGTCCCCACCTGTACTGTACTCCGGTGTTATACAGTGACAGACCTGTCCCCACCTGTACTGTACTCCGGTGTTATACAGTGACAGACCTGTCCCCACCTGTACTGTACTCCGGTGTTATACAGTGACAGACCTGTCCCCACCTGTACTGTACTCCGGTGTTATACAGTGACAGACCTGTCCCCACCTGTACTGTACTCCGGTGTTATACAGTGACAGACCTGTCCCCACCTGTACTGTACTCCGGTGTTATACAGTGACAGACCTGTCCCCACCTGTACTGTACTCCAGTGTTATACAGTGACAGACCTGTCCCCACCTGTACTGTACTCCGGTGTTATACAGTGACAGACCTGTCCCCACCTGTACTGTACTCCGGTGTTATACAGTGACAGACCTGTCCCCACCTGTACTGTACTCCGGTGTTATACAGTGACAGACCTGTCCCCACCTGTACTGTACTCCGGTGTTATACAGTGACAGACCTGTCCCCACCTGTACTGTACTCCGGTGTTATACAGTGACAGACCTGTCCCCACCTGTACTGTACTCCAGTGTTATACAGTGACAGACCTGTCCCCACCTGTACTGTACTCCGGTGTTATACAGTGACAGACCTGTCCCCACCTGTACTGTACTCCGGTGTTATACAGTGACAGACCTGTCCCCACCTGTACTGTACTCCGGTGTTATACAGTGACAGACCTGTCCCCACCTGTACTGTACTCCGGTGTTATACAGTGACAGACCTGTAACCACCAATCCTGTACCCATTAGTGATAGATCTAACTGCATGTGATGTGAGTGCAGCGCAGCAAGCCAGTTACTGAATGCACTGGATTCAGGCTGATGAGGCAGTGTCAACCGGAGCCTCTTAAAACTTTCAATCAACTGGCATAAATATCTAGTTGCTGTTCTTACTATGTTGGAGTGGCACTGTCACACTGCAGCTTGGCGTGTCAGCTTCAGCTCTGTCTGGTGAGGTCTAGAGAACTGACACGGTTGTTAATTGCCAATTTTAATAAGACTATTTTAATTTTTGCAAAGAGGCAGAATAATTTTGCTCCAGTAAAGCATGGGTCAGTTTCCTGCATTCTGTTGCAAGTATATCAAGTAGAGAAGCTGATCCCACTTCTCAGCTGCCACACGAGGGTGAGGAACAGGAGAATTGTTCAGACACTGATTGAGCAGTGGATCAGTACTCCCTCTACTGCTCTGTCATTACTCTTGACCTCAGTCCACTGCAGGGCATGGGAGCTACAATCTGCATGGGAGTGTGCTATGAAGCTTTGAGCATCAGTCAGAAACCTGAAATCCAGCCTCTCATTAATGTGCATGGATCTTAAACTGCAATTGTTAGAAATTGGCCACCAATGAGGCAACTGTGCCAAGAACGAGCTTGCACTTATACCGTGTGTTTCACATCCTTCGGACATTCCAAAGCGTTTTACAGCTAATAAATTATTTTGAAGTGTAATCACTGTTTGTAGGGTAGGAAACACAGCAGCCAATTTGTACACAGCAGGCTGATATTGACCAGGTAATCGGTTCTAGGTGCTGGCTGAAGGATAGATTTTGGCCCAGGACACAAGGAAGAAATCCTCTGTTCTTCAAATAGTGCCATGGGATCTTTTACATCCACCTGAATGAGTAGACAGGGTCTCAGTTTACCATCTCGTCCAGCAGACACTCCGACTGTGCAGCACTCCCTCAGTACAGCACTGGAAGTGTCAGCCTAGATTATGCAACTGAAGCTTCTAGAATGGGACTTGAACCCACAATCCTCTGATTCGGAGGGGAAGTTTCCTGGTGCACAGAGTTCAAACAGAATAGGCTAGCGAGATAAGAGTTAAACACAACAAAGGAAAACTGCCTGTGTTTTGTGTAGGGTGAAGTTTGGATATCCCTGACCTTCAATCAGGTTACCAGGGTGGGCAGACACAGATACAGTTCAATAAGGAAACTGTGAAACTAGACATTGCTGAAGGAAACATTCCTGAAGTGGTAACATTCCACTTGGAATATACAGGAGCTTCCAGTTTGGAAGTACAGCAGACAGCAGCAACAAAACCACAGAGGGCCGTAAACGGCAGAGAATTCTCGGTTTGACGTGGTGCGCCAGCCTTCGTCTTGTAAGACGATGGTTAGTGCTGTGGTGGTTGACTCTATTAAGCATCGCCTGGTGGGGCTCAGGAGCCCCACTCTTACATGGCAGTCTCTGCCCAATTACTGCAGAGGGAGACAATGGGCTGAGAAGATGCACAGTTCGCTGGCCTCTTTTCTCTGGGCCCTCTTCTCGGCCAGCTGAACTTTTCGTTTCTGCTCACCTCTTCCAAACAGTCAGCCTCCAGAGGTCATAGCCGTCAGCGACCGGAAGAAAACATTTGCAGAAAATTTATTTCTGTCAAGGGCCAACCGGTCAGTTCCTCTGTCACAAATTGCTGTTGAAACAGAATCAATTATTTGAAAGGGGAACTGGAGAGCTGCTAACCGAGGAACATTAAAGGCTCCAAGGACCAAAGAGCAGTTCAGCAAGGAGGTTGCAGTGAAATGTCCATTTAGTGGTCTGATTCCGCTTTAGGCTTCAAATATGAGAATGATAAGAGAGAAGGGAAATTTAAAATTAGATAAATCTGCACATTCTCAGGCTGTACTATATCCATCGCACAGACCGTACTGAAGTGATCCCAGTGTGGGCTGCTGGAGAAGCTCAGTCAGAGGTTGAGAAGTTAAGAGGGTCTCAGCTGGAAAAATAGAATGAAATGGATCAAGGGTTTTTTTGGACTGGGATCAGTGATGATGGGACAGACAGAATCCGCCAGTGACTGGGACGCGGTCACCTCTCGGAATAGTCTGACTGTTTCAACAGCTGTGGGACTGAGACAGGTGGTGAAGAGTCCCCCACTGAGCTGCAGCGCAGGAATTCCACAGCTATATCAGGGAAAATCTCCTCTCAGCGTCAGCCCAACATCTTGCTCGGCCTCAGAGAGAAGGGGCTGAATGGAATACCTTCAGGCTCTGGGTCTTCTCACATTCGGAGAGCTAAATCTCTCAGCTCCTGTTGCAGTCAACATCCTTTAAAGAACGGTTTTATACTCAGCTGTCTGGTCACTCTGGAGGGGGGAGCTACACGTGAAAAACATAAGAAATAGAAGTGGCAATAGGACATTCAGCCCCACGAGCCTGCTTCACCATTCAATAAGATCACAGTCATCTTGTACATCAATTTCACTTCAACACGCTATTCCTAACTGGGTTGCAGGGGCACCCAGACTCAACCTAGTCACTCAGCACATTCTGCTGAGGGGCTGGAGACTGAAGGATGCGTGCAGGGTGAGGGAAAACAGAGGATCTGGGGTGGGGGAACTGGGCCAGGGAGGCAGCGGGGGAAAGGAACTTGGGAGGGAGGGGTGGAGTTCCGGGGGCTGTGGGCTTCAGGGGGGCAGATGGAGGGGATGGGGGGAGTTTTTTGGGGGGGGGGGGGGACAGGATGTGAGGGAGGTTCTGGGGGGATGGGATGGGTTGGGGAGGGAGGTTGCAGGTTTCGGGGGGGGAGACGGAATGTGAGGGATGCTCTGGGGAATGGGGATTTTGGGGGGGGTGATTTTGGAGGGAGGCAAGCTCTGGGGGGGACAGGGGAGGATGGGTTGTGGGTAGGGGTGAGAGTTTCCGAGGGTGGCTGGGTTTCAGGGTGGGGAGGGAGAGAAGAGAGGGTGAGAGAGATTCTGGGGGAGACGCGGGGGGGGGGGGGGGGGGGGGGGGGGGGGGTAGCGAGGAGGGGGAGGGGGGAGTTCAGGCGGTTGGGGGGAGTTGGGAGGGTGGGTTCTGGGAGACAGGGATTTTGGGGAGAGGTGGGTGGGGGGAGGGGATTTTGGGGGGGTGGGGAGTGGGAGACGGATTCTGGGGGGGGGGGGGGTTTGGCCGGGGGGAGGGGGTTTTGCGGGGGGGAGGGGGGAGGGGTAGCGAGGGGGGGGGAGGGGTAGCGAGGGGGGGGGGAGGGGTAGCGAGGGGGGGGGAGGGGTAGCGAGGGGGGGGGAGGGGTAGCGAGGGGGGGGGAGGGGTAGCGAGGGGGGGGGGAGTTCAGGCGGTTGGGGAGAGTTGGGAGGGTGGGTTCTGGGAGACAGGGATTTTGGGGAGAGGCGGATGGGGGGAGGGGATTTTGGGGGGGGTGGGGAGTGGGAGACGGATTCTGGGGGGGGGTTTGGCGGGGAGGGGGTTTTGCGGGGGGGAGGGGTAGCGAGGGGGGGGGAGGGGTAGCGAGGGGGGGGGGAGGGGTAGCGAGGGGGGGGAGGGGTAGCGAGGGGGGGAGGGGTAGCGAGGGGGAGGGGGGAGTTCAGGCGGTTGGGGAGAGTTGGGAGGGTGGGTTCTGGGAGACAGGGATTTTGGGGAGAGGCGGGTGGGGGGAGGGGATTTTGGGGGGGGTGGGGATTTTGGGGGGGTGGGGAGTGGGAGACGGATTCTGGGGGGGGGTTTGGCGGGGAGGGGGTTTTGCGGGGGGGAGGGGTAGCGAGGGGGGGGGGGGGAGTTCAGGCGGTTGGGGAGAGTTGGGAGGGTGGGTTCTGGCAGACAGGGATTTTGGGGAGAGGCGGATGGGGGGAGGGGATTTTGGGGGGGGTGGGGAGTGGGAGACGGATTCTGGGGGGGCGGTTTGGCTGGGGGGGAGATTTTGGAGGGAGACAAGTTCTGGGGGGATGGGTTGTGGGTGGGGGGGGTGAGAGTTTCCGAGGGTGGCCGGGTTTCGGGGTGGGGAAGGTCATTTTGTGGGGTGGGGGGGGCAAGAGAGAGAGATTCTGGGGGAGACGGGGGGTTTTTTTGGGGGGAGGGAGCGGGGGTTGGGTTCTGGGGGTGGGGGGGGCGCCACCGTCGGCCCTCCCTCATTTACTGACCGGCTCCGGTCAGAAGCTTCTCCTTTGCGGCCTCGCTGCTTTATTGAAATGTGGAGCCGCGGGCGGGCGCCCTCACGGGGACTCACTGACCTGCTGCTGAGACACTGTAAAGACCGCTGAATCCCACACTCCGCTCAGCTCGAACTGACGGCGGCCGGAGCCCCGCCCACCCAGTGACATCCGCACGGCCCCGCCCACCCAGTGACATCCGCACGGCCCCGCCCACCCAGTGACATCCGCACGGCCACGCCCACCCGGTTGCTAATGGAGACGCGTCTTTATGACGTCACCAGCGTTGACGGTCCGGGCTTCAGAAGACGCGATGACGTCACGACGAAAGCCAGCGGCCACTGCTCGGAGCGATAATCGACTACGGGAGGCATCATCGCCACCTTCTCTCCCCACCCTCCCCTCCTTTCTCTCCCACAAGCTCCGTGAGGAGGCAGCAAAGAAGCTACAAAGCGAGTGACGCCAGATAAGAGGCAGGGCAAGAAGGTGGATCCAGTATAAGGGCAAATGTGAACTTATCCACTTTGGCTGGAATAATGAGTTAGTCTCATTGAAACACTGAGAGGCTGTTAGGGGGGAGGGGGGGGGTGTAAATCTCAGGTAAAGGCGTGCCATTTTGGACTAAAATGAGGAAACGTCTTCAGTTAAAGAATGGTGAATCTTTGGAATTCTCTACCCCAGAGAGCAGTGGTTGCTCAGCCATCGAGTACATTCAAGATAGAGGTCGTTAGATATTTAAACACAACGGGAATCGAGGGATATGAGAAGAAAATAGAGTTGAGGCAGATGATCAGTTGTGTTCTGTCGAATGGTGTGGAACAGGTGTGAGGTGTCACCCTATTATGTTTAATCATGTGATTAAGGTTTTTGGATTTTTTGTCTCCCCTCCCCCACACTGCTGACGCTGTCCTTGCTCCAATGTCACCCTTAGCACGATTTGCTGGTCCACGAGCTGAGTTTTGACCCACTCCCCATTCAGCCCTTTTGTTCAGTATATGTGAATCTCCCCTCCAGAGTGACCAGACAGCTGAGTATAAAACCGTTCTTTAGAGGGTGTTGACTGCAACAGGAGCTGAGAGATTTAGCTCTCCGAAGGTGAGAAGTCCCATAGTCTGAAGGTATCCCATCCAGCCCCTTCTCTTTGACGCTGAGAAAGATGTTGGGCTGACGCTGAGAGGAGATTTTCCCTGATATAGCTGTGGAATTCCTGCACTGCAGCTCAGTGGGAGGCTCTTCACCACCTGTCTCAGTCCCACAGTTGTTGAAACAGTCAGACTATTCAGAGAGGTGGCCATGTCCCAGTCGTTGGCAGATTTTGTCTGTCCTATCATCACACTGATCCCAGTCCAAAAAAACCCTTGACCCTTTTCATTCTGTTGTTTCCAGCTGAGACCCTCAACTTCTCAACCTCTGACTGAACTTCTCCAGCAGCCCACACTAGGATCACTTCATTATGGTCTGTGCGAAGGATATAGTACAGTCTGAGAATGTACAGACTTATCCCTCATCTATACAGATACTGGACCTCATTCCTCAAAAGAAAAAAACCTTTACCGTATTTTTACAGCATCTTTCACAGCTTCACAATGTCCTAAAGTGCCTCATGGTCAAAGAACTTTTTGAAGTGTAGTCACTGTTGTAATGTCGGAAATGTGGCAGCCAATCTGCGCACAGCAAGATCCCACAAGCAGCAATGTGATAATGAGCAGAAAAATATTTATAAAGTACTTGGATATGCACTTGAACTGCTGTTACCCACAGCTCAGCTGGAAGGTGGGATTAGGCTGAATTGCTCTTTTGGCCAGCACAGTCATGAAGGGCCAAATGGCCCTCTTCTGTGCTGTAAATTTCTATGATTTTAGCTAAGGTGGCAAATACTAGAGTTCAAAGCAGTGCCACCCTCATGTTTAAATAGCCTGCTCGAGGCTTACACATCCACAACATCTCTGCCCTCCTCTAATTCTGGCCTCTTGCATGATCCCCGTTTCCTTTACTCCACCATTGGCGGCTGTGTCTTCAGCTGCCTGGGCCCTAGACTCTTGGATTCCCTCCCTAGACCCCTCTGCCTCTCTCTCCTCCTTTAAGGCACTCCATAAAACCGACCTGTTTGACCAATCTTTTGCTCACTTGTCTGAATATATCCCCTTTTGACTCAGTGTGAAATTTTGTCTCATACACTCCTGTGAAGTGTCTTGGAACGATTTACTATGTTAAAGGTGCTACATAAATGCAAGTTGTTGTTGCTGACTCACTGTCTAGATGCTTGGTCCATACACCAGAGGGTAGTTGGTGTACAGAGCCAGGCACAAAACAGAGTGAGAGGCTCACCTCCCTCTGTTTTCTCCTTTCTTCTGCAAAACACAGCTTTCCAAAGCCAACCTTGCAGTAATTGTTTGTCTCTGCTATTCTTCTATCGTGATGTGCTTCACCATGGACCCTGAGTTAAGGCTGAGCCAGGAGGGGCTGATTGAGGATGAGGTGGACATCAGTGGCCAGTGGGACCTGGCCTCCCTGCGTATCAGGACTTGTCTGATGAGATTTACCAGGTGTACAATCTGGCTCCGAAATGGAACCTGGCTGTCCACACCCTGAGACAGCATCTGACTGTCGCTCTCAGCACGATGGCGTTGACTGGGAAAGGAGACAATCGCAGGCAGGATCAGCTAGTTCTAGCTGAGTACTGCTGCATGTGCCCAACTCTCTGTCTGGACTGTGCTGTCTGACACTCTGCAGGAAACTCTGCATCCCCTGTGTCACTACTAAATAAGTCGTGTCTGGGGAATGTTGTGTCATGATGTCTGCTCTTTTCATGAATTAATGTTTAAAAGGAAGATTGATCCCGAGTACTGAAAACTGTGCAGCGGCTGCTTTGAGCTGGTCTCGAGGGGAGGGAAGAGACAGTGGGGGCGGAGGGGGGGCAGAGTGCAGAGGGAAGAGATCTTTGGCTTCAGCAGTTGCTCCCTCCCCTGCTCAACCTCACATTAATTTGCTTTAACATGGGGTTTACAAACATAGTATAGTCTTGTTCCACCACCAGTGTTGAGTGATATTTCAGCACAGAAGGCCATTCGGCCCAGCAACCCTGCCCCAGTGCTGGCTTTTCAACTGGAACTGCCTCATCCTATTTTCCTGCTCTTTCTATTCATCTGATTCTCTCCTAAAGGCTGCGACTGACATGTTTTCAACAACCCCTGTGATCACTTATTCTGTATCCCATTGCATGCAAAACCTCTTTCTCTGCTTCCCTTTTACACCCAGTACTAATCCTGAGCATAAGCCCCTGGTTAGCACTTCAACGGGTGGAAATGTTTCTATTTAGATTCCCTACCTTTTTGCTCCAGTGATCACAGCTATAGTTTTGTGAGTTATGCAGCAGCCCTCATGAACTTACATCCCCCCTCTGCTGTCCTATCCAGAGCAGGATGGCTCATCGTGGTGACCAAGTGTGTTCTGGGGAAGATTCAGGGCAGCACAAAGGCACAATAACATTTTTATTTTCTAAAGGTAATTTCTCTCCTTCCCTCCCTCTTACAGTGACCCTGGGGAAAGTTGTGTGCTGTTTGAACATTACTGATTTACCCTGCAGCACCCTGAAAGATGGAAAATTCAAACTGCACAATTTATACCACAAACAGTTTATAACTGTAAAAGTTAACTTTTACCAAAGCCACTTCTGCTTCTCAGGCCCAAAAACAAATCCTACTAATTATTTTTCCCTGGTTCTTTTCCTTGAGGAGGTGACGTTAATAACTGTTGATCATTTATGAACCCCACCAGTACTCTGCAACTGGCTGTTTGACTGTGGGGACCATCACAACCTGGGGCTGATCTGGATACACAAAGCCCTCCCATCCCCCGACCCCAGCCCCAGACAGGATCAACCGCACAGGAAACATAGCACACCTTTCCCTTTTCTAACCAAGGGGTGCTGAGGCCAACTGCCCCCTCCATCCCAGGTGAGGATTTAACACTGAGCCCTAGGTCTGTAGAAACCTGCAGCACCCAATGAAACAATGAAAGACCTGAGTCATGTCAATGCACAAATTTACTGATTTAGACCAATTCCTGTTTTCAGTCGGGGAGCTGTTGACACTGAGCAGTGCTTACATACATCTCGTCCTCTTGCACCCAGCAGAGGAAGGAAAGTTAGTCAACATAAAGTCTGACCCACAGAGTTTGGTCTCTGGAAATGCAGAAGCAAGTCTATCAGCATCTTAAAAATGTGGCTGGGGTGGGAGTAAAGACTTTCCATGGTCACGCAGCAATCACTGAGGGGCCCCAGATAAACATCCTCATTCCCACTCAAATCACTGGCCTCTCACTTGGACATTCCCTCATCTGGCTTTGGTGGTGGTGGTGGGGCGTCTCAAAAGCAAAGGTGGAACGCAGCCCAGCTCCCTGAGCGCACGGCCCACTGTGGGGATCTGAGTTCAGCCTTCTCGATTCTGCTTACCATCATTGAGAATTAAAAGCAGGGACATGAGAGAGACAGCGGAATGGGCAGACTGACAGGAATCGTTCTTCATGGATTCTTCCCAGATAAAACAAGAAAACTACAGCCTCTTCACGGTCTATGTTTGTATTTGGCCCATGTTTAATGACCAGCTAAGATTCCAATTCATTACTAGAGAAAAGGGGCAGTGCCCAAACTGGGTCCCCAGGTCAATAGAAACCCTTCGTGATCATCCACTTCTAGATGTCACGATCACATTTATACTTAAGACCTACAGTAAAGCACACCAGAGACAGCTAGGGACAAAGAACAACACTTGTGCTACTTTGATCTACGAGACTGTCGATGGTCTTGTGTTATCCTAATACTGAGTTCAAGCAGTCAAATTGAATTGTATTTTGAAGATTATCCATTGCAGACGCAATGCAAAAGTCAAAAAAAAAGAGTTCCTCCAACCTCAGGCACAGGTCAGTCTTCAAATCGCTGCCAAGGTGCCCTCGGCTGTTACTGCTGCATCTCCTCTTCCTCATCTTTGCTGTTGTCCATCAACAGAAACCACTTCAACCGGTCTGGAAGAGGCAAGGACTTCACCTTGGCATCCAACGGAACCGGCCTCAGGAGTCGTCGAATGTCCACCCTGCACAGGTGCTTCAGTGAGGCTGGAGAAAACTGCAGCAGCTTCAGGGGCTTGGAGAGCGCCAGCACTTGGTCCGTGTAGTTGGGGTAGGCTGTAGGTTTAATCTCCCAGCCTGGAGAGAGCTGGGGACGAGATACACTACCCACCATCAGCTCCAGGGCCATGTCTGCACGTCGCAAGGCTTCTTGGTGCGGAAGCATGGACTCTGGGCCATTTAACAACACACGCAGTCTCTCAAAGAGAAGGGTGAATCCAGACCAGCAGATAGGGCCGTGCTCGGGACAATGGTTGGAAGCCCCAGAATCAAGGAGAACCCTGATGATGGGAAGGTGGACTTCAAACTGGTTGATGCAGGCATAGATGAGGGAGTCCTCGGGCTGACAGGTGTCAGGTTTAGCAGAGTGAGCCAGCAGCAGCTGGGTGGTCTGCAGACAGAAGTCTCTGAGGGTCTCAGCCTCTTCCTGGTCTCTACCTTCGGTCTCGCCCAGGAGGAAGATGATAAATGTGAAGACGTTATCGCCGTCCATCATGGTTGCTTTCACATCTGCACCTAAGAAGCAACAAGTGATCTTGAGGTTAGAGCTTCAGATAGGAATAGGTTAAAAGGACCTGCATTTTTATAGCCTCTTTCAGAACCACAGCCTCAAGCGTTTTACAGCCAATGAGGTACTTTTGAAGTGTAGTCACTGTTGTAATGCAAGAAATGCGACAGCCATTTTACACACAAGATCCCACAAAGCAATGTGATAATACCTGATAATCTGGTTTTGTCATGTTGATTTAGGGTTTGACAAATATTTAGTTCATGGCTCATCTTAATATTTTAGAGGTAGTTTTTAGTTCTGGGAAGATTATTGTTTGGAAGGTAAGGCAACTAAAATGCGGGGCTTTAGAGACTGTACATCTAAAGGAAATGGCAGTTCAGAAGGTTATCCCTGTTTGATTAAGAGTCAAAATAGAAGAGAGGGAGCCATAAAAACAGCAGGCGGGCTTACTGACCTGGAGAACGGAGACATGATGTCTACACTGCTTGCAAAGAAGTGCAGTCCAGAGGGATATTTTGTTCTGGGAGTTAGAGCTAAATTAGTTTAAAAGCAGTGAACCCTGAAAGACTACATCGTCATGGAGCTGGGTGGAGCTTAAGAAGGTTCTCTGGTTTCAATTTATCTGAGCTTTCTGCAGCAGGGAAAGGGTCGATATCGAAAAGGTGCAGCTGTTAGCAGGCTCCAGGTAGTTAGGGCTCAGAGAAGCCCTGGGAGCCATTTGGTGCAACTGAGGGTTGCAGTTTGGACCTCATGTGGTTTGCAGCTCACAGTTGCCCTGGGAGCTGTTAGCAGGCTCCAAGCAGATAGGGCTCAGAGGAAGCCCTGGGGTCTCAGTACAGCCAGGAGACTGGAGTTTGGGAAATCTATGGGCAATGCCAGCTTAGTGAAACTAGCAGAATGCAAACAAAGATATGAACACATGAAAGAGTTTCAAGTGTGTCGGTAATTAGAGGCAGGAGTACAACTTTGTGAATCTTGTGGAACGCAGTCTCAGGACGAGAGATTGAACCATTGGGAGGTGAGCAGTCGTTCAGGCAGTCCAAGTTGGAAAAGCTTTCGAGGGAATTTATAGGCTAGAATCAAATGAAACGTTTGTAGAATTTACTAGGGAGAAAGAAACGTTGTGGGACCGGTGGTTTCGGGCACTGAAACGTGAACAGAATTTTCAGAATGTAAGAGAGCTAATGATAATGGGAGAATTTTGAAACAGCATCTCAATAGCTCTCAGGTCACACCTGGAAGACTGCAAGATTTATAACGTAAGGGAAGCAGCAGTTCTGAAAGTTGGGTATGACATATCACATAAACAGCTAGGGGGTAGTAGATCTCCATTTGTAAACCCACAGGGAAGCTGGAGGAATAGAAGAGTCTAGCTCTGGGGAGAGGCAGAAGTTGTTCCAATCAAAGAAAATGATAATATAGAGAATAAAAGTGTTGTAAAGAAACCAATATGCTTTTATTGCCATAAGACGGAGCATATAAAAGCAAATTGTTGGAAGTGGAATGGTAAACTGGTGGCAGTAATACAATGCTTAAGGAGTCTTTAGGAGAGGTTGTACCAGAAAAGGAAATGGGTTTTAAATCAGTGACACTGGTGCAAATGACAGGAATTCCCACAGAGAAAGCTGCACCAGAAAGTGAAGACTGTGAGAAACCCATTGCATCTAATGTTTTTACCTTAGGAAATGATAGGGATGTAAAGGATTACAAGAGGTTTATATGTGAAGGGTAAGTCACTCCATTTTTGTCCAAGAAATAACCTAGAAAGATTGTTATCCTGAGAGTTATTGGTTTGGCTCAGAGCTTATTGTTAGCAAAGGATTTAGACCTGCTTTGTCCTAGAAAGAAAATTCAAGATCCAAAATGAGGAGGTTATTGATATTGCTTGGAAAGAATTTAATAAAATTAGATCTAAATAGAGTCAGGAGAAACTGAAAGATTATGAACTGTTTAAAAATCAGACCAAACAAATATATCAAACCTTTCTGCTTGAGCATAAGAAGCATTTGAAAGATATTCTTAAAGTGGCTAAGGAAGATTTTGATCAAAGGAGGAATGACTTGCTGGCACAAAAAGAAGCAATTATGAACTTGTTTTCTCAAAGAGAATTTAAAATGTGAGAGTCTGGATAATGAACTTGAAAATGAAATGGATTTAACTGAGACACTCTTTGTAGAGTTTCAAGATGAGAAGCTACAGATATGGAGGGCAGTAAGGTTCACAAGCTGAAATCAGCCAGACTGTTTTAAAGACTGAGCTTGAAAAACTATGAGGAATCTTCTTTTGCAGATGGACATTTGGATTATAATTATTGTAAGAGGAAAACCTTCAGAAAACATGGTAAGAAGTAATATTTTTCACCTTAAACTGGACATGGCATCAGCAGAGAGCTGATGGACAATGGGGGATGATTATTGTGTGGGTTGCATGTGGATAGTTGTAAGATATATAACATATTGTAAGTTGTTATGTCTATACAGTGAATGAAAAAGCATCAAATTGGTGACGCATTTCTTTTTTTTTGATAGTGTGGTATGATGAATATCTACTTCATAATGCATACTAATATTTTAGAGGTAATGTTTAGTTCTGGGAAGATTATTTTTGTGAAGGTAAGGAAACTAAAATGCTGGGCTTCAGAGATTGTCAGAACAGTGCAGCGCTCCCTCAGTACTGACCATCTGACAGTGCAGCGCTCCCTCAGTACTGACCATCCGACAGTGCAGCACTCCCTCAGTACTGACCATCCGACAGTGCAGCGCTCCCTCAGTACTGACCATCCGACAGTGCAACGCTCCCTCAGTACTGGCGCTCCGACTGTGCAGCGCGCTCTCATTACTAACCGTCTGACAGTGCAGCACTCCCTCAGTACTGCACTGGGAGTGTCACTATAGATTATGGGCTCAGTTCTCCGTAGTGGAACTTGAATCCAAGAGAGTGGCTTGGGCAGTCAACGTGATATTGCACGGGTCCCTGTACAGAATGTGTTCCGTTGGTGCAAAAGCTGTGTCACAATTTCCCTTTATCTCACCAACTGACAGCCTATGGGGAATGCGTACCTATGAAATCCCTGGAACAGATTGTGGTTCGAACCTTTCTCTTTGCTTATGAACAAATGCCCAAATTCTTCAGCATTGGCAAAGGTGCTAAACCTGTTCTCTGCTCTGAAGAGTCATACGGACTCGAAACGTTAACTCTGTTTCTCTCTCCACAGATGCTGTCAGACCTGCTGAGTTTTTCCAGCATTTTCTGTTTTTAATTACTAAACCTGCCAGTTGCTGCAACAGCTAATATTGATAGCCCAATCCTCAGGGCACAGGAGTCTATCCACCCAAAGATGCTGGTGCAAACTTATAGCCCCATCACTAATGAGGTTAATGCACCTTCCTCCACTCTGCTGATAACACCCTCTATTCTCTCCACTGCACCTTCCTCCACTCTGCTGATAACACCCTCTATTCTCTCCACTGCACATCCTATGAAAACTTAAGATAGTCACTCATAAATCCAAACGGAATTCAGGAGAAACTTCTTTACTCAGAAAGTGATGAGAATGTGGAACTCGCTTCCACAGGGAGTAGTTGAGATAAATGGTATTGATGGATTTAGGGGAAAGCCAGATAACAGAAGAGGGAGAAAGGAATAGAAGGATATGTTGATAGGGTGAGATGAAGAAGGGTGGGGGGGAGGCTCATGTGGAGCAGAAGCATCACCATGGACTCAGCTGAGTTGGCTGGCCTGTTTCTGTGTTGTAAAGCAATGGGTAATATAGCCTAACCCAGGGCAACTAAGACAGTACAGCAGCTTCCAGCCTAGTACTTCCACATGTTCCTGGCCTCCAATCAGAAGTGAAACCTGTGGAATGTTACTGGGAGTGAAGAACACACGAATTAGGAGGAGTAGGCCATTCAGCCCCTCAAGCCTGCTCTGCCATTTGATAAGATCATGGCTGATCTGATTGTGCCCTCCACATTTCTGTCTACCCGCTATACCTTTTGACTCCCTTGTTAGTCAAGAATCTATCTAACTCAGCATTAAAAATATTTAATGACCCAGCCGCCACCGTTCTCTGGGGAAGAGGATTTCAGACTAACAACCCTCAGAGAAAAAATTTCTCCTCATCTCCGTCTTAAATGGGAGACCCCTTATTTTTAAACTATGTCCCCTAGTTCTAGTCTCTCCAATAGGGGGGAAACTCCCTTCAGCAACCACCGTGTCAAGTCCCCTCAGGATCCTATATGTTTCAAAATGATCACCTCTCATTCTTCTAAGCTCCAATGGATACAGGCCCAACCTGTCCCACTTTTCTTCATAAGACAACCTCTTCATCCCAGAAATCAGTCGAGTGAACCTTCTCTGCACTGCTAATGCAAATATATCCTTTCTTAAATAAGTGAACCAAATCTGGACACAGTATTCTCACCAATGCAGTGTACAACTGTAGCAAAACTTCCCGACTTTCATATTCCATTCCCTTGCAAGAAAGGCCAACATTCCATTTGCCTTCTTAATCACTTGCTGTACCTCACCTTTTGTGATTCACGTACCAGGACACCCAGATCTCTCTGTACGGCAGAGTTCTGCAATCTCTCTCCATTTAAATATGTTGCTTTTTTATCCTTCCTGCCAAAGTGGATAAATTCCCACATTTTCCCAAATTGTACTCAATCTGCCTAATTTTTGCCCACTCAACCTATCTACATCCCTTTGCAGACTCCTTATGTCCTTTTTACAACTTACTTCCCTATCTTTGTGTCATCAGCAAATTTAGCAACTATACATTTGGTCTTTTCAACCAAATCATTGATATAGACTATAAATAGTTGAGGCCTCAGCACTGATCCCTGTGGCACTCCATGGGTTAAATCTTGCCAACCCAAAAATGACCCATTTGTCCCTACTCTGTTTCCTGTTAGTCAGCCAATCCTCTACCCATGCTAATACATTATCCTCTACACCACGAGTTCTTATTTTGTGTAATAACCTTTGATGTGACACCTTATCAAATGCCTTTTGGAAATTCAAGTACACCACATCTAGGATTATTCTAGCTCCCACACTGTCCTCTGACATTTCCCCACTTCCTGTGAGGAAGTGCCTATCCGCCATTTAATAGCTGCATCCCAGCACTCTGTGGTGCTTGTGAGTCAGCTGCAGGATCACTGAAAGATGTGACCTGGGGTTATGAGCCTCAACAAATATTCATCGGAGTAAAACTGCTATAAATGGCCCTGTGCTGTTTGTTCACTGGCTCCACTGTCAAATAAAGCAAGAACTTGCATTTCAAGAGTGTTGGGACAAAGTGCTTGACAGTAAATGAAGTGCTTCTGAAGGCAGCATGAGCCAGTCTCCCTGACACTGATCCCCAGGAAACATCAACATGTTCAGGTTATGAGGGTGGGGGGAGTGAAGGTTAAGAGAATGTTTCGTTACCGTACCCCTCTCAAGAAGCAGCTTGATGTTGTCGGTGTTGTGCACGTGCACTCCATCACTGCTGGCCAGTGAGTGCAGCAAGGCTGATTTTCCTGAGAGAGAGAGAGGGATGAGAGATTTAGCTTGACGGTGCTGGCATGACAAGATTTCAAAAATAAAGGAATAACGAAAAAGCGACAGACCGGTCTTGTCGATCCCGTTTATATCAGCGCCAAGGTCCAGGAGCCTTCGCAGGCATGGCAAACGCTCCACCTCCTCACTTGCCAAGTCTAGTGGGCTGCTGCTGTGAACCTGCACCAGGGGAAAACAGGCATTGTTAGATCGAGAACCTGAATTCCTACAGCGCCTTTCACACACCAGACCTCACCAAGCGCTTCACAGCCAAAATGTAGTTACTGCTGTAATGTAGGAAACAGGGCAGTAAACCAGTGCATGGCACAATCCCACAAGCATCAATCTGATAATGGCCAGATAATCTGTTTGTATAAACATGAAAATTCGGAGCAGGAATAGGCCACTCGATCCCTTGAGATCGCTCTGCCTTTTGATAAGATCGTGGCTGACCTTATTAAGATTGTGACCTCAACTCCACTTTCCTGTCTACCCTCTATACCCTTTCACTCCCTTGTCAATCAAAAATCTATCTAATTCAGCCTTAAAAATATTCAATGCCCCAGCCTCCACTGCTCTCTGGGGAAGAGAATTCCAGAAGCTCATGACCCTTTGAAAGAAAAAATTTCTCCTCAACTCCGTCTTAAATATTAAACTGGGTCCCCTAGTTCTAGACTTTCAGCATCCCCTCTGTCAAGTCCCCTCAGGATCTTATATGTTTCAGTGTATCTTTGTGACTTCAGCAAATTTAGCAACCATTCATTTGGTCCCTTCATACAAATCATTGATATAGATTTTAAATAGTTGAGGTCCCAGTATTGACCCCCGTGGTTCTCCACTCATTACATATTGCCAACCCGAAAATCACCCATTTATCCCTACTCGTGGCTTCCTGTATCCTTTACCCATGCTTAATATGTTGCCCACTACACCATGAGCTCTTATTTTGTGTATTACCTTTGATGTGGTACCTTGTCAATTGCCTTCTGGAAATCCAAGTACAACACATCCACAGGTTCCCCTTTATCCATGATGGTTGTTACTTCCTCAAAGAACTCCAATAATTTAGTCAAACATGATTTCCCTTTCATAAAACCATGTTGACTCTGCCTGATTGCATTGAGATTTTCTAAATGCCCAGCTATAACCTGCTTAATAATAGATTCCAGCAATTTCCCTATGACAGATGGTAGGCTAACTGGCCTGGAGGTTCCTGCTTTCTGTCTCCCTCCTTTCTTGAATGGAGGTGCAGCCTTGGCAAACGGAGTGCAGCTGAGCTGAGTGAAGACTTGGAGTTTGGTGAGAGGGGAGTTTGGGAAAGGGAGAGAAGTTGTTCATTTCCTAGAAATTGGTTCTTGCTCTACTACAGGGAAAGGAGCTCGCTGTTTGGTGAGTATCTGGTAAGTGTATAAGTTCTATTCTATCCCTAAAGTTTAAAATAATACACAATTTGGTGGTAATGTTAATAAAATACATAAGAAAGCAACATAAATAAGTACTAATATAAGTAATAATTTAAAACACATTAAGGATGGCAGGACAGGTGATGTGTCAAGACTGCAACATGTGGGAGCTCCTGGATAACATGGTGATCCAGGGCAAATACGTCTGTATGAAGCGTTTGCTGCTTGAGGAACTTCAGCTCAGAGTCATTGAACTGGAGGCTGCGCTGCAGACTTTGCGACACATTGGGTGGGGGGGTGGGTGCAAGTTGCCTGGATGCTTCATTGCAGGAGGCAGTCACACCACTTGGAATAGGGTCTTCTGATTTGATCAATGGCCAGGAACAGAAGGGTGAGGTAGGTAAGGGGACCCAGAGGGCAGGAGTGCAGGACTTTTTATTCATTCATGGAATGAGAGCTTTGCTGGCTGGGCCGGCATTTATTGGCCCTTGAGAAGGTGGTGGTGAGTTGCATTCTTGAACCACTGCAGTCCATGTGGTGTAGGTACACTCACTGTGCTGTTAGGAAGGGATTTCCAGGATTTTGGCCCAGCAACAATGAAGGAACAGCGATAAGTTTCCAAGCCAGGATGGTGAGTGACTTGGAGGGTAACTTCCATGTGGTGGAGTTCCCAAGTATCTGCTGCTCTTGTCCTTTCTAGATTGTCGTGGGTTTGGAAGGTGCTGACTAAGAAGCCTTGGTGAATTCCTGCAGTGCATCTTGTAGATGGTACACACTGCTGCTCCTGTGCGTCAGTCGTGGAAGCAGTGAATGTTTGTGGATGTGGTGCGAATCAAGCGGGGCTGCTTTGTCCTGGACGGTGTCAAGCTTCTCGAGTTTTGTGGGAGCTTCACTCATCCAGGCAAGTGGGGAGTATTCCATCACACTTCTGACTTGTGCCTTGTAGATGGTGGACAGGCTTTGGGGAGTCAGGAGGCAAGATACTCATCGCAGGATTCCTAGCCTCCAACCTGCTCTTGTAGGTCTTTTGGCTAGTCCAGTTCAGTTTATGGTCAACGGTAACTTGCAATTATTTCTGGGATGCTATTTTTGTCTTCTACAGTGAAGAGAGACAGAAAATATCTGTTTAGTTCATCTGCCATTTCCTTATTTTCCATTAGTGGTTCCTCAGACTCATTCTCTGAAGGACCAATGCTCACTTTACTTACTATTTTCCTTTTTCAATATCTGTAGAAACTCTCATTTGTCTTTATATTTCTAGCAAGCTTTCTCTCATACTCTAATTTCTCCCTCACTTTTTTTGTCATTCTTTGCTGTTTTTTAAATGTTGTCCAATCTTCTAAACTGGCACTAATCTTCACGGAATTGTAAGCTTTTTCTTTCAATTTAATAGTATTCTTAACTTGGGGTTATCAGAATCAGTTCTGCTGAAGGGTCATGAGGACTCGAAACGTCAACTCTTTTCTTCTCCGCCGATGCTGCCAGACCTGCTGAGTTTTTCCAGGTAATTCTGTTTTTGTTTTGGATTTCCAGCATCCGCAGTAGTTTTTTGTTTGTATTCTTAACTTCCTTAGTTAGCCAGGGATGATGTGTCCTTCCCCATGTCTTTATTTCTCACTGGAATGCATCTTTGCTGAGTGTTATCAAATATCGCAAATGTCTACTGCTATACCTCTACTGACCTATCCCTTAACCTAGTTCACTTTAGTCAGCTGCCTTCATAATTGCCCTTATTTAAGTTTAAAACACTAGTCTTGAACCCACTCTTCTCTTCTCAAACTGTGTGCAAAATTCAATCAGGTTATGATCACTGCTGCCTAGGGGCGCCTTTATTATGAGGTCATTAATTAAACCTGTCACACTGCACATTACCAGATCTTGAATAGCCTGCTCTCTGGTTGGCTCTAGAACTTGCAGCTCTAAGCAACTGTCCCAAAAACACTCTGTGAACTCATCTTCCAGACTGCCTTTGCTAATCTGATTCGTCCAATGTATATGTAGATTAAAATCATCCATGATTATTGCCATATCTTTCCCACAAGCCCCCATTATTTCTCCTGTATACCCCATACCACAGTGTGGTTACTGGTGGGGGGAATCACTCCCACAGGTGACTTCTTACATTTACTATTTTCTTATCTCTACCCAAACTGATTCTACATCTTGATCTTTAGAACCAAGGTCATCTCTCACTACTGTCATCCTTAATTAATAGCACTACCTCACCATCTCTTCCTAACTTCCTGTCCTTTCAAAATGTCAAGTACCCTTGAATGTTCAGGTCCCAGTCTTTGTAGGCATTGACTGAGGGATAAATATTGGACAGAACACTGTGGAGAACTCCTTTGCTCTTCTTCAAATAGTGGCCAAGGGATCTTTAATGTTCACCTCAGACGACATTCAGAGACTAGGTTTAATGTCTCAGCTGAAAGATGGCATTTCTGACAGAGCTGCATTCCCTCAGTACTGCACTGGGGGTGCCAGCTTGACTTATGGGCTCAGGTCTGTGAAGTGGGAAAGTGAGCACAGGCAGTGATGTGCTTGGATAGTTTAGAATTAAATTCAGCACAGTTCCTAACGCCTTCTTACCCGGTCCCTCTTGTTGATGTCTGCTCCATGCCGGACTAGCAATTCCACCACATCGGGCTGGTTGCGTAGGACCGCCACATGCAAGGCTGTGTAATATGTGACAGGATCTATAAGACAAGACAGTCATACCATTGCTGGAAGAGACCCACCAGACAGAACCAGCCAACAACGCACAGCTCACCCAGTGTACCCCATCAGACAGAACCAGTCAACAATGCACAGCTCACCCAGCGTAACCCATCAGACAGAACCAGTCAACAACGCACAGCTCACCCAGTGTACCCCATCAGACAGAACCAGTCAACAATGCACAGCTCACCCAGTGTACCCCATCAGACAGAACCAGTCAACAATGCACAGCTCACCCAGCGTAACCCATCAGACAGAACCAGTCAACAACGCACAGCTCACCCAGTGTACCCCATCAGACAGAACTAGTCAACAACGCACTGTTCACCCAGTATACCCCATCAGACAAAACCAGTCAACAACTACACAGCTCACCAAGTATACCGCATCAGACAGAACAAGTCAACAAAGCACAGCTCACCCTGTGTACCCCATCAGACAGAACCAGTCAACAATGCACAGCTTACCCAGTGTACCCCATCAGACAGAACCAGTCAACAATGCACAGCTTACCCAGTGTACCCCAGATAGAACCAGTCAACAACGCACTGTTCACACGGTGTTCCCCATCAGTCAGAACCAGTCAACAATGCACAGCTCACCCAGTATACCCCATCAGACAGAACCAGTCAACAATGCACAGCTCACCCAATGTACCCCAGATAGAACCAGTCAACAAGGCACTGTTCACACAGTGTTCCCCATCAGACAGAACCAGTCAACAATGCACAGCTCACCCAGTATACCCCATCAGACAGAACCAGTCAACAATGCACAGCTCACCCAGTGTACCCCATCGGACAGAACCAGTCAATAACGCACAGCTCATCCAGTATACCCCATCAGACAAAACCAGTCATCAACTACACAGCTCACCTAGTATACCGCATCAGACAAAACCAGTCAACAACAACACAGCTCACCCAATGTACCCCACCAGACTGAACCAGTCAGCCACACACTGCTCACCCAGTATACCCAGCAACCAAAATTCAGGATAGGGTCAAGCTCCTCAGCTTTTCCTGTGGTGTAAGTGGGGTTGTGTTTTGGATAGAGAGAGGGAAGTGGGTAAGTAAGAGCTGAGAGCATCCCAGGACAGACTTAATAGACTGGATCTTTTCTCTGTAGAAAAGAAAAGCCAAGGGGTGACCTGTTCGATAGGGTCAGTACTGATAGGAGTTTGATAGGGTAAATAGAGAAAATGTTTCCACTTGTGGGTGAAACTAGAACTAGGGACCATCAATATGTGATAGTCACTAATAAATTAAATCAGGAACTCAGAAGAAACTTCCTTATCCAGAGAGTGGTGAGAACGTGGAACTCGCTACCACAGGGAGTGGTTGAGGTGAATAGTATATTTATATATATATTTAAGGGGAAGCTGGATAACACATGAAGGAGAAAGGAATAGAAGGATATGTTATAAAAAATAAAAATGCTGGAAATACTCAGCAGATGAGGCAGCATCTGTGGAGAGAGAAACAGAGTTAATATTTCAGGCTGATGATCTTTCATTAGAATTGTTCTGGTGAAAGTTCATCGACCTGAAACGTTAACTCTATTTGTCTGCACAGATGCTGCTTGACCTACTGAGTATTTCCAGCACTTTTTGTTTTTATTTCAGATTTCCAGTATCTGCAGTATTTTGCTTTCGTACAGAAGGATATGTTGATGGGATGAGGTGAAGTAGGGCTGGAGGAGGGTGGTATGCAGCAATAACACCATGTTGGACCAGTTAGGCTGAATGGCCTGTTTTTGCACTCTGCAGTCTGGGTAATTCTCAGTATAGAAACTGACTGAAGGAGCCGCTGCATCCCCCTCTCTCAAATGATACTAACCTTCGAAGTTGAGGTCAGCTCCATGCAGCAGCAGCTTCTCGGCAGCACTGACCAGCCCAGCCTCCGACACTTTGAACAGTGAATAACTGACAGCTTCCTCGTAGAAGGCCGATTGTGATTCTCTCTCCAGCAGTTCCAGCAGAGCTGTTGAGTCCGTTCCACCCACAGGGCCCTCACTGCAACTCAGTCAGACAAACATTAACAGGGAGCTGTAACTCAGAGTACATCACAAACAACAGAAAACCGACAGGCACTGGGAGAGAGGCTGTGATTCTCTGATGTCAAATACCGAAGCACAATCCAACTCCATTCCTGGTCTAGGAACAAGAATAGGCCATTCAGCCCCTCGGGCATGCTCTGTATGCAGCAAGATCACGACTGATCCACATTTCAACTCCATCAACCCTGTCTAGGGACCACAACCCTTAATAATCTCCCTCAGTACTGACCTGCTTGACAGTATTTTTTTTATTCATTCCTGGGATGTGGCTGTCGCTGGCCGGGCCAGCATTTATTGCCCATCCCTAATTGCCTGTGTTCAGAAGGCATTTAAGAGTCAAGCACATTGTTGTGGGTCTGGAGTCACATGTAGGCCAGACCAGGTAAGGACGGCAGATTTCCTTCTCTAAAGGGCATTCATGAACCAGATGGGTTTTTACAACAATCGACAATGGTTTCATGGTCATCATTAGACTTTTAATTGAATTCAAATTCCACCATCTGCTATGGCAGGATTTGAACCCAGATCCCCAGAGCATTACCCTGGGTCTCTGGATTACTAGCCCAGCGTTAATGCCATTATTCCATCGCCCGCAGTGCTCTGTCAGTACTGATCCTCCAACAGTGCTGCACCCCCTCATTACGGTCCCTCTTGACAGTGCAGCACTCCCTCAGTACTGACCATCTTGACAGTGCAGCGCTCCTTCAGCACTGACCCTCCGACAGTGCAGCGCTCCCTCAGTATTGACTTCCCAACAGTATGGCGTTCTCTCGAGCAACTTTAAAGGGGATTATGAGTTCTGAAAATTTTAATACAATTTCTGACAGGTTGGGGTGAAGAGACCAGGAAGCTACTGGATCTTTTAAAAAATTAATTAATGAGATGAGCGTGTTGCTGGCAAGGCTGACACTTAGAGCTCATCCCTAATTGCCCTTGAACTGCCTGCTTGTACCACTGCAATCCTTGTGATGATAGTACATGATCAGGAAGCCCCTGAACTGCCCCCCGCCAAGCACAACTGGTATGAAGTTACCGGACAGTTCCTCTACCTCACCTGCCAGGAATTCCATCACCAGCCTCTCCGCTGGCTTCCTCTAACCCCGCGACTCTGAGAATCTCATCAACCAGCGGCTGATACTCAAAGATGATGCGTCGGAATCCATGCAGGTAAGGCATGGTTTCTCCACTCTCACTGAGCAGGAATCGACACAAAGCACATCCTCTGTGGAGCAGAAACAGGGAGCAATGTGAGGAACTGAGGGGAAAGATACACATTCAAGGAGCAGTTAATAAACATACAGACTGTTCCCGGGAAGAACATCCTGTACCTCCAGCCCGCCACATACACAGACGATGCCTTGCGTACTACAATGTCCACTCCCCATCCCACCTGGAAACCGTGTAATCCCCTGGGAGAGGCACAAAAACTGTTACAAAGCCAGACCAATTGGGAGTAAAAATCTGGCACGTTCCTTCCCCAGCCATGAGAAATAACTCTTTCTTAAAATGACCAGCTGGTCAAAAGGTAGTGAGTGGGTGAGCTCTGTCACTAACACTCCCCCCTGACTTACACAAAGTCTGAGAGTGGAGAAAGAGCAGAGGTAAAACTGCAGAGGAGTAAACACTGGTTATCTCCTTGAGGTACTTAGGGTGAAATCTTCAGGTTCTCAAATGCCCCCTGGATGATTAACACAGGTAAGAATCACTAGAGAACTCACAGTATTCTGTTATCAACATCTACCCCCATCCCAAGATTCTTTACATTCTGCTCACCGCAATATTACAATAGCGTAAGAAAGGTCCAGCATTGTAGCATTAATTGTCTGAACCCTTCGGGAGGAAGAGAGAGCAGGATTTCTTAGGAATCCTGCCCAAATTAACACACTCCTCACTCCACTTGTGAGGCAGTGCTGTAACACTCTATTAAGGACAGGGCACCAATGCTGCTTCCCTTATCATAAGTCCACAGAAAAGCAACACAGGGTGAGGCTTCAGAGATAGACAGGAGCTCATAGGGAAACGAGAATGGTGCAGAAATAAACAGCAAGACAGTGCAGCAGCTTGGGGGTGGGGGAGGGGAGCAGGGTGGCCAACTCTATCGTATTTTAACGGGTTGTCCTTTATTTTGACTGTTTGCACTGTATCCCTGAAAAAGAGAGGGAGGGTGGTGATGGGGGAGAGAGGGAGGGTGGTGATGGGGGAGAGAGGGAGGGTGGTGGTGGGGAGAGAGGGAGGGTGGTGGTGGGGAGAGAGGGAGGGTGGTGGTGGGGAGAGAGAGAGGGGGGGTGGTGGGGAGAGAGAGGGGAGGTGGTGGGGAGAGAGAGAGGGGGGGTGGTGGTGGTGGTGGGGAGAGAGAGGGGGGGTGGTGGTGGTGGTGGGGAGAGAGAGGGGGGTGGTGGTGGTGGGGAGAGAGAGGGGGGTGGTGGTGGTGGTGGTGGGGAGAGAGAGGGGGGCTGGTGGTGGTGGTGGGGAGAGAGAGGGGGGGTGGTGGTGGGGAGAGAGAGGGGGGGTGGTGGTGGTGGGAAGAGAGAGGGGAGGGTGGTGGTGGTTGTGGGGAGAGAGGGGGGTGGTGGTGGGGGGAGAGAGGGGGGTGGTGGTGGGGAGAGAGAGGGGGGTGGTGGTGGTGGTGGTGGGGAGAGAGAGGGGGGGTGGTGGTGGGGAGAGAGAGGGGGTGGTGGTGGTGGGGAGAGAGAGGGGGGGTGGTGGTGGTGGTGGTGGGGAGAGAGAGGGGGGGTGGTGGTGGGGGAGAGGGAGGGGGGGTGGTGCTGGTGGGGGGGAGGGAGGGGGGTGGTGCTGGTGGGGGGGAGGGAGGGGGGTGGTGCTGGTGGGGGGGAGGGAGGGGGGTGGTGCTGGTGGGGGGGAGGGAGGGGGGTGGTGCTGGTGGGGGGGAGGGAGGGGTGGGTCTTAGGGGAGGGAGAGAAGAGGGGGGGGAGGGAGAGAAGAGGGGGGGAGGGAGAGAAGAGGGGGGGGGAGGGAGAGAAGAGGGGGGGGAGGGAGAGAAGAGGGGGGGGAGGGAGAGAAGAGGGGGGGGAGGGAGAGAAGAGGGGGGGGAGGGAGAGAAGAGGGGGGGGAGGGAGAGAAGAGGGGGGGGAGGGAGAGAAGAGGGGGGGGAGGGAGAGAAGAGGGGGGGGGAGGGAGAGAAGAGGGGGGGGGAGGGAGAGAAGAGGGGGGGGGAGGGAGAGAAGGGGGGGGGGAGGGAGAGAAGAGGGGGGGGGAGGGAGAGAAGAGGGGGGGGGAGGGAGAGAAGGGGGGGGGAGGGAGAGAAGGGGGGGGGGAGGGAGAGAAGGGGGGGGGGAGGGAGAGAAGGGGGGGGGAGGGAGAGAAGGGGGGGGAGGGAGAGAAGAGGGGGGGGAGGGAGAGAAGAGGGGGGGGAGGGAGAGAAGAGGGGGGGGAGGGAGAGAAGAGGGGGGGGGGGAGGGAGAGAAGAGGGGGGGGGGGAGGGAGAGAAGAGGGGGGGGGGGAGGGAGAGAAGAGGGGGGGGGGAGGGAGAGAAGAGGGGGGGGGGGAGGGAGAGAAGAGGGGGGGGGGGAGGGAGAGAAGAGGGGGGGAGGGAGAGAAGAGGGGGGGGGGGAGGGAGAGGGAGAGAGGGTCTGTGTGGGGGAGAGAGGGGGGTCTTAGAGGGAGAGGGGGGTCTGGGTCTGGCGCCCATTCCCGCCCCTGTTTGACTCACCTCCGCCACCGGAAACACAACGTCTAATCCCGCCGGGCGGAGGCACATCCGCCATCCCCGGGAGAAAGGTTCCGGCCTTTCCGGCTCCTCCAACAGGAAGATTCGGATCCAGGAACCTGACCCGATCCGAACCCAGACTGACCGCTCGGGCAGCTCGAACACTGGTAAAGGAGAAATGTTACCCCCAAACTCTCAATCCTACAGCCTGAACCCCAAAACCCAACTTTAAACCTCAGATTCCGAACCCTGAACCTCAGACCCTGGACCCAGACACCAAACCCCAAACCCCTCATCCCCAAACCCCTCATCCCCAACCCCAACCCCCTCAGCCCCAATCCCAAACCCCTCAGCCCCAATCCCAACCCCCTCAGCCCCAATCCCAACCCCCTCATCCCCAATCCCAACCCCCTCATCCCCAATCCCAACCCCCTCATCCCCAATCCCAAACCCCTCATCCCCAATCCCAAACCCCTCAGCCCCAATCCCAACCCCCTCATCCCCAATCCCAACCCCCTCATTCCCAATCCCAAACCCCTCAGCCCCAATCCCAACCCCCTCATCCCCAATCCCAAACCCCTCATCCCCAATCCCAACCCCCTCATCCCCAATCCCAAACCCCTCAGCCCCAATCCCAACCCCCTCATCCCCAATCCCAAACCCCTCAGCCCCAATCCCAACCCCCTCATCCCCAATCCCAAACCACTCAGCCCCAATCCCAACCCCCTCATCCCCAATCCCAAACCCCTCAGCCCCAATCCCAACCCCATCATCCCCAATCCCAAACCCCTCAGCCCCAATCCCAAACCCCTCAGCCCCAATCCCGAACCCCTCAGCCCCAATCGCAAACCCATCAGTCCCAATCCCAAACCCCTCGGCCCCAATCCCAAACCCCTCAGCCCCAATCCCAAACCCCTCGGCCCCAATCCCAAACCTCTCGGCCCCAATCCCAAACCCCTCGGCCCCAATCCCAAACCCCTCGGCCCCAATCCCAACCCCCTCAGCCCCAATCCCAAACCCCAAACCTCTCAGCCCCAATCCCAAACCCCTCAGCCCCAATCCCAACCCCCTCAGCCCCAATCCCAAACTCCTCAGCCCCAATCCCACCCCACTCAGCCCCAATCCCAACCCCCTCAGCCCCAATCCCAACCCCCTCAGCCCCAATCCCAAACTCCTCAGCCACAATCCCGAACCCCTCAAACCCAATCCCCAACCCCTCAGCCCCAATCCCAAACCCGTCAGCCCCAATCCCAAACCCCTCAGCCCCAATCCCAAACCCCTCAGCCCCAATCCCAAACCCCTCAACCCCAATCCCAAACCCCTCAGCCCCAATCCCAAACCCCTCATCCCCAATCCCAAACCCCTCAGCCCCAATCCCAAACCCCTCAGCCCCAATCCCAAACCCCTCAGCCCCAATCCCAAACCCCTCAGCCCCAATCCCAAACCCCTCAGCCCCAATCCGAAACCCCTCAGCCCCAATCCCAAACCCCTCATCCCCAATCCCAAACCCCATAGCCCCAATCCCAAACCCCTCAGCCCCAATCCCAAACCCCTCAGCCCCAATCCCAAACCCCTCAGCCCCAATCCCAAACCCCTCATCCCCAATCCTCAACCCCCCAGCCCCAATCTCAAACCCCTCAGCCCAAATCCCAAACCCCTCAGCCCCAATCCCAAACCCCTCAGCCCCAATCCCAAACCCCTCAGCCCCAATTCCAAACCCCTCAGCCCCAATCCCAACCCCTCATCCCCAATCCCAACCCCCTCATCCCCAATCCCAACCCCCTCATCCCCAATCCCAACCCGCTCAGGCCCAATCCCAACCCCCTCAGCCCCAATCCCAAACCCCTCAGCCCCAATCCCAAACTCCTCAGCCCCAATCCCAACCCCCTCAGCCCCAATCCCAACCCCCTCAGCCCCAATCCCAAACCCCTCAGCCCTAATCCCAACCCCCTCATCCCCAATCCCAAACCCCTCATCCCCAATCCCAAACCCCTCAGCCCCAATCCCAAACCCCTCAGTCCCAATCCCAAACCCCTCAGCCCCAATCCCAAACCCCTCAGCCCCAATCCCAACCCCCTCATCCCCAATCCCAGACCCCTCAACCCCAATCCCAACCCCCTCATCCCCAATCCCAACCCCCTCATCCCCAATCCCAACCCCCTCAGCCCCAATCCCAAACCCCTCAGCCCCAATCCCAAACCCCTCAGGCCCAATCCCAAACACCTCAGCCCCAATCCCAAACCCCTCAGCCTCAATCCCAAACCCCCTCAGCCCCAATCCCAAACTCCTCAGCCCCAATTCCAACCCCCTCAGCCCCAATCCCAAACTCCTCAGCCCCAATCCCAAACTCCTCAGCCCCAATCCCAACCCCCTCAGCCCCAATCCCAAACTCCTCAGCCCCAATCCCACCCCACTCATCCCCAATCCCAACCCCCTCAGCCCCAATCCCAACCCCCTCAGCCCCAATCCCAAACTCCTCAGCCACAATCCCGAACCCCTCAAACCCAATCCCCAACCCCTCAGCTCCAATCCCAAACCCCTCAGCCCCAATCCCAAACCCCTCAGCCCCAATCCCAAACCCCTCAGCCCCAATCCCAGACCCCACAGCCCCAATCCCAAACCCCTCATCCCCAATCGCAAACCCCTCAGCCCCAATCCCAAACCCCTCAGCCCCAATCCCAAACCCCTCAGCCCCAATCCCAACCCCCTCAGCCCCAATCCCAAACCCCTCAGCCCCAATCCGAAACCCCTCAGCCCCAATCCCAAACCCCTCATCCCCAATCCCAAACCCCTCAGCCCCAATCACAAACCCCTCAGCCCCAATCCCAAACCCCTCAGCCCCAATCCCAAACCCCTCAGCCCCAATCCCCAACCCCTCACCCCCAATCCTCAACCCCCCAGCCCCAATCCCAAACCCCTCAGCCCCAATCCCAAACTCGTCAGCCCCAATCCCAAACTCGTCAGCCCCAATCCCAACCCCCTCAGCCCCAATCCCAACCCCCTCAGCCCCAATCCCAACCCCCTCAGCCCCAATCCCAACCCCCTCAGCCCCAATCCCAAACTCCTCAGCCCCAATCCCAACCCCCTCAGCCCCAATCCAAAACTCCTCAGCCCCAATCCCAAACCACTCAGCCCCAATCCCAACCCCCTCAGCCCCAATCCCAAACTCCTCAGCCCCAATCCCAACCCCCTCAGCCCCAGTCCCAAACCCGTCAGCCCCAATCCCAACCCCCTCAGCCCCAATCACAAACCCCAAACCCCTCGGCCCCAATCCCAAACCCCTCGGCCCTAATCCCTAACCCCTCGGCCCCAATCCCAAAACCCTCGGCCCCACACCCAAACCCCTCGGCCCCAATCCCAAATCCCGAACCCCTCGGCCCCAATCCCAAACCCCGAACCCCTCAGCTCCAATCCCGAACCCCTCAGCCCCAATCCCAAACCCCTCAGTCCCAATCCCAAACCACCCGGCACCAATCCCAAACCCCTCGGCCGCAATCCCAAACCCCTCGGCCGCAATCCCAAACCCCTCGGCCGCAATCCCAAACCCCTCGGCCGCAATCCCAAACCCCTCGGCCGCAATCCCAAACCCCTCGGTCCCAATCCCAAACCCATCGGCCCCAATCCCAAACCCCGAACCCCTCAGCCCCAATCCCCGAACCCCTCAGCCCCAATCCCGAACCCCTCAGCCCCAATCGCAAACCCATCAGTCCCAATCCCAAACCCCTCGGCCCCAATCCCAAACCCCTCAGCCCCAATCCCAAACCCCTCGGCCCCAATCCCAAACCCCTCGGCCCCAATCCCAAACCCCTCGGCCCCAATCCCAAACCCCTCGGCCCCAATCCCAAACCCCTCGGCCCCAATCCCAAACCCCTCGGCCCCAATCCCAAACCTCTCAGCCCCAATCCCAAACCCCTCAGCCCCAATCCCAAACCCCGAACACCTCAGCCCCGCTCCCAAACCCTAAACCCCTCTAGCCCCATTCTCAAACCACTCAGCCCCAATCCCAAACCCCTCAGCCCAAATCCCAAACCCCTCAGCCCCAAACCCAAACCCTTCAGCCCCAATCCCAAACCTTTCAGCCCCAATCCCAAACCTTTCAGCCCCAATCCTAACCCCCTCAGCCCCAATCCCAACCCCTTCAGCCCCAATCCCAACCCCCTCAGCCCCAATCCCAACCCCCTCAGCCCCAATCCCAACCCCCTCATCCCCAATCCCAACCCCCTCAGCCCCAATCCCAACCCCCTCTGCCCCAATCCCAAACTCCTCAGCCACAATCCCAAACCCCTCAAACCCAATCCCAAACCCCTCATCCCCAATCCCAACCCCCTCATCCCCAATCCCAACCCCCTCATCCCCAATCCCAAACCCCTCAGCCCCAATCCCAAACCCCTCAAACCCAATCCCAAACCCCTCATCCCCAATCCCAACCCCTTCAGCCCCAATCCAAACCCCCTCATCCCCAATCCCAACCGCCTCATCCCCAATCCCAACCCCCTCAGCCCCAATCCCAAACCCCTCATCCCCAATCCCAACCCCCTCAGCCCCAATCCCAATGCCCTCAGCCCCAATCGCAAATGCCTCCATCCCAATCCCAAACCCCTCAGCCCCAATCCCAAACCCCTCAGCCCCAATCCCGAACCCCAAACCTCTCAGCCCAAATCCCAAACCCCTCAGCCCCAATCCCAAACCACCCAGCCCCAATCCCAAACCCCCCCAGCCCCAATCCCAAACCCGCCAGCCCCAATCCCCAACCCGCCAGCCCCAATCCCAAACCCCTCAGCCCCAATCCCAAACCCCTCAGCCCCAATCCCAAACCCCTCAGCCCCAATCCCAAACCCCTCAGCCCCAATCCCAACCCCCTCAGCCCCAATCCAAAACTCCTCAGCCCCAATCCCAAACCACTCAGCCCCAATCCCAACCCCCTTAGCCCCAATCCCAAACTCCTCAGCCCCAATCCCAACCCCCTCAGCCCCAGTCCCAAACCCGTCAGCCCCAATCCCAACCCCCTCAGCCCCAATCACAAACCCCAAACCCCTCGGCCCCAATCCCAAACCCCTCGGCCCTAATCCCTAACCCCTCGGCCCCAATCCCAAAACCCTCGGCCCCACACCCAAACCCCTCGGCCCCAATCACAAATCCCGAACCCCTCGGCCCCAATCCCAAACCCCGAACCCCTCAGCTCCAATCCCGAACCCCTCAGCCCCAATCCCAAACCCCTCAGTCCCAATCCCAAACCACCCGGCACCAATCCCAAACCCCTCGGGCGCAATCCCAAACCCCTCGGCCGCAATCCCAAACCCCTCGGCCGCAATCCCAAACCCCTCGGCCGCAATCCCAAACCCCTCGGCCGCAATCCCAAACCCCTCGGTCCCAATCCCAAACCCATCGGCCCCAATCCCAAACCCCGAACCCCTCAGCCCCAATCCCCGAACCCCTCAGCCCCAATCCCGAACCCCTCAGCCCCAATCGCAAACCCATCAGTCCCAATCCCAAACCCCTCAGCCCCAATCCCAAACCCCTCGGCCCCAATCCCAAACCCCTCGGCCCCAATCCCAAACCCCTCGGCCCCAATCCCAAACCCCTCGGCCCCAATCCCAAACCCCTCGGCCCCAATCCCAAACCTCTCAGTCCCAATCCCAAACCTCTCAGCCCCAATCCCAAACCCCTCAGCCCCAATCCCAAACCCCGAACACCTCAGCCCCGCTCCCAAACCCTAAACCCCTCTAGCCCCATTCTCAAACCACTCAGCCCCAATCCCAAACCCCTCAGCCCAAATCCCAAACCCCTCAGCCCCAAACCCAAACCCTTCAGCCCCAATCCCAAACCTTTCAGCCCCAATCCCAAACCTTTCAGCCCCAATCCTAACCCCCTCAGCCCCAATCCCAACCCCTTCAGCCCCAATCCCAACCCCCTCAGCCCCAATCCCAAACCCCTCAGCCCCAATCCCAACCCCCTCATCCCCAATCCCAACCCCCTCAGCCCCAATCCCAACCCCCTCTGCCCCAATCCCAAACTCCTCAGCCACAATCCCAAACCCCTCAAACCCAATCCCAAACCCCTCATCCCCAATCCCAACCCCCTCATCCCCAATCCCAACCCCCTCATCCCCAATCCCAAACCCCTCAGCCCCAATCCCAAACCCCTCAAACCCAATCCCAAACCCCTCATCCCCAATCCCAACCCCCTCAGCCCCAATCCAAACCCCCTCATCCCCAATCCCAACCGCCTCATCCCCAATCCCAACCCCCTCAGCCCCAATCCCAAACCCCTCATCCCCAATCCCAACCCCCTCAGCCCCAATCCCAACGCCCTCAGCCCCAATCGCAAACGCCTCCATCCCAATCCCAAACCCCTCAGCCCAAATCCCAAACCCCTCAGCCCCAATCCCAAACCACCCAGCCCCAATCCCAAACCCCCCCAGCCCCAATCCCAAACCCGCCAGCCCCAATCCCCAACCCGCCAGCCCCAATCCCAAAGCCCTCAGCCCCAATCCCAAACCCCTCAGCCCCAATCCCAAACCCCTCAGCCCCAATCCCAAACCCCTCAGCCCCTATCCCAAACCCTACAGCCCCAATCCCGAACCCCTCATCCCCAATCCCGAACCCCTCAGCCCCAATCCCAAACCCCTCAGCCCCAATCCCGAACCCCTCAGCCCCAATCCCGAACCCCTCAGCCCCAATCCCGAACCCCTCAGCCCCAATCCCGAACCCCTCAGCCCCAATCCCGAACCCCTCAGCCCCAATCCCGAACCCCTCAGCCCCAATCCCGAACCCCTCAGCCCCAATCCCGAACCCCTCAGCCCCAATCCCGAACCCCTCAGCCCCAATCCCGAACCCCTCAGCCCCAATCCCAAACCCCCTCAGCCCCAATCCCAAACCCCTCAGCCCCAATCCCAAACCCCAAACCCCTCAGCCCCATTCCCAAACCCTAAACCCCTCAGCCCCAATCCCGAACCCCTCAGCCCCAATCCCGAACCCCTCAGCCCCAATCCCGAACCCCTCAGCCCCAATCCCGAACCCCTCAGCCCCAATCCCAAACCCCCTCAGCCCCAATCCCAAACCCCCTCATCCCCAATCCCAACCCCCTCATCCCCAATCCCAACCCCCTCAGCCCCAATCACAAACCCCTCATCCCCAATCCCAACCCCCTCAGCCCCAATCCCAACGCCCTCAGCCCCAATCGCAAACGCCTCCATCCCAATCCCAAACCCCTCAGCCCCAATCCCAAACCCCTCAGCCCCAATCCCGAACCCCTCAGCCCCAATCCCGAACCCCAAACCTCTCAGCCCAAATCCCAAACCCCTCAGCCCCAATCCCAAACCACCCAGCCCCAATCCCAAACCCCCCCAGCCCCAATCCCAAACCCGCCAGCCCCAATCCCAAACCCGCCAGTCCCAATCCCAAACCCCTCAGCCCCAATCCCAAACCCCTCAGCCCCAATCCCAAACCCCTCAGCCCCAATCCCAAACCCCTCAGCCCCTATCCCAAACCCTTCAGCCCCAATCCCAAACCCTTCAGCCCCAATCCCGAACCCCTCAGCCCCAATCCCGAACCCCTCAGCCCCAATCCCGAACCCCTCAGCCCCAATCCCGAACCCCTCAGCCCCAATCCCGAACCCCTCAGCCCCAATCCCGAACCCCTCAGCCCCAATCCCGAACCCCTCAGCCCCAATCCCGAACCCCTCAGCCCCAATCCCAAACCCCCTCAGCCCCAATCCCAAACCCCTCAGCCCCAATCCCAAACCCCAAACCCCTCAGCCCCATTCCCAAACCCTAAACCCCTCTAGCCCCAATCCCAAACCCCTCAGCCCCAATCCCAAACCCTCAGCCCCAATCCCAAACCCCTCAGCCCCAATCCCAAACCCCTCAGCCCCAATCCCAAACCCCTCAGCCCCAATGCCAAACCCCCTCAGCCCCAATCCCAAACCCTCAGCCCCAATCCCAAACCCCTCAGCCCCAATCCCAAACCCCTCAGCCCCACTCCCAAACCCTAAACCCCTCTAGCCCCAATCCCAAACCCCTCTGCCCCAATCCCAAACCCCTCTGCCCCAATCCCAAACCCCTCAGCCCCAATCCCAAACCCCTCAGCCCAAATCCCAAACCCCTCAGTCCAAATCCCAAACCCCTCAGCCCCAATGCCAAACCCCTCAGCCCCAATCCCAAACCTCTCAGCCCCAATCCCGAACCCCTCAGCCCCAATCCCAAACCCCTCAGCCCCAATCCCAAACCCCTCAGCCCCAATCCCAAACCCCTCAGCCCCAATCCCAAACCCCTCAGCCCCAATGCCAAACCCCCTCAGCCCCAATCCCAAACCCCAAACCCCAAAGCCGCACTCCCAAACCCTAAACCCCTCTAGCCCCAATCCCAAACCCCTCAGCCCCAATCCCAATCCCTCAGCCCCAATCCCAAACCCCTCAGCCCCAATCCCAAGCCCCTCAGCCCCAATCCCAAATCCCTCAGCCCCAATCCCAAACCCCTCAGCCCCAATCCCAAACCCCTCAGCCCCAATCCCAAGCCCCTCAGCCCCAAACCCAAACCCTTCAGCCCCAATCCCAAACCTTTCAGCCCCAATCCCAAACCCCTCAGCCCCAATCGCAAATCCCAAACCCCTCAGCCCCAATCCCAAACCCCTCGGCCCCAATCCCAAACCCCGAATCCCTCAGCCCCACTCCCAAACCCTAAACCCCTCTAGCCCCATTCCCAAACCGCTCAGCCCCAATCCCAAACCCCTCAGTCCCAATCCCAAACCCCTCAGTCCCAATCCCAAACCCCTCAGCTCAAATCCCAAACCCCTCAGCCCCAAACCCAAACCCTTCAGCCCCAATCCCAAACCCCTCGGCCGCAATCCCAAACCCCTCGGCCGCAATCCCAAACCCCTCGGCCGCAATCCCAAACCCCTCGGCCGCAATCCCAAACCCCTCGGCCGCAATCCCAAACCCCTCGGCCCCAATCCCAAACCCCGAACCCCTCAGCCCCAATCCCGAACCCCTCAGCCCCAATCCCGAACCCCTCAGCCCCAATCGCAAACCCCTCAGTTCCAATCCCAAACCCCTCGGCCCCAATCCCAAACCCCTCAGCCCCAATCCCAAACCCCTCGGCCCCAATCCCAAACCCCTCGGCCCCAATCCCAAACCCCTCGGCCCCAATCCCAAACCCCTCGGCCCCAATCCCAAACCCCTCGGCCCCAATCCCAAACCCCTCAGCCCCAATCCCAAACCCCGAACCCCTCAGCCCCACTCCCAAACCCTAAACCCCTCTAGCCCCATTCCCAAACCACTCAGCCCCATTCCCAAACCATTCAGCCGCAATCGCAAACCCCTCTGCCCCAATCCCAAACCCCTCAGCCCCAATCCCAAACCCTTCAGCCCCAATCCCAAACCTTTCAGCCCCAATCACAAACCTTTCAGCCCCAATCCCAAACCACCCAGCCCCAATCCCAAACCCCAAACCCCAAAGCCGCACTCCCAAACCCTAAACCCCTCTAGCCCCAATCCCAAACCCCTCAGCCCCAATCCCAATCCCTCAGCCCCAATCCCAAACCCCTCAGCCCCAATCCCAAACCCCTCAGCCCCACTCCCAAACCCTAAACCCCTCTAGCCCCAATCCCACACCCCTCAGCCCCAATCCCAAACCCCTCTGCCCCATTCCCAAACCCCTCAGCCCCAATCCCAAACCCCTCAGCCCAAATCCCAAACCCCTCAGCCCCAATGCCAAACCCCTCAGCCCCAATCCCAAACCTCTCAGCCCCAATCCCAAACCTCTCAGCCCCAATCCCAAACCCCTCAGCCCCAATCCCAAACCCTTCAGGCCCAATCCCAAACCCTTCAGCCCCAATCCCAAACCCCTCAGTCCCAATCCCAAACCCCTCAGCCCCAATCCCGAATCTGAAACCCCTCAGCCCCAAACCCAACCGTTCAGCCCCAATCCCAAACCTCTCAGCCCCAATCCCAAACCCCTCAGCCCCAATCCCAAATCCCTCAGCCCCAAACCCCTCAGCCCCAAACACAAACCCCAAACCCCTCGGCCCCAATCCCAAACCCCTCGGCCCTAATCCCAAAACCCTCGGCCCCAATCCCAAACCCCTCCGCCCCAATCCCAAACCCCTCAGCCCCAATCCCAAACCTCTCAGCCCCAATCCCAAACCCCTCGGCCCCAATCCCAAACCCCTCGGCCCCCATCCCAAACCCCTCGGCCCCAATCCCAAACCCCTCGGCCCCAATCCCAAACCCCTCGGCCCCAATCCCAAACCACTCAGCCCCAATCCCAAATCCCTCAGCCCCAATCCCAAACCCCTCAGCCCCAATCCCAAACCCCTCAGCCCCAATCCCAAGCCCCTCAGCCCCAAACCCAAACCCTTCAGCCCCAATCCCAAACCTTTCAGCCCCAATCCCAAACCCCTCAGCCCCAATCGCAAATCCCAAACCCCTCAGCCCCAATCCCAAACCCCTCGGCCCCAATCCCAAACCCCGAATCCCTCAGCCCCACTCCCAAACCCTAAACCCCTCTAGCCCCATTCCCAAACCGCTCAGCCCCAATCCCAAACCCCTCAGTCCCAATCCCAAACCCCTCAGTCCCAATCCCAAACCCCTCAGCTCAAATCCCAAACCCCTCAGCCCCAAACCCAAACCCTTCAGCCCCAATCCCAAACCCCTCGGCCGCAATCCCAAACCCCTCGGCCGCAATCCCAAACCCCTCGGCCGCAATCCCAAACCCCTCGGCCGCAATCCCAAACCCCTCGGCCGCAATCCCAAACCCCTCGGCCCCAATCCCAAACCCCGAACCCCTCAGCCCCAATCCCGAACCCCTCAGCCCCAATCCCGAACCCCTCAGCCCCAATCCCGAACCCCTCAGCCCCAATCCCAAACCCCTCGGCCCCAATCCCAAACCCCTCAGTCCCAATCCCAAACCCCTCAGCTCAAATCCCAAACCCCTCAGCCCCAAACCCAAACCCTTCAGCCCCAATCCCAAACCCCTCGGCCGCAATCCCAAACCCCTCGGCCGCAATCCCAAACCCCTCGGCCGCAATCCCAAACCCCTCGGCCGCAATCCCAAACCCCTCGGCCGCAATCCCAAACCCCTCGGCCCCAATCCCAAACCCCGAACCCCTCAGCCCCAATCCCGAACCCCTCAGCCCCAATCCCGAACCCCTCAGCCCCAATCCCGAACCCCTCAGCCCCAATCCCAAACCCCTCGGCCCCAATCCCAAACCCCTCAGCCCCAATCCCAAACCCCTCAGCCCCAATCCCAAACCCCTCGGCCCCAATCCCAAACCCCTCGGCCCCAATCCCAAACCCCTCGGCCCCAATCCCAAACCCCTCGGCCCCAATCCCAAACCCCGAACCCCTCAGCCCCACTCCCAAACCCTAAACCCCTCTAGCCCCATTCCCAAACCACTCAGCCCCATTCCCAAACCATTCAGCCGCAATCCCAAACCCCTCTGCCCCAATCCCAAACCCCTCAGCCCCAATCCCAAACCCTTCAGGCCCAATCCCAAACCTTTCAGCCCCAATCCCAAACCTTTCAGCCCCAATCCCAAACCACCCAGCCCCAATCCCAAACCCCCCAGCACCAATCCCAAACCCCACAGCCCCAATCCCAAACCCCTCACCCCCAATTCCAAACCCCTCATCCCCAATCCCAAACCCCCAGCCCCAATCCCAAACCCCTCAGCCCCAACCCCAAACCCCTCAGCCCCAACCCCAAACCCCTCAGCCCCAATCCCAAACCCCTCAGCCCCAATCCCAAACCCCTCAGCCCCAATCCCAAACCCCTCAGCCCCAATCCCAAACCCCTCAGCCCCAATCCCAAACCCCTCAGCCCCAATCCCAAACCCCTCAGCCCCAATCCCAAACCCCTCAGCCCCAATTCCAAACCCCTCATCCCCAATTCCAAACCCCTCAGCCCCATCCTCAATGGATGTGGACAATCTCACTGTATAAATACAAATCTTTCCTTCTAAATCCTTCAATGGCTTTGCCCCTTTCAATCGCCATCACCTCCTTGAACATTGTCACTCTCCCCCGGAGCTTCTGCAATCCTCTGATTTACCCTCTTGTGCATCCTGTCATATGTCCTGGTTATTGGAACCTGGAATTCCCTCCTGATGCCCCTCTATTCTGTAGGAAATCAGAATGAAAGAAAAAACAGAAAAAGAAAAAGTGAAAGATTCATATTTTACACTGAAATGTTTTAATAGATATTTTCATTTAATGTGGAACTTGTGTAGGGGAATGTAAGTCCCTCACCCAGAACACACTGAATTTACATTTTAATTTTACCCAGTAACACAACCATGATCAAAGTTTAAGTCTAATGACTGTTATTGTGTGAAATGCTCCTCACTCAGCAACTAGAATCAGGATGGACCGATGTTAAGAACTGAGTTTGAAATTCAGAATGTTTAAAGAACAAGTAGTGTCAAGCTGGTTGTTGGTGCCTGTATCCTGGTCTGATATTGACTTTAAAGATACATAGCTGTAGAGAATGATAGTGTGATATTTTAAAGTCAAAACCACTGGGGAAAACCTCTGCAAACTGTGCCAAGGTGAAATCATATTGAAGTGATCTTTCACCCCAGCTCTCTTGACTGAATTGGCTCTCAATGTGGGACCCGAATAGTCAGTCCTCGGCCCAACCAACTTCAGCTGCTTCATCAATGACCTCCCTTCGATCATAAGGACAGAAGTGGGGATGTTTGCTGATGATTGCACAATGTTCATTCAGCACCATTCGTGACTCCTCAGATACTGAAGTAGACCATGTCCAAATACAGCAAGACCTGGATGATATCCAGACTTGGGCTGACAAATGGCAAGTAACATTTGCCCCTCACAAGTGCCAGGCAATGACCATCACCAACAAAAGAGAATCCAACCATCGCCCCTTGACATTCAATGGCATTGCCATCACTGAATCCCCCACTATCAACATCCTGGGGGTTACCATCGACCAGAGCAGCTCACCACCACCTTCTCAATAGCAACGAAGGATGAGCAATAAATGCTGGCCCAGCCGACGAAGCCCACATCCCATGATTAAATTAAAAAGTACTGAACTAGAGCAGCCACATAAATGCTGTGACTACAAGAGCAGGTTAGAGGCTAGGAATCCTGCAGCGAGTAACTCACCTCCTGACTCCCCAAAGCCTGTCCATCATCCACAAGGCACAAGTCAGGAGTGTGATGGAATACTCCCCACTTGCCTGGATGAGTGCAGCTTCAACAACACTCAAGAAGCTTGACACCATCCAGGACAAAGCAGCCCGCTTGATTGGCACCACATCCACAAACATTCACTCCCTCCACCACTGACGCACAGTAGCAGCAGCGTGTACCATCTACAAGATGCACTGCAGAAACTCACCAAGGCTCCTTAGACAGCACCTTCCGAACCCACAACCACTACCATCTAGAAGGACAAGGGCAGCAGATGCATGGGAACACCACAACATGGAAGTTCCCCTTCCGGCCACTCACCATCCTGACTTGGAAATATATCGCTGTTCCTTCTCTGTTGCTGGGTGTACCTACACCACATGGACTGCAATGGTTCAAGAAGGCAGCTCACCACAACCTTCTCAAGGGGCAATTAGGGATGAGCAATAAATGCTGGGCTATCCAACGAAGTCCACATCCTTTGAATGAATAAAAAAAAGTCTCTCGTTGTCTGTGAGCACAGACAGTATCAACAGACTATTCAGTCGTGGGGGAAAGCTTCACAACTGATTCTGCTTAACTGATATAAGTAACACTCATGCTGTTCCCAATAAGGTTTACTGTTGGCATGTCCACCTCCCTGTCATCCTGACCCCTCCCCACCCACCCTAGGGCAATGGCACTTTAAGTCCCACTCCAGGGATTGAGCACAAAAGTTTAGTGCAGTACTGAGGGAGTGCTATGTTATCTTTTGGATAAGGTGTTAAACCGAGACCCCATCTGGCTGCTCGAGTAGATGCAAAAGATCCCGTGGCCGCTATTTTGAAGAGGAGCAGGGAAGTTCTCCCTGGTGTCCTGACCAATATTTATCCTTCAATCAACATCACCAAAACTATTATCTGGGTCATTATCACAATGCTGTTTGTGGGATTTTGCTGTGCGCAAATTGGCTGCCATGTTCCTAATTACAATGGTGACTACACTTCAAAAGTACATAATTAACAGGAAAGTGGTAGAGCACTTTGAGACATCCTGTGGTTGTGAAAGGCACTATATAAATGCAAGTCTTTCTTTTTTAACCCAGCTCACTTGCTACAACCCAAATTCCAAAGTTAGGGACGGATGATGCAATTCAGACCTCAACATGATTATTAACAAATAATTGGATGAATTTTGCACCTTATTATCCTTAAAAGGACAACCTGGGCCTCCTCTGCCCCATGCTGATCGCAGCCTAGCATCCAGCTAGGACTGCCCCTTCAGCCTCCAGTGCCCCAGTCCAGCTCCTGCCCACCTTCACTACCGACCATGGTCACTCCCACAACTACCGTCACCACCGTCCACTGTCACTCTCACAATTACCATCATCACCATCCACTCTCACTCCCACAACTACCATCATCACCATCCACTCTCACTCCCACAACTACCATCATCACCATCCACTCTCACTCCCACAACTACCATCATCACCATCCACTCTCACTCCCACAACTACCATCATCACCATCCACTCTCACTCCCACAACTACCATCACCACCGTCCACTGTCACTCTCACAATTACCATCACCACTGTCCACTGTCACTCTCACAATTACCATCACCACTGTCCACTGTCACTCTCACAATTACCATCACCACTGTCCACTGTCACTCCCACAACTACCATCACCACCGTCCACTGTCACTCCCACAACTACCATCATCACCGTCCACTGTCACTCCCACAACTACCATCACCACCGTCCACTGTCACTCCCACAACTACCATCACCACCGTCCACTGTCACTCCCACAACTACCATCACCACTGTCACTCCCACAACTACCATCATCACCATCCTCTGTCACTCCCACAACTACCATCACCACCGTCCACTGTCACTCCCACAACTACCATCATCACGGTCACTCCCACAACTACCATCATCACCGACCACTGTCACTCCCACAACTACCATCATCACCGTCCACTGTCACTCCCACAACTACCGTCACCACCGACCACTGTCACTCCCACAACAACCGTCACCACCGACCACTGTCACTCCCACAACCACCGTCCACTGTCACTCCCACAACTTCCGTCACCACTGACCACTGTCACTCCCTAACCACCGTCACACCGTCACCACCGTCCACTGTCACTCCCACAACTTCCGTCACCACTATCCACTGTCACTCGCACAACCACCATCACCACCGACCACTGCCACTCCCACAACTACCATCACCACCGACCACTGTCACTCCCAAAGCTTCCGTCACCACTGACCACTGTCACTCCCACAACTACCATCATCACTGACCACTGTCACTCCGACAACTACCATCACCATCGACCACTGTCACTCCCACAACTACCATCATCACCGACCACTGTCACTCCCACAACTACCATCATCACCGACCACTGTCACTCCGACAATTACCATCACCATCGACCACTGTCACTCCCACAACTACCATCACCACCGACCACTGTCACTCCCACAACTACCATCATCACCGACCACTGTCACTCCGACAACTACCATCATCACTGTCCACTGTCACTCCCACAACTACCGTCACCACGTCCACTGTCACTCCCACAACTACCATCACCACCATCCACTGTCACTCCCACAACTACCATCACCACCGTCCACTGTCACTCCCACAACTACCATCATCACCGTCCACTGTCACTCCCACAACTACCGTCACCACCGTCCACTGTCACTCCCACAACTACCATCATCACCGACCACTGTCACTCCCACAACCACCATCATCACCGTCCACTGTCACTCCCACAGCTTCCACCACCACTGACCACTGTCACTCCCACAACTACCATCACCATCGACCACTGTCACTCCCACAACTACCATCATCACGGTCACTCCCACAACTACCATCATCACCGACCACTGTCACTCCCACAACTACCATCATCACCGTCCACTGTCACTCCCACAACTACCGTCACCACCGACCACTGTCACTCCCACAACAACCGTCACCACCGACCACTGTCACTCCCACAACCACCGTCCACTGTCACTCCCACAACTTCCGTCACCACTGACCACTGTCACTCCCATAACCACCGTCACACCGTCACCACCGTCCACTGTCACTCCCACAACTTCCGTCACCACCATCCACTGTCACTCGCACAACCACCATCACCACCATCCACTGTCACTCCCACAACTACCGTCACCACCGTCCACTGTCACTCCCACAACTACCATCATCACCGTCCACTGTCACTCCCACAACTACCGTCACCACCGTCCACTGTCACTCCCACAACTACCATCATCACCGACCACTGTCACTCCCACAACCACCATCATCACCGTCCACTGTCACTCCCACAGCTTCCACCACCACTGACCACTGTCACTCCCACAACTACCATCACCATCGACCACTGTCACTCCCACAACTACCATCATCACGGTCACTCCCACAACTACCATCATCACCGACCACTGTCACTCCCACAACTACCATCATCACCGTCCACTGTCACTCCCACAACTACCGTCACCACCAACCACTGTCACTCCCACAACAACCGTCACCACCGACCACTGTCACTCCCACAACCACCGTCCACTGTCACTCCCACAACTTCCGTCACCACTGACCACTGTCACTCCCATAACCACCGTCACACCGTCACCACCGTCCACTGTCACTCCCACAACTTCCGTCACCACCATCCACTGTCACTCGCACAACCACCATCACCACCGACCACTGCCACTCCCACAACTACCATCACCACCGACCACTGTCACTCCCAAAGCTTCCGTCACCACTGACCACTGTCACTCCCACAACTACCATCATCACTGACCACTGTCACTCCGACAACTACCATCACCATCGACCACTGTCACTCCCACAACTACCATCATCACCGACCACTGTCACTCCCACAACTACCATCATCACCGACCACTGTCACTCCGACAATTACCATCACCATCGACCACTGTCACTCCCACAACTACCATCACCACCGACCACTGTCACTCCCACAACTACCATCATCACCGACCACTGTCACTCCGACAACTACCATCATCACTGTCCACTGTCACTCCCACAACTACCGTCACCACGTCCACTGTCACTCCCACAACTACCATCACCACCATCCACTGTCACTCCCACAACTACCGTCACCACCGTCCACTGTCACTCCCACAACTACCATCATCACCGTCCACTGTCACTCCCACAACTACCGTCACCACCGTCCACTGTCACTCCCACAACTACCATCATCACCGACCACTGTCACTCCCACAACCACCATCATCACCGTCCACTGTCACTCCCACAGCTTCCACCACCACTGACCACTGTCACTCCCACAACTACCATCACCATCGACCACTGTCACTCCCATAACTACCATCACCATCAACCATTGTCATTCCCACGACTACCATCACCACCGACCACTGCCACTCTCCCAACTACCATCACCACTGTCCACTGTCACTCCCGCAACTACTATCACCACTGTCCACTGTCACTCCCACAACTACCATCATCACTGACCACTGCCACTCTCCCAACTACCATCACCACTGTCCACTGCCACTCTCCCAACTACCATCACCACTGTCCACTGTCACTCCCAGAACTACCATCACCACCGACCACTGTCACTTTCACAACTACCGTCACCACCGACCACTGTCACTCCCACAACTACCGTCACCACCAACCACGTCACTCCCACAACTACCATCACCACCGACCACTGTCACTCCCACAACTACCGTCACCACCGACCACTGTCACTCTCACAATTACCATCACCATCGACCAATGTCACTACCGTCACCATTCATTCCCATGAACTTGAAGCAGGAATTGCCATTCGCATCTTTCAGTGATAATGGCAATGTTGTGGGCTCTGACCTTCCAGCTCTCCCTAATCCCTCTAGCCCTCAACACCCCCAGGACACAGGCGATAGATTGATTGCTTTTGTTCAAAAGAATACCATAGAAATTTTTACCTCTGAGAAGGAAGAGAGGGTTTTGGTCCCTCAGTAATACCGCCCTAGCAGTACATTACTCCCGCAGTACTGACCCTCCAATTTTGCAGCACTCCCTCAGCACTGACCCTCTGACAGTGCAGCAACCCCTCAGTACTGACCCTCTGACAGTGCAGCACTCTCTCAGTACTGACCCTCTTATGGTGCGGCGCTCCCCCAGTACTGGCCCTCTGATAGTGCGGCGCTCCCTCAATACTGCATTGTGAGTGTCAGTCTTGATTTTGTGCTCACGTCTCTGGAGTGGGCCTTGAACCCACAAGCTTCGGACTTGGAGGTGAGGAGCCCCTAACAGAGCCATGACTAATACTTATGCTCCGATTTTTTTTCAGCGTAACCTTCATCGAGTTCTTGGGCTGGAGATTCTCCATATCTCAATCTCTATTTTTCTCACTAGTCACAGTTCCTACAGATGGTGTCACTGTTGTTCCACTAACACTCTGGTTTTTGTTTCTGGAAACTCGAAGTTACTTTTTGCAAACTTTTCAGTTTCATTGTGATTTGTGTGATCTGATAATCCATGGAGTGAAACTGAAGCTCACAGGTTTGTGTTGGTTTGGTGCTGTCTACAGAACCTGGCATCTCACTCAACGCTCAGCTCTCCAAACATCAGTCAGGCTGAGTGCAATGAGAGGGCAGAGAGTTATACTGAGTGGGAATGGGGGCGAGCTTTAACTTTTTTAAATCAGGAAAACATTATAAATAATAAAAACGTAAAGTACTGGTCTTCCTCTAATGTGAGCTTCTTTCCTGACTGTTCCTGCTGCTCTCTCACCCTTTGTACCTTCTCATGTATTTTCTGTTTTCATACTTCTGTCCTCACCCTCTATCATTCTCTCTTTTCTTTCCCTCAACCGTTCCCTTTCTGTGTATCGCTCTTTGTGCTTCTCAGTTTCCCCCATTCTGTTTCAGGGTTTGCCCATTTCTCAATCTTGATGTCTCTTTCTGTCTGCCTTTCTTTCTCTGTGTACATATCTCTTTCTCTTCATAACTTTCTCCAATTCTCTCTCTCCTATTCTCTCCCTGTCTGCGTTTCTTTCTTGCCCTGAGCGTCTCCACTTTCTCGATTTCATTCCGTCTCGATCGCCCTGTATTTGCCCGTCTGTGAAAAAGTGGATAAAACCTGATAACGACTGCGGGATCGCGATGTGCGAACAACCTTCGTCCCCTTCTTCTGGTGCAGGCACCAAGGAAACTTGGTGCTGCTCGCTCATTATAATGATTGTGGTGTGCAGGCCGGTGTTAAATGCGCTGCTGAGTGGCTGTAGAGACCCTGAGATCACACAAGGCTAGCACACTGAGAGCACCCTTAAAGAGGAGGCGGATTCTGGCTGCTGCAGGCACTGGAACTGTTTGTGGATGAGAGTGTGAGCAGGATGAAGATTGAGAATGCAAGTAGAGGGCAGAGAACCTGATTGAAGATTCTACAACACAGCACAGGACACCTGGACAGGAGCAGCTGTCTTCCCTCAAGGGGCCAGTGGACTCTCCTAGACAGACACTGAGAAGGCAGTGGGAACAGATATAGCCATTGTTGTCAATACAGACAGTCTAGACCTGAGGACCTGGATGCAGTGCAGGAAGAAGTTTAATGACCTCACAAGAGTGGTGAAGATTAGTGACTGTGTTGTATATTTTATATATCTCACAGCAATGCAGAAAGACATACCAGCTTCCATTTGTGCAACAGGTTTTATTCACAATGCTTTAAAATGCTTCCAGCTCTTTCTACAGCTTGTTTATTTTTTTCTGAGTCCACACCCAGGCTTAACCAATCAAGCACAGTGAGCATCAATAGTAAGCAGTCTCATATTTTCAAACACAGAACAATTGAACATTTGAATATGGCATACTGCATCTTCAAATGCCTTATCTTTATAAATAAACCACTAACCTCACACACATTGTTCAATTCACCACCTGCTCACCTACCAAGCATGACACATAACTAGCATTCATAGCTTTAGCTCACCCTCACACACTTTGCACAGCTATAAGTCTCACGCCCACATCTCACAGCTTGTACACACTGTCAGCTATTCAGCTATGGCAGGCACATCACCCAAACACATTGCATCACACTGCGGTGAGGAAATCACCTCCTGACTCCACCATATACAAGGCACACGTCAGGAGTGTGATGGAATACTCCCCACTTGCCTGGATGAATGCAGCTCTAACAACATTCAACAAGCTTGACACCATCCAGGACAAAGCAGCTCGTTTGATTGGCACCACATCCACAAACATTCACTCCCTCCACCACCGACGCACAGTAGCAGCAGTGTGTACCATCTACGAGATGCACTGCAGGAACTCACCAAGGCTCCTTAAACAGCACCTCCCAAACCCACGACCACTACCATCTAGAAGGACAAGGGCAGCAGAGACATGGGAGCACCACCACCTGCAAGTCCCCCTCCAAGTCACTCACCATCCTGACTTGGAAATATATCGCCGTTCCCTCACGGTCGCTGGGTCAAAATCCTGGAACTCCCTAACAGCACTGTGGGTGTACCTACACCACAGGGACTGCAGCAGTTCAAGAAGGCAGCTCACCACAACCTTCTCAAGGGCAGTTAGGGATGGGCAGTAAATGCTGGCCTAGCCAGCGACGCCCACATCCCGTGAATGAATTAAAAACAAACTCCAACACACCTCCCTCTCTCTTTTGCAGGACAAGGAGCCACACGACTGGAGGCAGCAGGGGCTAGCTCATGGGGGACAGGCATAGCTTCACATCCTCACTCCGATAGAGGAGGTGGTGCAGGAAATCATCAGAGTGGTCACGACTGAGGCGATGGCTGGCAGTGGAGCTAAAACTAGAAGCTGCTGGTGATTCTCTGCCAAATCCACCACTTCCCCCTTAACCTACAATCTCTTCTGATATCCAACCTGTAAATACTGTAAACATGCAGCTCTTGCATCCCCACTTCTCTCACCACACCCCTTACTCTTGTGCCTTTCTCCTTCCAGATACCCAGCAGCTCAGCCAGCGCTGGAGCACTGGGCAGGTCAAGAGGAGTAGGAGTCTGATGAAGAGAGACTGTTACTCGATCTCGCAGTCACCGTCACGAGCTCAGATACTGACATGGCGTCTATTATAGAGGGCTGCTTAGAGGCGGCATCTGCACCTGGCGAGACAACAGGCACACGTAGCTAGAGACAGGGCAGGGAAAGGATAGCGCAGGTGTCAGTTCCCAGGGATGGGGATGGGGGAGGTGTCGGTGAGGGGGGTGGTGGAGAACCTCGATCAGGTGTAATACAGTAAAAGGTTGATGGTTATACATGCAGAAGTATTTAGTGTGCAGGTCGACCAGAGAGGTGGTTGTCACTGTTAAGGAGCACATGGAGGAGATCGGCTCCAGCTCGGCACAGGGCTTTGCAAGGGGCTTAGCTCCTCCTTTCCAGTGTGGATGTGGTGGCCATCTCCACAAGGACATTGCAAACCGGACCGTGAAGCAGTGCCTGGTGATGATGTCTCAGCTTCCATTGCTGAGGCTGCAGAGAAAGCTCAGACTGAGCTTGTGACCAGAGACCAGTGCTCAAAGGAGACATCTCACAGCAGCCCAGCAACCTGTGCTCCAGCCCATCACAAGGATTACTGAGACACGGCCCTGGGGAGTGGCAGTGGATCTGTGGAACACGAACCTGTTGCCCTCTCTCAGAATAACAACAAATCCACCTACCACTGCCACTCTGCCAATGCCCTTGCTGCTGTCTGTCAGCCAGCCAGCCCAGACTGCTGCCGAGCTGGTACAGTATGAACCCGGGCCTTCAGAGTCAGAATGTCCTACAGCCTCCCCCATTGAAAGTCAGCAACCATGCTGCAGATACTGGGGTAACACTGTGTGGGAGCACTAGGCAAGCCAAGGAAACTGGAGAGACAGGCACTTTAGTTGATTTTTGATTGGAATATTGAATTGTTTGATTGATGAAATTGCTTTGAAATGGTTGTTTTGTGCTGGCTTTTAAATCAGCATTTTGGTCACTAGGACAGTGGGATGGTAAGGTGAGCGACTGTTGTACGGTGGGGATTTCGGGATGTGTTCAGTGGAACTGTGTTGAATGAAGAGATCATGGGCAGCCTGGCAGGAAAGGGAATGTGCCCTCATGATGATGAGGTTATGCAGTACACAGCAGATCATGGTGAACCAGGACACACACTCCAGCAAGTACTGCAGGGCTCCTCCAGGGCAGGCCAGGCAGTGGAAGGTTTCCTTCAGGACCCCAATGATGATGTTTTGTGAGGCAACATTGTACACATGCTGGCTGTGTGTGGTTGAACGGTGTAGCAGTCAAAAGCCAGATTTATTTATTCTTTCATGAGACGTGGGCATCACTGGTTAGACCAGCATTTATTGCCCATCCCTAATTGTCCTTGAGAAGGTGGTGATGAGCTGCCTTCTTGAACTGCTGCAGTCCATGTGGTGTAGATACACCCACAGTGCTCTTAGGAAGGGAGTTCCAGGATTTTGACCCAGTGATAGTGAAGGAATGGTGATATATTTCCAAGTCAGGATGTGAGTGGCTTGGAGGGGAACTTCCAGGTGGTGGTGTTCCCAACTATCTGCTGCTCTTGTCCTTCTAGGTGGTAGTGGTTGTGGGTTTGGAAGGTGCTATCTAAGGAGCCTTGGTGAGTTTCTGCAGTGCATCTTGTAGATGGTACACACTGCTGCTACTGTGCATCGGTGGTGGAGGGAATGAATGTTTGCGGATGTGGTGCCAATCAAGCGGGCAGCTTTGTTCTGGATGGTGTCGAGCTTCTTGAGTATTGTGGGAGCTGCACTCATCCAGGGAAATGGAGAGTATTCCATAACACTCCTGACTTGTGCCTTGTAGATGGTGGACAGGCTTTAGGAAGTCGGGAGGTGAGTTACTCTGCAGAATTCCCAGCCTCTGACCTGTTCTTGTAGCCACAGTATTTATATGGCTAGTCCAGTTCAGTTTCTGTTCAATGGTAACCCCAGGATGTTGATAGTGGGGGACTCATCGAAGGTAATGCCATTGAACATCAGGGGGAGATGGTTCACTAAATTGATCCCTGGGATGAGGGGGTTGTCCTATGATGAGAGGCTGAGTAAATTGGGTTTATATTCCCTGGAGTTTAGAAGAATGAGAGACGATCTCATTGAAACCTACAAGATTCTGAAGGGGTTTGACAGGGTGGAGGCTGAGAGATTGTTTCCACTGGTCAGAGAATCTAAAACATGGGGGCACAGTCTCAGGATAAGTGGCCGATCATTTAGGGCTGAGATGAGGAGAAATTTACTTCATTCAAGGGGTTGCGAATCTTTGGTATTCTCTACCCCAGAGGGTTGCGGCTGCTGTATTGTTGAATATATTTAAGTCATCCTTCGTTTGATGTAATGGCTCAAATACTAATGGTCTCCGGAATGGCACAGAATAAAAGGATGAGAACTGCTGCCATGACAGTGGGCATTCAGCAACGCCAATGTGCTAAACACACCAACTGTACATTCAGTGAATGGTAACCCTTGAGATTGTGGTATACTCAGCATTGAGATGTGGCGCCTGCAAAGTCAGGTGTGTGCAATGGAAGGCACCCTGAATCTTGGGAAGATCGCAACCCTGGCAAAGTCACATCTACCCTCTGCTTGCCTCTCTCTGGTCAGGCAGGACATATTCCTGTCCTGACACCAAGAGCCTCTGAACCCTGTCTGATGTGGTAGTGGATGGTGAACTGGGAGATGTTACAGACGTCATCTGCTCCGACCCAAAGATATTCAGGGCCACAGTCACCTCCGCAGGCACTGGCAGTGCTGTCCCCATCCTGCTCTCAGACTGCAGTCTGGTTGCAGATGGTGGCTGATTTCAGTGTGAAAATGAAGATGAGGGGCACAACTGTTCCTGCCGGTTCAGGTCAGAGAATTGTTTCCTGAAGACCCTGGGTGGATATGGCCTCCTGATGATGAGAGTCCTTTCCCACCTCCTCCTCTCTCTGTGAGCTCCTCGGCCTCCTCTATGCCAAGAGGACGACAGAGGGTAATCACAGCTCCCCTAAATGGAAGCATGTGGCCTGACAGAACCCTTGAAGTAAGAACCAAGGCTTTCTCCATGTGCAGCTCCACTCCTGGTCACCTTCCCCAACTTTAACCAACTCAGGATACTGTAGAAACTCAGACAGAGCCAATTAGTATCCATCAGTAACTAACCAGAGAGTATTTGGTGATCTCCATCTACACTTGCAAAGTACTGGACTGCAGTGGTGCCAAAGCATTTTGGGACATCCAGAGGTCATGAAAGGCACTAAAGAAATGCAAGATTTTTTTTTCCTCTCAAACAGATCCTCCTCCACCACCACATCCCTTCATAAGATCAGAGGTTCACTGATGATTGCACCATTGATGATTCAGCACCACTCGTGACTCCTCAGATACTGAAGCAGTCCATGTCCAAATGCAGCAAGACCTGGACAATATCTAGGCTTTGGCTGACAAGTGGCAAGTAACATTTGCACCACATAAGTGCCTAGCAATTACCATCTCCAACAAGAGAGAATCTAACCATTGCTCCTTGATGTTCCATGGCATTACCATCACTGAATCCCCTACCATCAATGTCCTGGGGGTTACCATTGACCAGAAACTGATCTGGACTAGCCATATAAATACCGTAGCTACAAGAGCAGGTCAGGGGCTAGGAATCCTTTGATGAGTAACTCACCTCCTGACTCCCCATAGCCTGGCCACTATCTACAAGGCACAGGTCAGGAGTGTGATGGAACACTCTTCACTTGCCTGGATGAGTGCAGCTCCCACAACACTCAAGAAGCTCGACACCATTCAGTCAAAGCAGCCCGCTAGATTGGCACCCCATCCACAATCATTCACTCCCTCCACCACCGACGCACAGTAGCAGCAGTGTGTACCGTCTACAAGATGCACTGCAGGAATTCACCAAGGCTCCTTAGACAGCACCTTCCAAACCCATGAGTGCTACCACCTAGAAGGACAAGGGCAGCATATAGATGGGAACACCACCACCTGGAAGTTCCCCTCCAAGTCATTCACCATCCTGATTTGGAAATATATTGCCATTACTTCACTGTCACTGGGTCAAAATCCTGGAACTCCCTTGCTAACAGTACTGTGGGTGTACCTACACCACATGGAGTGCAGTGGTTCAAGAAGGCAGCTCACCACCACCTTCTCAAGGGCAATTAGGGATGGGCAATAAATGCTGGCCCATTCATCCCGTGAATGAATTTTAAAAAAGGTGTGGGAACGAGCCGGGTGGTGATCACCATTGGGAGGGGGGCCTCTGATGGGGGCAGGGTGCCTGAACAGGAGGAACCCCACCACCCCCTAGCCCAGAGTCAGGCTGCCAGGGTTTTCCGCGGTATTCGCCACGTGGTGTGGGCAATCTCCCCCCATCGGTGGTAAAATAGCAGCAGCGACATGAGAAGCCCCTTAGGTGGCCATTAATTCCCCCAAAGGTAGATGGGCCACCCACCACCTACACCACAATTGATAAAAGTTCAGTGGAGGCAGGAATTCAATGGGCATGGTGTCCCTGCCATGCCACCTGATTTTTACACCACCCCCTCCATCTGCCAGCCTGCTCCCAGGATGTAGGAGGTGGCGTAAAATCCTGGCACAAAGTCTTAATTTTTTTCAAAGAATAATCCAGTTAGTCCCACACCCCACCATCTCCTCATCTCCCTGCATGTTTTTCTCCTTCAATTATCTATTCAACCCTCTTTTGACAGCCTCGATTGAAGCTGTCTCCACCGCACTCTCAAACAGTACAACTCTGACCCTAATCACTCGCTGCATAAAAAAGTTTCCTCAAGTTGCATTTGTTCCTTTTGTCATTCATGTTAAACCTGTGTCCTCCCCCTTAATTCTTCCACCATTGGGAACAGTTTCTCTCTATCTACGCTGTCTAGACACCTCATGATTTTGAACACCTCTATCAAATCTCCTGTCAACCTTCCCTCCTCTAAGGGGAACAACCCCAGCTTCTCCATCTGTCTACGTAACTGTAATCCCTCATCCCTGGAACCATTCCAGTAAATCTCCTCCACCCTCTCGCCAAAGCCTTTACATCCTTCCGGTGCCCAGAATTGAACACAATACTCTAGCTGAGGCTGAACCAGTGTTTTATATAGGTTCATCGTAACTTCTTTGCAGTCGTACTCTGCCTGTGTTTATAAAGCCCAGGATCCCAGTGGTTTTGATAGCCTGTCCGACCATCGAAGATTAGTGCACAAACACCCCCAGCTCTCTCTGTTCCTTCACCCCCTTACCATTGAGCTTGTATTCTCTCCTCTCTTTCTTTCTCCGAAAACGTATCACCTCACACTTTTCTCCTTTCATAGGAACATAAGAAGGAACATAGGAACAGGAGAAGGCCATTCAGCCCATCGAGCCAGTGCCGCGATTCAATGCGACCATGGCTGATCGAACATTTCAATGCCTCTTACCCACACTATCCACATAACCCTTTACGTAATTGTTAATCTGAAATCTATCAACCTCTACCTTAAACATACTCAATGACTGAGTTTCCCTGGCCCCCTGGGGTAGAGAATTCCAAAGATTCACAACCCTCTGAGTAAAGAAATTTCTCCTCAAATCGGTCCTAAGTGGCTTCCTCCCATTTTGAAATTGTGTCCCCTGTTTCTAGACTCTCCAGCCAGGGGAAACATCTTACTGCATCTACCCTGTCTATCCCTTTAAATATTGTGTAGGTTTCAATGAGATCATCTCTCATTCTTTGAAACTCTAGAGAATACAGGCCCAGTTTCCCCAATCTCTCTTCACAACTCAGTCCTACCACCCCCAGAACAAGTCTGATGAACCTTCGTTGCACTCCCTTCTATGGCAATGATATCCTTTCTGAGGTAAGGAGACCAAAACTGCACAGCGTGCTCCAGGTGCGGTCTAACCAAACCTCTATATAATTGAAGCAAGACTTCACTACTCCTGGACTCAAATCCTCTTGTGATAATGGCTAACATTCCATTAGCCTTCCTAATTGCCGGCTGCACCAGCATGTTAACTTTCAGTGACTTATGGACAAGGACACCCAGGTCCCTTTGTACGTCTATACTTTCTAATCTCTTACCATTTAAGAAATACTCTGTGCATCTGTTCCTTCTACCAAAGTGGATAACCTCACATTTTTCCACGTTATATTCCATCTGCCATGTTCTTGCCCACTCACTAAGTCTGTCCAAATCCTCCTGTAGCTGCTTTACATCTTCCTCATGACACACATTCCCGCCTAGCTTTGTATGATCCGTGAACTTGGAAATATTATATTTGGTCCCCACATCTGAATCATTGATATATATTGTGAACAGCTGGGGCCCGAGCACTGATTCCTGCGGGTACCCCACTAGTCACAGACTGCCAACGTGAGAATGACCCGTTTATTCCTACTCTCTGTTTTTTGCCTGTTAGCCAATCCTTAATCCATGCCAGTATATCCCATGTGCTTTTATTTTGCTAATCAACATCCTGTGGGGGACTTTATCAAAAGCCTTCTGAAAATCCAAATATACTACGCCCAATGACTCTCCTTTATCATCCGCCACATGTCTGCCATATGCTACCATCCTGTCTGTGAACTCTTGAGTTCATCATTACCCTCCTCATAGTTCACAATACTTCCAAGTTTTGTGTCAGCTGCAGATTTTGTGTGATGAAATGTCCAGGAATAAACTAAAGTAGAGTTGGCAAGCCAATCATACAGGTGGAGTCAGGCTTGACAATAGTCAGTGGGCCTCGGTAACCATGGCAACCACTAGTACTACTTATTAAGCAGCTTAAAGACTTCAAAGTACAGGTGTAGCGCAGGTATTATGTGAGAGAACAGTGATCTCCAGTCTCATCGAGAGCCCCGGGGTGGGATAAACAGTAGAAGGCAGATCCTGTTGGTAATTATTGCACAGACAAACTTGATGATTCCTGCTCCTCTCTCTCTCTCTTTTACCTACCTATTTATATATTTGTCTCTCCCCTGTGCTTCCATTCTCTTTTTCAAAGCACTATAAATAATAATAATCAAACACGTATTAATGTTTCTAGTAAATGGGGGAGTCCAGAACAAGGGGGCAGAACCTTAAAATTTGAGCCAGGCCGTTCAGGGGTGATGTCAGGAAGCAATTCTTCACACAAAGGGGAGTGGAAATCTGGAACTCTCTCCCCCCAAAAAGCTGTTGAGGCTGGGGGACAATTAAAAATTTCAAAACAGAAATTGATCAACTTTTGTCAGCAAAGGGGATTGAGAGTTACAGAACCAAGCTGGGTAAGTGGAGTTCAAACATTAACCAGGCATGAACTAAGTGAATGGCAAAACAGGCTCAAGGAGCTGAATGGTTCCATTTTGATCCTGTAGAATCTTACAGCACAGAAGGAGGCCATTTGGCCCATCATGCCTGGGCCAGATCTTAGAAAGAGCTATGCAATTAGTCCCACCCCCCTGTTCTTTCACCATTCCTCCTTTGGAAATTATTTATCCAATATTTATCCACTGACCATTTAGAAAGTTACTATTGAATCTGTTTCCACCGGCCTTTCAGGCAGCACATTCCAGATCACATCAGCTCACTGTGTGAAAAAACCTTCTCATCTCCCCCTCTGGTTCTTTTCCCTATTCTCTTCAATCTGTGTCCCTCTGGTTGCCGACCCTCCTGCCACTGGAAACAGTTTCTCCTTATTTACTCTATCAAAACCCCTCAAAATTTTGAACGCCTCAATTAAATTTCAGCTTAACCTTCTCAGGCATTATTCACTTTCTCTGCTACCCCCAATCCCCCATCGTATATTCGGTGATGAGTTGAGTTCTACTCGTTAGATTTTCATTTCTCTGAGAATTTAGGACTTTATTCCTTGGACAGAGTAAATGCGAGTAGGCTCTTTCCACTTAGATTAGGAGAAATAAACACAAGAGGACATGGCTTTAGGGTGAAAGGGGAAAGGTTTAGGGGGAACTTCTTCACTCAGAGAGTGGTGAGAGTGTGGAACGAGCTACCATCTGACGTGGTAAATGCGGGCTCACTCTTAAGTTTTAAGAATAAATTAGATAGATACATGGATGGGAGAGGTCTGGAGGGTTATGGACTAGGTGCAGGTCAATGGGACTAGCGGAATAATATTTCGGCACAGACTAGAAGGGCCGAATGGCCTGTTTTCTGTGCTGTAGTGTTCTATGGTTCTAATTTATGTTGCCAATTTTCTCAACTCCTCTCGTGAAGGTGTTAACTCTTTGCTGGGGTTCTGCTGCATGGATAGTCCTAACCCTACCCCCAGCTGCATGGACACTCCAGCCCCCCATCCCCACCTCACACTGCATGGACGCTCCTGTCCCCCCAAACCCCTGCTGCATGGGCGCTCCAGCCCCCCCCAATGCCACAGCGCCCACTGCATAGACACTCCCACCCCACCCTCCAGTGCCCGCTGCATGGACAATCTGGCTCCCCTCCCCCCAACACCCCAGCGCCCGCTGCATAGACACTCCCACCCCACCCTCCAGTGCCCGCTGCATGGACACTCTTCCCCCCCCACCCCACCAGCAGTACCTGCTGCGTGGACACTCCTGTACCACCCCCCCATCCCCGCTGCTCCTTCCTTTGACCTCATACAAGTGTTTTTTATCCATGTGTGAGCATTGACAGTCAATAGCTATTTGACTAGGGAAGGCATGATGGCCGGGAAACACAACACAATGATTAGCAGCATAAAGCTGCATGAGTGTGTTCTGCCCCCTCCAACCCAGTGACACTGAGGTCTGGTTTAAACCCATAACACAGCACCAGCTGGGAGAGCACTGTGATTAAACCTGGGAGAGTCACAGTTTCTAGGGATCAGCCACTCACTATATCAGAGGCGCTTCCCCATCCAGCACCTAAACACCATGAGGCTCATTTAGGACGAATATCACCATAGGTTACATAAATAACAACTTGCACTTATATAGTACCCTTAGCGTAGTAAGACATCCCAAGGTGCGTTATAGGAACATTATCAGATAAAATTTGACACTAAGCCACATAAGGTGATATTAGGACAGGTGACCAAAAGCTTGGTCAATGAGGTAGGCCTTAAGGAGCATCTTAAAGGAGGAGAGAGAGTATCATGACTCTCATATACCCTCTGTTAATGAGACCAGCCACTTTCACATCTGCACCCACTCCATCCTTCCTGAAGCTCTCGATCACTGGAAACATTTCCTGCATTACCTGACCACTCCCTTCCTCTACCAACTCTTTCACCCCCCAACCTTGTACAGACCCTTCCTATAGATCGGAAGTCTCCCTCCCACTCCCTTCGCCCCTTCATTAGTTTCTGACCATCAGTCCCTGTCTCCTCCTCTCCGACATCTTCTTCCCTAAACCTCTTTGTCATTTCATTCTCTTTTGAAAAATCTCCTCAAAACCCCAGCATTCTGACAGTTTGCAGCCTGTTCCCCATCTGCTGTTCTGGCTTGATGTCCATTTTCTGTGTGTGTGAGTGAGTGTGTCGCTGTTTGTGTGTCTGTGTCTGAATCAATTTCTGTGTGCATGTCTCTCTGTGCGTGTCTCTCTGTGCATCTCTGTGTGTGTTGCGTGTAAGCGAGTGTGTTTGTGGATCTGTGTGTGCGTGTGAGGGTGAGTGTGTGAGTGTCAGTGTGGGTGACGGTGAGTGTGTGTGAGTGAGTGAGAGTATGTGTCAGTGTGTTTGAGGGTCTGAGTGTGAGTTTGTGTGAATGTATTTGGGTGTGCTTGTGTGTAGGTGTGTGGACTCTTGGAGGACTAAAGATTCCAATTGTAGAGCATTGATGCAGGGCTGTTTGCTGGAGGGGGAGGGGAGGAACAGGAAGCAGTGAGAGAGTGTTCACATTCTGCTGTGTATGTGTAATGGAAATCCCCTCTGGGGTGGGACGTGAGCAGCAGTGTATTGAGTTACAGCGTTTGATTACAGTCTCCCAGCCTCCATCACTCCCAGCTCTTTGTCAAACCTCTGGAAGTTGCTTGTTTTTGATCAGGAAGGGGAACCTTAAAATTCTTTCTCCTAACCCACACTTGAAAGGTTATGATGAAAAAAGGAACATTTAATATTATACAGCAGCCGAGCAAGGTTGCTATGTCACCTCGGTCTGTGTGTTTGTGATAGGAAGCTGAAACCTGACAGCTTGACCCCTTACAGAGGAGAAACAAATTTTTTCTTGACTGTTGAAGTTAACTGATTTCTGTTAACTTGCAAGAGTGTATAAAGTGTTTTCTCTCATTAGGCTAGTTTCTATTTCTATCTAGTTTTCTGCCTCCTCTTCTAACGCTGACTCACATTGGGGTACAGGTCCCCCTCCTCTCCTGAAGGTGCTGACTCTCACTGGGGTACAGGTCCCCCTCCTCTCCTGAAGGTGCTGACTCTCACTGGGGTACGGGGTCCCCCTCCTATCCTGAAGGTGCTGACTCTCACTGGGGTACGGGGTCCCCCTCCTCTCCTGAAGGTGCTGACTCTCACTGGGGTACGGGTCCCCCTCCTCTACTGAAGGTGCTGACTCTCACTGGGGTACGGGTCCCCCTCCTCTCCTGAAGGTGCTGACTCTCACTGGGGTACGGGGTCCCCTTCTCTCCTGAAGCTGCTGACTCTCACTGGGGTACAGGGTCCCCTCCTCTCCTGAAGGTGCTGACTCTCACTGAGGTACAGGTCCCCCTCCTCTCCTGAAGGTGCTGACTCTCACTGGGGTACAGGGTCCCCTCCTCTCCTGAAGGTGCTGACTGTCACTGAGGTACAGGGTCCCCTCCTCTCCTGAAGGTGCTGACTCTCACTGGGGTACGGGGTCTCCTCCTCTCCTGAAGGTGCTGACTCTCACTGGGGTACGGGGTCCCCTCCTCTCCTGAAGGTGCTGACTCTCACTGGGGTACGGGGTCCCCTCCTCTCCTGAAGGTGCTGACTCTCACTGGGGTATGGGTCCCCCTCCTCTCCTGAAGGTGCTGACTCTCACTGGGGTACAGGTCCCCTCCTCTCCTGAGGGTGCTGACTCTCACTGGGGTATGGGGTCCCCTCCTCTCCTGAAGCTGCTGACTCTCACTGGGGTATGGGTCCCCTCCTCTCCTGAAGGTGCTGACTCTCTCTGGGGTGTGTGTGTCTAGCAGGAAGGGCTCAGGTCTCACTGCTGACCCCAAATCTCTCCTGATGCAATAACCCTGCTTTGCAGAAGAATCACCGTATTGTGATCAAGATCAGGAACCCTGGCTGATCATTTCCTTCCCCTCTCACCCAAGGATACTGAGGCCAACTCCTGTCCCTCAAAAGCTGCTGCACTGCGATCAACTCAATCAGCCCAGTGGCAGGTCCAAAGCTGTCCCTTCTTGCTCAACAACAACTTGCATTTATATTGCACCTTTAGTGTTGCAACGAAGCGCTTCACAGGAGTGCACATCAGACAAAGTTCGACACTGAGCCACATAAAGAGATATTAGGACAGGTGAGCAACAGTTTTGATCAAACAGTTTTAAGCAGTATGTTAAAGCAGAGAAGTGAGGTAGAGAGGTTTAGGGAGCGAATTGCAGAGCTTGTGCCCCGGGCAGCTGAAGGCATGGCTGCCAGTGGTGGCGATTAAAATCAGGGATGCTGCAGAGGCCAGAATTTTTTTAATTGCTGAAAAAAGAGACATTTTTTAATGAAGTTTTTTGTCTTGCTCTCATCAGGACAATTCGCAAGGAAATACCAATTCACATCCATTGGACCTCCCGCTCCACATGACCAGACAGCCTTGTTCGATAGTAAGCTAATAAAAACACTTGTTGGGCTCGTGTAAGAGCGATGAGCTGCCACATGATATCTATGACAGGGTTCATCCTCGTAGCTCACTACATCCGTGTACGCCCAAGACGCACAAAAGCGATGTCCCTCTTCACCCATCTTACCTATGACCGGCTCTGCACAACATGAATTGGCCAAATGGTTAGGCGAATTGTTACAGCCAGCTTTGACCAAAGTTACCACATACACAGTGAAGAATTCCTTCACATTTTCAAAAGCCATACAGGACTTGCATACCGATAGCAATGCTGTGTCCATGTGCTCATTTGACATTGCTACCCTATTCACCAATGTTCCACTTAAGGAAACCATAGATATTTGTGCTGCAGCATTATATCATGGTGAAAAGAGACACCATTGTGTGAATCAGTAGCCACTGAGCTTATAAGCTCAGCAACTCACACAGTTAAGTTCAGTTTTAATGATACCATGTATGCCCAAATGGGATCCCCTCTGGGCCCAGCTCTTGCAAACATCTTTGTTGGGTTCCATGAGAAATGTGTCTTCGATGGAATGACACCTAACCTCCTACCCCCTCGTATATTTCCGATGTGTGGATGATATGTTTGCTATATTTAAATCCACAGCTCATGTAATAATTTCCTTACATGTCTTAATGGACTCCATCCTGTGCTCAAATTCACCTTTGAAATGGAGCAGTCAAATGAATTCTCCTTCCTTGACGTACTAGTTGATAAATGTGCCAAGGGATTCTCTACCCTGCAAGCCTACCTTCACTGGTCAATACAAGCTTTGGGTTTCTTACAGTTCCATGCGCTATAAGATTGGTCTTATTGGCAAACTTGTAAATAGGGCCCGAGCCATTTGCTCACCATACAAGCTTGATGCTGAAATAGGGCACATCAAAGGCATCCTGCGGGATAATGGCTACCCTGATCAGATCATTTCGCGCTGTGTATCACGCAAACTCATGAACGGGCCTAAGGCCGTCACTTGCGGCCCTGAAACATGTCCAGTCTACCTCAGATTACCCTGGAAGGGCAAGGTATCACAAAAATTTGAGCAACAGGTGAAGCTAGCTGTTTCATGCTGCTACTATGCAGCAGTAACATGATTGGTATTCACCACTAACAGGACGCTGCCGTCAAACCAAAAAGATGTTCTGCCTATCACACAAATGAGTAATGTGGTATATGAATTTCAGTGCCAGTGTGATGCTAGGTATGTAGGCTGTACATCCCAAAGACTGGCGGATCATATCAAACTGCATGTCCCTTCCGCTGTTCACAACGGGTGAGGTACAGACTGAACCCAACCAGCCCGTGCTTGCAAAACTCAAAACACAGTGTCCAACATTAGATGTGATTCTGCAATTCGACAACATTTGCTAAATAATCCTCAGTATACTAAGAATTATGCTGACAACCAATTTAAGATTGTCAGTCAGGCTCACAGTGTGGTACATTTGCGTGTACTGGAAGCTACATATATTAGTACACAGGGCCCTGTTCTTTGTAGACAGAAAGACACATATTGCACCTGTTTCAGCTAAACAAAGCAAGTGACAGCCATTCACTGGTTCATTCCTCAGGGCAATGTCTTGACCAATCAGAGCCAAGCTGCCTGGCTTAAATTTCAAACAATACTTGGCAGTTAGCTGTCAGTCACCATCAACTGGTACATTCTTCATGACAATGCCTCTACCAATCAGAGTCCACTTGCCAACCAATCAGCACTCTCTTCTCATACAGTATAAACATGACATTGATATCTTCTTGCGAATTGTCCTGATGAGTGCAAGACGAAAAGCTTTGACAAAAAAAGTCTCTATTTTTCAGCAATACTCAAATTCTGCACTACCAAATGACTAATTTTTTTAATCTTAATTTTTTTTCTATAAAACTGTATAATTGGAGAAGCACAGAGCTCTCATAGGCCAGAATATTACGCGCATCGAGCAGGCGTGTACCTGACCCAAACGAGTGTAAAATGACGCGAGGTGACATCGGGCGAGCGTCCTGATGTCATCGTGCATGCACGCAATATTTCGTTGGCGGACATGCGCGGGAGTCGGCAGCATGCCTGCCGACAATTAACAGGCCTATTAAGGCCATTAAATTGCCAATTAAATTAAACTTCCCACTGCCTGTCCAACCTTACGGTTGGCGGGCAGGCGAAAAGGCCAAGCGGCCTTTGCATTTTTTAGGAAACCTCATCCACGGGCGGGATGAGGTTTCCAACAGCACTTAAAAACAAAATAAAAATGTTAACATTTCATTAATAACATGTCCCCTCTCATGTGACACAGTCACATGAGGGGATTTTTTTTTAACATTTTACAATTCTTTAATTTTAATTTTCAAAACCCTTCATCTCCCTGAGGCGGCTCTGTGCCTCAGGGAGCTTTTCCTGCGCAAAATTCCCCACTCGCCCTCCTCACCACCCCCCTCGCTCCACACAGGCAGCGCCAAGCACTGCCGCACCCAGTTTCACGCTGGACCGGCCTTAATTGGTCCGCCAGCATGAAATCGACCGCTCCCGCCCGCCCCAGGAGAAGAAAAAATCTCGGTCATCAGGGTGTGTGGCTGGAGGAGGTTACAGAGATAGGGAGGGGGCAGGGCCATGGAGGGATTTGATCTTGAGGATGAGGATTTTTCAATCAAAATGTTGCCGGACTGTGAACCAATGTAGGCCAGTGAGCACAGGGGACATATGTCCCAGAACCCACAGCCTTTTGAGGGAGGGAGTTTGGATTCCTAACCTCTTCCTTCCCATGTTGAAATCAAACTCTCTAAACTATCTCCTGCTCAAACTCATTCTTCACCAGGTGCTAAACCCAGGGGCCTCCTCCCTCCCTAATCTTCCTGTCCTCACCTCCCAGATTCAAAACTCAACTGGGACATTGCCTCCTCCTCCTTCATATCTCAATTTACCACATCTTCAATTCCAATCTCTCCAGACTGCTGACATCTGGTCTTACAACTGTATTTCCCAAGTGAAAATGAGCACATTTTGCTTCAGTCGTTCTCAGGATGCGGGTGTCACTGGGAAGGCTGGCGTTTATTACCTCATCCTAATCACCCTGAGGAGGTGGTGGTGAGCTGCCTTCTTGAAACGCTGATAGTGGGTTTGGTTCTAACTGAGCGACTACTTCAGGGAGCCAGTTAAGAGTCAATCGCTTTGGAGTGAAGACTGGAGTCACCTATAGACCCAGACCGGGTAAGGACAGCAGATTTCCTTCCCCAAAGGACATTTTACAATAACCTGGTAGCTTTGCAGTCACTTTTACTGAACCCAGATTTTTATTGCAAATTCTCAAACTGCCCACAATGGAATAATTTCTCTGAATTATTATTCCAGTAACAATTAAGCATGTTATCATTACCTGGCTTTAGCCATGTAATGATTTTCAGTTGTTTGACAGTGGTCAGTGTGATGTCCAGGCAGGGTACTGCCCCTCCGAGAGTAGCCAGCTTGATGACCCCAGCACAGGAATAAACTTGGAATGAGGGCTATGGTCGCTCAAGATGAATCACATTCAGCCCAACTGGGTCATCGTGACCTGAACATAGTCAGATCTACACTGACATTCATTCACATCGGCCTTTTACTTGCAAAAATAATTTCGGAAATTAAATATTCTTATTTGAAAAAACGATGAGAAATGTTCTCTCCTGTCCTTATCTGAAGGTGCTGACTCATGCTAGCATCCATATTCACCGCCACCCTGCACCCCTCCCCGCCAGATTCAGGTGACCATTACTTCACTTGTGAGCTTGTGCTCTTGGAATATTTGACCATGGGAAGCATCACAACTGAGCTTGACCTTCAGCTGATGTCCTCACACAGGGACAGTGTCCAGCAAGGGTCATTGGATCTGGGTCAGATTGGGATGGGAATCCAGGCTGATTTACATTCCCCACATCCTCAACCAGCACCCCTAACATTCTCTGGAACCTGGGGCAACTAAAGCCAATTCTAGCAGCCAGACACCTGCCCAGGTGATTCTAGACCAGAGGCCAGTCCTGGGATCTTGCTGATCTTTATGGTTCAGTATCTATCACACCAATGGGTGTATTTTCACACTGGGAACAATTCTCTCCAAACCATGTTCAATATTTGGGTCGAATCACCCAGCTCAGAAGAAGCCATTCAGCCCATCGTGCCTGTGCCAGCTCTTTAAATGAGCTATCCGATTAATCCCACACCCATTTGCTCTTTCCCCATAGCTCTGTAAATTTCTCCTTTTCAAGTATTTATCCAATTCTTTTTTGAAAGTTACTACTGAATCTGCTTCCACCGCCCTTTCAGACAGCGCATTCCAGATCACAACAACTCACTGTGTAAAATTTTCTCCCCATCTCCCCCACTGGTTCTTTTTCCTATTATCTTAAATCTGGGTCCCTCTGGTTACTGACCCTCCTGAAAACAGCGTCTGACTATCTACACATCATCATGCTTCTATCAATTCTCCCCTAAACCTTATTTTCTCTAAGGAGAACAGTCTCACCTCTCCACATAAACAAGTCATTTTTTTGCTTTGGAGTGAGTTTGAAATAATCCTCCTATTCTGGAACACTGAAAATTTAGGGGATAATATTCATTGAATCCTACAGCACAGAAGGGGTCATTCGGCCCATCATGGCTCTTTGAAAGGGCTATCCCGTCAGTGAGACTCTCCTGCTCTTTCCCCATTGTCCTGCAAATTTTAAATGAAGCCACGTGGGCAGTAGAAAGTGGGGCTCAGATAAAATGCAGACTATACACTCTGACTGATGCAAGTTCCCACCTGAATCCGTCATTCCCCTGAGGTTTTAGGTTAAGACAAAATCCTTAGTGTTACTAACCCTTCACGAGTCTCCTGCACTGCAAGTGGGAGTTATCTTCTCTGCTCTGTGTTTGTGCAGCTCACACTCTACAGAAGCCTGGGTCACCCTGACCCAAACTCAGTCCAATCTTTGCTGTGTTTTATCTTCCATTTGTACATGCGTCCAAGAATAATATCGGCAGATTTGACTTTTTTTAAAGTGCTCCCTCTCAAAGTGGCAGCAGTGAAACATTCCAAATCATTATCCATCACAAACAGCTTTCTCTCCTTCAGCCTCTGAAGGTGCCAACTTATCGTCGGGTTTACTATCCCAGGGGCACCGTTCACCATCACTAACCTTGTGCAAGCACCAATCTTCATGCACAATCCAACAGAATGCATATTGACTATTCCACCACAATGGCATCACACTCTAGTCGAATTATCTCTTCCAGAATCTAATTTTTGTTTCCAAATCTCTTCTTGGCCTTGACCACCCTATCTTGATGATCTCCACCTGTACATCCTGTCCACTTGCCTGGCTTCTCCAGGCCAATGCTACTTTGCCTCTTCCACCATTAGTTATTATTTCATGCTTCAAGATTTCATTGTCTAATTTTTGCTTCCTGGTTTTGCCTGCCTCTCTTACAAAGATCTCTTGAGTTCCTCAGTTCCTGGCTAAAAATGCAGCAGAGGACCTTCCTGATTTGGAGGTGATGGACTGGTATTCCAGAGACCCAGGGTAATGCTCTGGGGACCTGGGTTCAAATCCCACCATGGCAGATTGTGGAGTTTGAATTCAATAAAAATTTGGAGATAAAAGTCTAATGATGACCATGAAACCATTGTTGATTGTTGTAAAAACTCATCTGGTTCACTAATGCCCTTTAGGGAAGGAAATCTGCTGTCCTTACCTGGTCTGGCCTACATGTGGCTACAGACCCACAGCAATGTGGTGGACTCTTAAATGCCCTCTGAACAAGGGCAATTAGGAATGGGCAACAAACACTGGCCTAACCAGTGATGCCCACATCCCATGAATGAATAAAAAAAAAACCTCAATTAAATCTCCATTTAACCTGCTCTGCTTTAAGCAGAACAATCCCAGTATCTCCACAACCGAAGTCCTTCATTCCAATGGACCCAAACCCCTTCCCATTCACTCCCATTGTACACAATCCCAATGGACCCAAACCCCTTCCCATTCACTCCCATTGTACACAATCCCAATGGACCCAAACCCCTTTCCATTCACTCCCAATTTACACAATCCCAATGGACCCAAACCCCTTCCCATTCACTCCCATTGTACACAATCCCAATGGACCCAAACCCCTTTCCATTCACTCCCAATGTACACAATCCCAATGGACCCAAACCCCTTTCCATTCACTCCCATTGTACACAATCCCAATGGACCCAAACCCCTTTCCATTCACTCCCAAAATACACAATCCCAATGGACCCAAACCCCTTTCCATTCACTCCCATTGTACACAATCCCAATGGACCCAAACCCCTTCCCATTCACTCCCATTGTACACAATCCCAATGGACCCAAACCCCTTCCCATTCACTCCCATTATACACAATCCCAATGGACCCAAACCCCTTTCCATTCACTCCCATTGTACAGAATCCCAGTGGATCAAATTGGAGGTGCACAGAGGGATCCTGGATGGTGTGGGGAAGGAGGAGATTACAGAGGTAGGGAGGGATGAGGCCAGGGAGGGATTTGAAAACAAGGATGAGAATTCTAAACTCAAAATGTTGTTTGGCTGTGAGCCGATTAGTGAGCACAGGGCTGATAGGGAAAGGGGATTTGGTGCAAGTTAGATATGGGCAGCAGGGTTTTGGCTGAGCTGAGTATGGAAGCTGGGAGGCCGGCCAGGAGAGTGTTGGAATAGTTGAGTTTGGAGGTAACAGCGTTCAGTGTTAGATCATTAGGTTGTATTGGTAAACAAAGGTGGAATTAAAAGAGTTTCTGGAGATACAGTTAGTCAGTGAGTCGGGTATGTTGAGAGGTGGGTGGTGGAGCTGCATTGAACTACAATGGGTCAGCAGCAGCAAAAAAGAATGCAGAGATAGGAACAATGATGCGCTGGAGTCGGAGGGCTAATCACACTGATGTTAATTGCAAGCTGGCAAGTTGCTTTGTTTTAAGTCTCAGTCAAAGGCAGAGTAACTCACCCCCTGACTGGTTGGTGAGAGATTTCTATGATACCGTATTGTGCCTGCTCCCCACCCCAGTGTCACTCACAGTGATTGCTCTCCAGGGAGTGTCCTGGCAAACATCCCAGCACAGTTCAGCTTTAATTCGAATGTGAGTCTCAGAGACTCTGACTGGCTTTGTGTATTTTTTTTGAATACGTTTTGCACTGAGCTGCTGTAGTTGGTCACTGCCTTTATCCCTTCCAACACTCTCCATGTTTGACCAGCTCCACTTCGTACTGCAATGGGTGTTCATCTGTCCGAACCTCCTAGGAGCTGATGGTCAAACACTTGTTGTAATGGGCAGGGCGGGATATACATTTGAAAATTGGTCACAACTACAACAACATGTATTTATATTGTTACTTTAATGTCCCAAGGTGCTTCATGGGAATGTTTATCAGACGAAATGTAGACACCCAACCATAAGGAGACATTAGAAGAGGTGACAAAATGCTTGGTCAGAGAGAGAGATTTTAAGGGCCATCTTAAAGGAGCAGAGGAGAGGGAATTCCAGAGCTAAGGCCTAGGCAGCTGAATGCACGGCCATCAGTGGGGGAGAGATTAAAATCAGGAATGCTCAAGAGGCCAGAATTAGAGAAGTCCAGAGATCCTGGAGGTTTTAGGGCTGGAGGAGATTACAGAGATAGGGAGGGGGCGAGGCCATATGGAGGGATTTGAAAACAAGGGGTTGAGAATTTAAAAATCAAGGTGTTGCTAGACCAGGAGCCAATGTGTGTCGGCGAGCAGAAGGGGTGAGGGGTGAGCGGGACTTAGAGCGAGTTAGGACATGGGGGCTGCAGAGTTTTGGATGACCTGAAGGTTACGGAGGGTAAATGGAGTGATTCTTATTCCTTGACCTTCTCGGCATTTTTGTCACCCTCAGTGTCAGTTTCTTCTCCTTGGGCATTTCCACATGTGGATTTAATTTCCTTTCTAATCTCCTCCTTGATCTCCTGAAGGTGCGTTATGGGGTTCTGGACCCTGTGGGCACTGTCTGCCCTGGAGCAGCTGCACACAATGCACTCTTCCATCCAACACTCTACTGCCCGTGTCCTAACTCACACCGAGGGGAATGATTAGGCCCCTGGAGAGATTCCCGCTTAGCCTGGTGAAGGCACTGAGGCCAACTCCAGCTCCCCAATTAGAGTGCTGGCTCATGGAGCAACAAATCAGAAGGGGGTCAGTGAATCCAGCCCGCTGGACAATGTTTGTTTCTCAAACAATAATCGTCATAGAAACAGCCAAACATCAAGAGAATCTTCCAGCCAAACAGCCAAGGCCTCACTTGTGGAATGGGGATGTGTGCTGGGAGCAAACCTCTGCTATGTGGAAACCATTTGACCTGCAGCAACCAAGGAATTCCATGCCCCAAACTAATGAAAAACACATGAGCACAAACCCAACATCGTCTTGCTGCTGTGAGCTAAGCAAACAGGAACATTTAGTCCCTTTTAGGCATCCATCCTCAGGCTTCCAGTTAAATTTCACTTACTTCACATTATTGATTCAAAATATAAAGTCATGAGTACATCATGTGCTAACACTCCCAGCGCAGCACTGAGGGAGTGTCACACTGTTGGAGGGTCAGTACTGTGGGAGTGCTGCACTGTCGGAGGGTCAGTACCGAGGGAGTGCTGCACTGTCAGAGGGTCAGTACTGAGGGACTGCTGCACTGTCGGAGGGTCAGTATTGAGGGAGTGCTGCACCGTCGGAGGGTCAGTACTGAGGGAGTGCTGCACCGTCGGAGGGTCAGTACTGAGGGAGTGCTGCACCGTCGGAGGGTCAGTACTGAGGGAGTGCTGCACCGTCGGAGAGTCAGTACTGAGGGAGTGCTGCACTGTTGGAGGTACCACCTTTCAGATGAGATGTTAAGCCGAGGTTCCATCTGGCCACTCCGATGGATCCCATGATATGTTTTTGAAAATGAGCAGAGAAATTATCCCTGGCGTCCTGTAAATATTTATCCCTTAACTAACATCACTGAAATCAGATTATCTGGTCATTACCACATTGTTATTTGTGGAATCTTACTGTGCACAAGTTGGTTGCTGCATTGCCTACATTACAAAAGTGCCTACGCTTCAAAGAAGCATTTCATTGGCTGGAAAACATTTTGGGATGTCTGGAGGTGGTGATAGGCACTGTAGAAATGACAGCTCATTTCTTTCTTTATCTTTAGCATTAGTTGGACCTAGCATTGAACTTCCTGAGGATTTCAACAACCGGACAACAGGGCAGGGGGAGCAATAACTCCCTCAGGGCAATGCTGGTGATTTTATTGTGTTGGGGACTCTGCCATTTCTTGACTGCCTGGTGAGTGATGAAACTTCCAATTGCCTCTTCCTGAGGCCGATGTTGAGTCAGGGGGTACCTCTGCCACCACCCTGAGCATGAAGTGGGTTTAGGTCCTGACTGAGCCAAGGTGTGCAGAGCGGGTGTGTGTCTGGCAGGTCCCACCAGGTTCCCACAGATGAATTTAACTGTGTGCATTTCCTGGGCTTCAGCAGGGAAATCAAGGCGGGAGGACAGCAGGATTTGACGGGGCTGATCAAAAGACAGGAAGAATATCTTCTAAATACTGAGACTTCATATCTGCTGCCTTGCCTAAATAAAAGGATTTTCCTCGCAGGAAGAATGGGCTTTCCCTGCTCTGGGGCTCGGAGGAGTAGCAGCCAGTTTCTCCTCAACTATCTGCTGCAACACAGGGGAGAGGGGATCACCACAGAGATCTACCTTGTGGGGGTCAATACCCCCAAACACAGGGTTTACAGAGAGAACAGGATCAGCTTCCTGGACATGGGGGGAGCAGCAGTGCCTCAGGATGCTTAGGCTGCTGGAAGAAGGACCTCGTGCCCAGTGGACCAGGTGGGCACACATTGGCAGTGGCCACCAAGTTGCCACAGCTGCGAGTTCCCTCCTCCCAGGGATCAGCAGGAAAGATTTTCAGAACCTTGCAATCTGCAAAACCCAAAAATGCATCCGACAGCTACCCAATACCATGTTTGTCATCGCCACTTATCTATACTTCTCAACCAATGTGGCCAATTCGGAGAAGGTGGTGCCATAGTGGTCACTGGACTAGTAATCCGGAGGCCCAGGTTAATGCCCTGGGGACATAGGTTCAAATCTCATCATGGCAGCTTGTGGAATTTAAATTCTGTTCATAAATCTGGAATTGAAAGGTAGTCTCAGTAATGGTGACCATGAAACTACCATCGCTTGTTGTAAAAACCCATCTAGGTTCACTAATGCCCTTTAAAGGGAAGGAAATCCGCTGTCCTTACCTGGCCTTGCCTACATGTGACTCCAGACCCATAGCACAAACTGTCCTCTGAAATGTTCAGTACAAGGGCAATTAGGGATGGGTCTTGCCATCGACGCCCACATCCCAGGAAAGAATAGTGAACAAAGGAATGAACGAGCACCTGGCTTTCTGGTTCTGACTGGATTCCCAGAGCAACAGGGAGTCGCCGTTTGCATACATGAGACAATCAAAATGTCCCCCATTTCTGATGAAGGGTCATCGACCTGAAACATTAACTCTGTTTCCCTCTCTACAGATGCTGCCTGGCCTGCTGAGTATTTCCATCATTTTCTATTTTTATTTCAGATTTCCAGAATTGCTTTTGCTCCCAGGTCACCTGGAAGTCTCCATCAGCCAAATCCATCAATGTTCAGCCCTGGAATTCCCTCCCTAAGCCTCTCCATTTTTTTCTCTCTCCCCCCCTACTTTACCATTCTCCTTAAAAACCTACCTTTCTGACAAAGCTTTTGTCCTAATATCTCCTTGTGTGGCTCAGTGTCGAATTTTTGTCTGATAATAGCTCGTCTTGAAGTCCTGTGAGATGTTTAACTACATTAAAAGTGCTATATAAATATACAAGTTGTTGTCGTTTGGGCAGATGTAGCAGAGAGGAGTCAGCGAGTGTTGAACCAAAATTCTACAGGAGTCGATCCTCACCTTCTGTACAGGATTGGAGAATACAGATTGAATCTGGAAACCAGCACCTCATGGGTTAAAATTCTTTGTAAACTGGGGAAGCTGAGAGAGAGGGTTTTTTAAAATTCTGTTCCCACAGCTTGAAACAGACTCTGTCACCTTTGCTCCTTGGATCCCGGGAACTGGCAGAAATTACCAGAGGCTGGGAGCGAGGGAAAGAAGCCTGAAACCTCATTGCAGACACTGTCTAGACAAACTGCAATTACTGCCAGCACACAACACTCAAGCACAACTATTTGAAGTGAAGGGAAACTCAGCAAGAATTAAGGAGCAGGACCGTCACACTCCGGAACTTTCCAACCAGTTCATTTTTCTTTCTCTCCCCCTCCCTCTGTCACCACCATGGCTAAATATTAAATCACTGGCTGTACATTAAATCATTGCATGGACATTATATCACTGGAATGTACATTTATAGAGGGAATTTTTCCAGCTTTGCCTCTACCTTTGGAGACCCTCAGTCCCATTCACTCCAATTAATCCAAATGGATCAAGCCCCTTCCCTTTCACTCCCATTGTACACAATGGCAATGGACCAAACCCCTTCCCATTCACTCCCATTGTACACAACCCCAATGGATCAAAGCCCTTCTCATTCACTCCCATTGTACACAATCCCAATGGATCAAGCCCCTTCCCTTTCACTCCCATTGTACACAATGCCAATGGACCAAACCCCTTCCCATTTACTCCCATTGTACACAATGCCAATGGACCAAACCCCTTCCCATTCACTCCCATTGTACACAATCCCAATGGATCAAACCCCCTTCCCATTCACTCCCATTGTACACAATCCCAATGGATCAAAGCCCTTCTCATTCACTTCCATTGTACACAATCCCAATGGATCAAACCCCCTTCCCATTCACTCCCATTGTACACAATCCCAATGGATCAAACCCCCTTCCCATTCACTCCCATTGTACACAATCCCAATGGATCAAAGCCCTTCTCATTCACTCCCATTGTACACAATCCCAATGGATCAAACCCCCTTCCCATTCACTCCCATTGTACACAATCCCAATGGATCAAAGCCCTTCCCATTCACTCCCATTGTACACAATCCCAATGGATCAAAGCCCTTCTCATTCACTCCCATTGTACACAATCCCAATGGATCAAACCCCTTCCCATTCACTCCCATTGTACACAATCCCAATGGGCCTAACTCCTTCCCATTCATCCTGTTGTACAAACAAGTATCCTGTAACTCCTGCTGCATGGACAGGATATTTCGGAATGATTTGGTTTGAATTCACAGCTGTTAAACAGAGTCCATGTGGAGCCGTGTCTCAGCTGGAAGCACAGCTAACTCTCAGTCACTTCCCCATTTCCTGATGTGTTTGAGCTGTTCAAGATCCATGTGGAACAGTGGGTCATAAATATCTGGTCGAGTCTTTGAATATGCAATCCAACCAAAACATATCGGGGAAAATGTACTTTTTCTAATTTGGAGATATTTCAAAGAGGATGAAAGACAACTTGTGGTGAAGCAGCAATTTCCTCATCCTCCCCTTCTCACCTTCTCAGATCAGTTTTCTCTCTTCCTCATGTAAAGCCGTGGAATTTAGCTGTGATATGATTGCATGAGATTCAACTGCTCTCTGAGTAACTCAGCCCAGAATGTGAGGAACAGAGGAAGAGGAGGAGGCCATTCAGCCCCTCGAAACTGTTCCCCCATTCAATGAGATCATGACTGATCTGTGACCGACCTCCATATTCCCACCTTTTCCCTGTATACATTAATGCCTTCAGTCAACTAAAACCTATCAATTTCCGGTTTAAAATTAACAATTGATGCAGCATGGTCAATTGCTGTTTGAAAAGAGGGTTGCAACTTCTACCACCTTTTGTGTGTAAAAGTGCTTACTAATTTCACTCCTGATAGGACTGGCTCTAATTTTTATACTGTGTTCCTTAGTTGTAGACTGCACAGCCAGCGGAAATAATGGCCTGGATCTCCTGAGCGGCGGCAATGATCATCGGATTTCCGTGGCACTCGTAAATTCCCCTGGCTCACCGCTGCTGCTGCATGTTTTTACCAGGATCCCTTGAACCCCGCTTTCACAGTAATGCACAACACAGTGTCTATCGGGGGACTCAGTGGGAGCAGAGTCAAGGGGAGACTTACGCCACGAGCTGTCACCTGGTAAGGCCAAAGATCCAATGTGCATGTTAGAGAACGAATGGGTAAGTGGGTGAGGTGGGTACATGGGTAAGATGGGTAATTGGGTAGGTGAATATGTGGATGAGGTGGATAAGTGGGTGAGTGGGTACGTGGGTGAGGTGGGTAAGTGGATTGGGGTTAGGTGGGTGATGTGTGTAGGGTGGGTAGATAGGTAGTTGGTTTCATGGGTAGGTGAGTAAGTGGGTGAGGTATGTAGGGTGGGTGAACGGGTAAGTGAGTAGGGTGGGTTGGGGTAGACGGGGCAGAAGAGGTAGTCAGGTCGGGTGGGAGTAGTTAGATCAAAGGGGGCTGTCGGGCAGGTTCGTGAGGGTAAACAGGTTAGGTTGGGAGGGGTAATCAGATTGGGGGGATTTTAAAAATTCATTCATGGCATGTGGGCATCGCTGGCTAGGCCAGTATTTATTGCCCATCTCTACTTGCCCTTGAGAAGGTGGTGGTGTGCTGCTTTCTTGAACCGCTGTAGTCTATGTGGTTTAGGTACACCCACGGTGCTGTTAGGGAGGGAGTTCCAGGATTTTGACCCAGCGACAGTGAAGGAATGGCAATATATTTCCAAATCAGGATGGTGAGTGACTTGGAGGGGAACTTCCAGGTGGCGGTGTTCCCATGTGCCTGCTGCCCTTGTCCTTCTAGATGGTAGTGGTCGTGGGTTTGGAAGGTGCTGTCTAAGGAGCCTTGGTAAATTCCTGCAGTGCATCTTGTACATGGTACACACTGCTGCTACTGTATGTCGGTGGTGGAGGGAGTGAATGTTTGTGGATGGGGTTCCAATCAAGCGGGGTTGCTTTGTCCTGGATGGTGTCGATCTTCTTGAGTGTTGTGAGAGCTGCACTCATCCAGGGAAGTGGAGAGTATTCCATCACACTCCTGACTTATGCCTTGTAGATGGTGGACAGGCTTTGGGGAGTCAGGAGGTGAGTTACTCACCACAGAATTCCCAGCCTCTGACCTCGAGTCAAGAGGGCCATGGGGTCAGGGAGAGGGGCCAGGGGATGTCAGGGGGTGTGGTTGAGGGGTCAGTTGTGTAGTTACCCGGGAGTTGACTAGGTTTTTATCTGTCTAACATTTCCTGGGTAAGTACTGCGGAACTGTCCAAAGTCTCCAACTCTAACTCAAAGTCAGAGATGTTCACGGAGAGTCCCAGCGAGCAAGAGAATTTTCCATCGGAAGTTGAAACTTTCCAGGCAATTCCCACATATATCTGCAGGTCAGCACTCTCACAGCAGGGAGACCGGAAGATTTGGCCCATTAGTTTCTCTCTATTGATCCTATCGGTTCTTGGATATCATGAAAACTTTGATCAAATCACCCCTTAACTTTCTAAATTCCAGGAAATGTGAGCCTAGTTTGTGTAATTGCTCCTTATTTAACCCATTCTGGAAATCTACACTACACTCCCTCCTAGGCCAATATCCTTCCTAAGTTGTGGTGCCCAGTAATTCCAGGGGTGGTCTAACCAGGGCTTTGTACAGCTGAAGCTTGACTTCTCACTCCCTTGTATTCTGATTTGACAGTGACAGTCCGTGAGCAACTTCACCACAGAGATTTCACAACTGAGAGTCCTCCTGTCTTCACTGAACACCCTCCAATGTCAGTCATCCCTGGATAGAGATCAGAACCAGAGATTGGATCCGATAAGCACTCTTTCTGGTTTTCACCTCCCTAACTCTGGAAATAGCAAGCCCAGTTCCCTGAACCTCACAGCCCTCCTCACCCACCCCACCCCACCCTGCCCCGCTGGGATCAGTTAATTCAGTATCTAACCCCACACGGAACTCACAGTAACACTTAACCAGGAGGCCATCAGGGTAATGGAGGGCAGCGTCTGACCTAGCCAAACTCATCGAAACAGTTCAGGATTTCATTTGATTGTTTTTCTTCTTTCCTTCTTTCTCACTCCACATACCAATTAACTTGTTGCTGCCTTGAAGTTCGGAAGCTAAACAAACTGCGATTTTGGAGGAGCCATCATCCTTATTTCACTGCTCGATGCCTCCTTACTGAGCCACCCAGCCAACTCTGGAGAATTCTTTACTTCCGGCTGCTCCAGGGTTCCCAGTGCAGGGAAAACTTCATCCCAGAGCCTTCCCAGACCCACCTCATCCCCCATCAAACCTGTCCTCACCGCTCTGCAAGCTTCGTTTAATGAGCAGCCTCTGGATTTGCAAACTTAGAGTTTCCATGGGCGCTGTGGCATTTAATTCTTTCTAATAAAGAGTCAACTGGTCATCTCAGTGGATGTCAACAATCATTTTTAATCTTCTCTCCGCCTCCTCTCCTGAAGGTGCTGACTCTCACTGGGGTACGGGTCCCCCTCTTCTCCTGAAGGTGCTGACTCTCACTGGGGTACGGGTCCCCCTCTTCTCCTGAAGGTGCTGACTCTCACTGGGGTATGGGGTCCCCTCCTCTCCTGAAGGTGCTGAGTGACACTGGGGTACGGGGTCTCCTCCTCCCCTGAAGGTGCCGACTTCTGTTGAACCAGAGTTGATCCCCTGGCTTGATGGTAATGGTAGCGTGGAGTATATGCAGCAGAGGTAGCCCGGCATATCCCCCCACTCTACCATTAGCATCAAGCCAGGGGATCAACCCTGGTTCAATGAAGAGTGCAGGAGGGCATGCCAGGAGCAGCACCAGGCATACCTAAAAATGAGAAGTCAACCTGATGAAGCTATAACACAGAACTACTTGTGTGCCGAACAGCATAAGCAGCAAGTGATAGACAGCACTAAGCGATCCCACAACTAACGGATCCGATCTAAGCTCTGCAGTCCTGCCACATCCGGCCGTGACTGGTGGTGGACAATTAAACAACTCACTGGAGGAGGAGGCTCCACAAATATCACCATCCTCAATGATGGAGGAGCCCAGCACATCAGTGCAAAGGATAAGGCTGAAGCATTTGCTACAATCTTCAGCCAGAAGTGCCAAGTGGATGATCCATCTCGGCCTCCTCTAGATGTCTCCAGCGTCACAGATGCCAGTCTTCAGCCAATTCGATTCACTCCAGGTGATACCAAGAAACAGCTGAAGGCACTGGATACTGTAAAAGATATGGGCCCTGACAATATTCCAGCAATAGTACTGAAGACTTGTGCTCCAGAACTTGCCACATCCCTAGCCAAGCTGTTCCTGTACAGCTACAACACTGGCATCTACCTGGCAATGTGGAAAATTGTCCAGATATGTCCTGTACACAAAATGCAGGACAAATCCAATCCGGCCAATGACCGCCCCCATCAGTCTACTCTCGATCATCAGTAAAGTAATGGAAGGGGTCATCAACAGTGCCATCAAGCAGCACATGCTTAGCAATAACCTGCTCACTGATGCTCAGTTTGGGTTCCGCCAAAGATCAGCTCCTGATCTCATTACAGCCTTGGTTCAAACATTGACAAAAGAGCTGAACTGCCGAGGTGAGGTGAGAGTGACTGTCCTTGACATCAAGGCCGCATTTGACCGAGTGTGGCATTAAGGAGCCCGAGCAAAACTGGAGTCAATGGGAATCAGGGAGAAAACTCTCCGCTGGTTGGATTCATACCTAGCACAAAGGAAGATGGTTGTGGTTGTTGGAGGTCAGTCATCTCAGCTCCAGGATATCACTGCAGGAGTTCCTCAGGGTAGTGTCCCTCGGACCAACCAACTTCAGCTGCTTCATCAATGACCTTCATTCTATCATAAGGTCAGAAGTGGGGATGTTCGCTGATGATTGCACAATGTTCAGCACCATTTGTGACTCCTCAGGTACTGAAGCAGTCCATGTCCAAATGCAGCAAGACCTGGGCAATATCTAGGTTTGGGCTGACAAGTGGCAAGTGACATTCGCGTCACACAGCGTCAAGCAATGACCATCTCCAACAAGAGAGAATCTAACCATCGCCCCTTGGAATTCAATGGCATGACCATCACTAAATGCCCCACTATCAACATCCTGGGGGTTACCATTGACCAGAAACTGAGTTGGATTAGTACAAGAGCAGGTCAGAAGCTAGGAATCCTGTGGCGAGTAACTCACCTCCTGACTTCCCAAAGCCTGCCCACCATCTGCAAGGCACAAGTCAGGAGTGTGATGGAATACTCCCCACTTCCCTGGATGAGTGCAGCTCCCACAACATTCAAGAAGCTTGACACCATCCAGGACAAAGCAGCCCACTTGATTGGCACCACATCCACAAACATTCGCTCCCTCCACCACCGACGCACAGTAGCAGCAGTGTGTACCATCTACGAGATGCACTGCAGGAATTTACCAAGGCTCCTTAGACAGCACCTTCCAAACGCATGACCACTAACATCTAGAAGGACAAGGGCAGCAGATACATGGGAACACCACCACCTGGAAGTTCCCCTCCAAGCCACTCACCATCCTGACATGGAAATATATCGCCGTTCCTTCACTGTCGCTGGGTCAAAATCTTGGAACTCCAACCCTAACAGCACTGTGGGTGTACCTACATCACATGGACTGCAGCGGTTCAAGAAGGCAGCTCACCACCACCTTCTCAAGGGCAACTAGGGACGGGCAATAATTGATGGCCCAGCCATCGAAGCCCACATCCCATGAATGAATAATAAAAAAAATGTTAACTCCCAAGAAGGGAGCTGTTTTCCATTATATCCTCCAGGTGACCAACATGTATTTCTGGATAATGAACACCAACAGTCTATTTTTCCATGTGAGGCATCACATTGCAGCCTGTCTCCAATCAACACACCCAGGGCAGGTACAGCATGGTGTTAGATACAGAGTAAAGCTCCCTCTACACTGTCCCCATCAAACACTTCCAGGACAGTGACAGCATGGTGTTAGATACAGCATAAAGCTCTCTCTACACTGCCCAATGTCAGAAGAGCACCACTGCTTCCCCCACCCCATCCCAGGACATCGCTGTGACCAATCTGCATATGTGGTTCAATATAAATTTAGCAAGTTGATGAAGTTGTCAAAAATACAGACAGAACCATGGGCTTTGTAAATAGAATCATTAAGTACAAAAACAATGTTCAAGGCTATGGGGAAAGGGAAAGGGACTGGGATCCATTCGATGGCCCTGTTAAGGAGCTGGCACAGGTATGATGGGCTGAATAGCCTCAGAGTGATGGAAGTTTATGATTCCATAAATGTTTCTGTTCAGATAAAAAGGTAATTGAGTGGAAACCTTCCCTCTCTTTTGCTGTCCCCAAAGGTGCTGCCTGACATGTTCAGTGTTTCCAGCTTTTCCCTACTTGTGTTTGAGTGTTTAAATGATGATTAGTTTTGTACAGTACACCCATCCCACTTGACTGCCGGCTAGTTAATGTCAACTAGAGAAATGATTGGTGTAATCCCTGGTCACTGAGTGGAAAGATAGTCAGTGTTCAGGCTGGTGGTCCCTGTGCACTGTCTCCTCTCGGGGACCATAAGACCATAAGACGTAGGAGCAGAAGTAGGCCATTTGGCCCATCAAGTCTGCTCCGCCATTCAATGAGATCATGGCTGATCTAATAATCCTCAACTCCACTTTCCTGCCTTTTCCCCATAACCCTTGATTTCCTTACTGATTAAAAATCCGCCTATCTCAGCCTTGAATATACTTAACGACCCAGCCTCTACAGCCCTCTGTGGTAAAGAATTCCATAGATTCACTACCCTCTGAGAGAAGAAATTCCTCCTCAAATCTGTCTTAAATGGGCGATCCTTACTCTGAGATTATGCCCTTTGGTCCTAGGCTATCCCAGAAGGGGAAACGACCTCTCAGCATCTACCCTGTCAAGACCCCTAAGAATCTTATATGTTTCAATAAGGTCGCCTCTCATTCTTCTAAACTCCAATGAGTACAGGCCCAACATACTCAACCACTCCTCATAAGAAAATCCCTCCATACCTGGGATCAACCCAATGAACCTTCTCTGGACCCAATGTCAGTACATCCTTCCTCAGATAAGGGGACCAAAACTGTTCACAGTATTCTAGGTGTGGTCTAACTAGTGCCTTGTATAGTTTTAGTAAGCCTTCCCTATTTTTACGCTCCATTCACTTTGAAATAAAGGCCAACATTCTATTTGCCTTCCCTATTACCTGCTGAACTTGTATGCTAGCTTTTTGGGATTCATGCACGAGGATTCCCAAATCACTCTGTGCTGCAGCTTTCTGCAGTCGTTCTCCATTTAAGTAACATTCAGCAAATCTATTCTTCCTGCCAAGGTGCATCACCTCACACTTTCCCACATTACATTCGAGTGTGTGGACATCAGTTGAGGATGAAGCCACTTGTTTTGGGTACTTTTTTGTTCCTTTTTTCTGTGGATGAGCAGCAGGTGTTAATGAATCATAAAATCTTACATCACAGGAGGCCATTCAGCCCATTGTGCCTGTGCTGGCTCTTTGACAGAGCTTAATTAGCCCCACTTCCTTACTCTTTCCCCATAGCCCTGCAATTTTTTCCTTTCCAAATATTTATCCAATTCCCCTTTGGAAGTTATTATTTAATCTGTGACTGAATATTGCAGATTCAAGAACCAGGGCATTCTGTAAAAAAATTAGCCACAAAAAGGATTAACGACTGTGATGGAATCACGCAGCGCATACACACTGAGTGTTTTTGGGTTCAGTTTCTTTATATGGCATCCTGTATGTAACTGCTTCAATAACTGAGGACTGTTCCTCCTCGGCACTCTCAATGCAAGGATCTTGATTCCTCACAGACCATTGCTGAGCTTCTCTCTCTCTCTCTTTGCTCTGTGTCTCGCGCACATTCTCTCCTCCACTTGGTCTCTGTCTCCCATTCACCTCTTTGTCATTCCCTCTCGCTCTCCCTGCTTCTGTATGAGAGAAAAGTCTCGAGCGAGGATACAGGATATTGAGAAAAACTGAGCTAATGCGAGAGAGAATGTTAGGAGGGCGAATTCACATTTTCTCTCCTGCATTTTCTGTTATCCCCTTGCTTGGATTTTTCGCTTATTTCCTTTTTCTCTTTCAATCTCTCGGTCACTCTCTTCTATTCCTTTCTTCCTGTCTTTCTCTCTCCCTCTAATTGCCTCACCCTCTCTCTCTCTCTCCAGTTTTTGATCCCTCTCTTGCATATTTGTTTCCTATCACCTCACTCCCTCCCTCTATTCTTCTCTCAAGTTCTCTTTTCCTACAGTTTTTTTTTCCTCCCTCTCTCTCACATTCACTCCTTCGCCCTCCCCATCCCCTCCCCCCTTGGCTTTAGTCACCACCTCGCCTTTCATCAACACCCCCCCCCCCCCCCCACCCCCCCCACCGCCCGCCTCCCTCTTCCATAATTCAAACGCTGTCAAGGCTGTTCCAGACGAGAGGCGCCAGGAGCTCACAGCAACTCATCAGGAATAGGGGGAGAAATGAAAGCTCTCAAATTCACAAAGATCTGAGGGGGGGAAAAAAAAAGGCACCAAACAAAAAGATTTAAGCAGTGAAGAAGAAATGAGTAAAAGAATTAACATCCAGCTCTTTTCTGTGACAATTGAAAATCAGAAAGAGATGGTAGATTTACACAGAACAGAATCCCTGACAGCAAAGTGCTTTATCGGGCTGCTAGACCACGAGTTGATAAATTAATTTCTCAGGAGAGCTTTCCCTCTCTCTCTCTCTCTCTCTTGCTCTCTCTCTCTGTTCTTTTCACACAGACACACAGCTGCAGCCTGCTTTCAGCTACCAGCCAAACATCACTACACTGCAGATCCCCCACCCTGCTCCCTGCATCTCTCTGTAAGTGAACATGGAGAACCTGCCAGGTTAGATTCCAGTCTCTGAAGCTGAAAATCTCAAAGGAACAGAAACTGTGAGCAAATACAGAACAAAAGACTTGCATTTCTATAGCGCCTTTCACACCCAAAGGGCTTTACAGCCAAAAAAAAAATACTTTTGCAGTGTAGTCACTGTTTTTCATGTAGGAAACATGACATTCATTTTGCGCACAGCAAGATCCCACAAACAACAACATGACCGGAGAAATCTGCTTCAGTGAATATTGGCTCAGGACATTGGAGAAATTCCCCTTCTATTCTTTGAAGTTTTGTCATAGGACCGTTTGCATCCACCTGAGAGGGCGGAGAGGCCTTTGCTTAATGTTTCATTTGAAAGACGGCCCCTCTGACAGTGCAGCACTCCCTGAGTACAGCTTGAATCACTGAAATCTCTGAAGTGGGGTTTGAACCCATGACCTTTTAACTCAGAGAAAGTGCTACCCAGAAAAACATGGATGATACAAATGACATTGCGGACTTGCAGACAGTTGTGTGGGAAGATAGGCGGCCCAGTGCAGGGCCGAGCACAAAGTTTGATCTCAAGGGAGCAGCCTGAGCAGCAGCTTGTAGGCTCAGAGCGGGAGGTGATGTTGGGGGGTGAGTTGGGGGGTGGGTTGAGGGGGGGGAGGGGGGTGGACGAGTAGGGGGTGGAGAATCACAGTTCCTTCATACAGTCACCACTTTTGGAAAGTGCATGTAGGTGGATCCATCAGTCTTGCTTAATGATGCCTACTGCAGTTGGATAGCCAGCTCTCACTCACTGCTTACGTGAGTGCATGATGTTTGGTTACTTAGATGAGGTTCTGGAAAAGGCAGTCTATATTCTGTAAGAAATTGCTAAGTATCAAGCATTTGGATTGTTAAGCCAAAACCTGCATTTGTATAGCACCTTATCCCAAAGCACTTCCCATTCAGGTAACTTGTTACAGGGCAAGCAGGCAAATATGGCAGTCACACTGCACACTGCCAGTTCCTACAAATGTCTACTTACAGGAAAAATATTCTTGGCATTGTGGGTGTTGCAGGAAAGGTCAGCATTTATTGCCTGATAAAGGGGAAAATGTTCCCACAATGCAGTGAGGTCGAGTTCTAGAATTTTGCCTCCAAAGGTTGGATTAAAACTCGAATTGGGTTCATGGCTTGGACTGCAGGAGCTGGTGGGGAGGATCCTCGGTGAACAGAATAAACAGGAGGTGGGGAGGAAACAGCAGTGTCTGCTGATTGGATTCCCTCAATCTCAGTACAAAGAAGTCCATGAGTTTTTCCATATCTCATTGTAGCTTCCTATTCCTATCCATCAGGCTTTACTGTCCCTCGGTGTCATCTTGGATCAACAACTCTCTGTTCCTTCACCTGAATCATTCATTAGATATGGTGAAAAACCGAAGTCCCAGTGATAGATCCCTGGGAAGCAGCCAGTTCCTCCCATTGACAGATTCTTTTAGGTTCCTTTCTACCAATGGCATTTGGCCCTCTTCATTCACTATGAAAACAAATATAAATTACTCATTTAACAAGTCTATCATTGCCTCATCATTTTGGGGTGTGCACTGTTTTTATATCGTACATAATATCTCTTTAAATAGATCCCATTTGTCCGTTAGTCTACCCAATAACAGTTCAGTCCCCTGGGGGTGAATTTGGCCCCAAAAGGAAAAGAACTTGCATTTATCTATTTATCTAAGGTGTATCAACAGAAACAACTTTTATTTATATAGAACCTTCAACATAGTAAAATGTCCCAATGTGCTTCACGGCAACGATTGTCAAATAAACTTGACATCGAATCGCGTAAGGAGATGTTAGGACAGCGACCAAAAACTTGGTCAAAGACGGAGGTTTTAAGGAGGGTCTAAAAGGAGGGGAGAGAGGTGGAGAGGGTGAGGGAGAGAATTCCAGACCGCGGGGCGTAGGTCGCTGAAGGCACGGCCACCAATGGTGGGATGAAGGGGAGGGGAGAGCAGCGGCGGCAAAGCTGGGGCAGGAAATAGTCTATGAGCACAGCCTGGAGACTGGGTGTGTGGGAAGCGCGGTATCATCGATTGTGCATTGGCTGAGCTGCATCTCGCTCAGTAACAATGAGAGGGGAAAAAAAGCAACATTCCTCATAGCAACAAGAGTCTTGAAGGAGGCTGACACATCTGAGCCAAATGTGCCTGAATCGTCTGTCTCTGCCCTCATCGCAGGTGGAGCCTCTGTACACTCTAGTTTGTTCCGTGTGTCAACAACTGGAAAAGAACATTTTTATGATTCACTTCTACATCTTTTCACATTGACCTAACACTTGCTACTAACTGATCTGTCAGTCTGGACATCCCTGTGAACTGCTGTTGGCTCCTGGATTTACAAGCTTAGCACAACATGGTTAACACTAAAACACAACGGAGTTCTTGAGGCATAATTAACACATAAGAGATTTAATTTTTCTAAATAATATTCCGTCTTCACATTAATTTCATTGTCCCCCAAGGTTATGCCACTCACAGGGTTCCTTCCACTGACGTCAAACACCTGCCACTGCCCTGTCAACTGTGTTTCAGAGCGAAGAACTCGTGCCTCTAAATCAGGAGGACATATGGGTTCCAGTCTCAATTCAGAGACAGGAGAACAAAATACAGGTTAACAATACAGTACAGAGGGAATGCTGCACTGTCAGATGGTCAGTGCTGAGGGAGCGCTGCCCTGTCAGAGGGTTAGCACTGAGGCAGTGCTGCACTGTCGGAGGGTCAGTGCTGAGGGAGTGCCGCACTGTCGGAGGGTCAGTACTGAGGGGGTGCTGCACTGTCGGCGGATCAGTGCTAAGGGAGTGCTGCACTGTCGGAGGGTCAGTATTGAGGGAGTGCTGCACTGCGAAGGGGTCAGTACTGAGGGAGCGCTGCAATGCGAAGGGGTCAGTACTGAGGGTGCACTGCACTGTCAGAGGGTCAGTACTGAGGGAGTGCTGCACTGTCGGAGGGTCAGTACTGAGGAAGTGCTGCACTGTAGGAGGATCAGTACTGCGGGAATGCTGCACTGTTGGAGGGTCCATACTGAGGGAGTCCTGCACTGTCAGGGAGTCAGTACTGAGGGAGTGCTGCACTATAGGAGGGTCAGTACTGAAGGAGTGCTGCACTGTCGGAGGGTCAGTACTGAGGAGCGCTGCACTGTGGGAGGATCAGCACTGAGGGAGTGCTGCACTGTTGGATGGCCAGCACTGTTGGAGAGTGAGCACTGAGGGAGTGCTGCACTGTCCTAGAGTCAGTAATGAGGGAGTGCTGCACTGTAGAATGGTCAGTTCTGAGGAAATGCTGCACTGTTAGAGGGTCAGTACTGGTGGAGTGCTGCACTGCCAGGGGTCAGTACTGAGGGAGCGCTGCACTGTCGGAGGGTCAGTACTGAGGGAGTGCTGCACTGTAGGAGGGTCAGTACTGTGGGAATGCTGCACTGTCAGGGGGTCCGTATTGAGGGAGTGCTACATTGTCAGAGGCTAAGTACTGAGGGAGCGTTGCACTCTTGTAGGATCAGTACTGAAGGAGTGCTGCACTGCCGGAGGGTCAGTACTGAGAGAGTGCTGCACTGTCGGAGGGTCAGTACTAAGATAGTGCTGCATAGTCAGAGGGTCAGTACTGAAGGAGTGCTGCACTGTTTGGTGGATCAGTGTTGAGGGAATGCTACATTGTCGGAGGTTCATTACCGAGGGAGGGTTGCATTGTTGGAGGGTCAGTGTTGAGGGAGCACTGCACTGTCAGAGGGTCAGCACTGAGGCAGTGCTGCACTGTCGGAGGGTCAGTGCTGAGGGAGTGCCGCACTGTCGGAGGGTCAGTACTGAAGGGGTGCTGCACTGTCGGGGGGTCAGCACTGAGGCAGTGCTGCACTGTCGGAGGATCAGTGCTGAGGGAGTGCCGCACTGTTGGAGGGTCAGTGCTAAGGGAGTGCTGCACTGTCGGAGGGTCAATATTGAGGGAGTGCTGCACTGCGAAGGGGTCAGTACTGAGGGAGCGCTTCACTGTCAGAGGGTCAGTACTGAGGGAGTGCTGCACTGCGAAGAGGTCAGTACTGAGGGAGCGCTGCACTGTCAGAGGGTCAGTACTGAGGGAGTGCTGCACTGTCGGAGGGTCAGTACTGAGGGAGTGCTGCACTGTAGGAGGGTCAGTACTGTGGGAATGCTGCACTGTTGGAGGGTCCATACTGAGGGAGTGCTGCACTGTCAGGGAGTCAGTACTGAGGGAGTGCTATGTTGTCAGAGGGTAAGTACTGAGGGAGCGCTGCACTGTTGTAGGATCAGTACTGAAGGAGTGCTGCACTGCCGGAGGGTCAGTACTGAGGGAGTGCTGCACTGTTTGGTGGATCAATGTTGAGGGAATGCTGCATTGTCAGAGGCTCATTACCGAGGGAGGGTTGCATTGTTGGAGAGTGAGTGCTGAGGGAGTGCTGCACTGTTGAAGTACTGAGGGAGAGCTGTACTGTCAAAGGGTCAGTACTGAGGGAGTGCTGCACTGTAGGAGGGTCAGTACTGTGGGAATGCTGCACTGTCAGGGGGTCCGTATTGAAGGAGTGCTACATTGTCAGAGGCTAAGTACTGAGGGAGCTTTGCACTCTTGTAGGATCAGTACTGAAGGAGTGCTGCACTGCCGGAGGGTCAGTACTGAGAGAGTGCTGCACTGTCGGAGGGTCAGTACTAAGATAGTGCTGCATAGTCAGAGGGTCAGTACTGAAGGAGTGCTGCACTGTTTGGTGGATCAGTGTTGAGGGAATGCTGCATTGTCGGAGGTTCATTACCGAGGGAGGGTTGCATTGTTGGAGGGTCAGTGTTGAGGGAGCGCTGCACTGTTGAAGTACTGAGGGAGAGCTGCACTGTCAAAGTACTGAGGGAGAGCTGCACTGTCAGAGAGTCAGTACTGAGGGAGTGCTGCACTGTCGGAGGGTCAGTACTGAGGGAGTGCCGCATTGTCAGGCGGTCAGTGTTCACGGAGTGCTGCATTGTCGGAGGCTCAGTACCGAGAGAGGGCTGCATTGTTGGAGGGTCGGCACTGCGGGAGCGCTGCACTGTTGCAGGGTCAGTTCAGAGAGAGAGCTCTGCACTGCCCGAGAGTCAGTACTGAGGGAGTGCTGCACTATAGGAGGGTCAGTACTGAAGGAGTGCTGCACTGTCGGAGGGTCAGTACTGAAGGAGTGCTGCACTGTCGGAAGATCAGTACTGAGTGGGGGCTGCACTGTCGGAGGGTCCATACTGATGGAGTGCTGCACTGTCGGAAGGCAGCATTGAGGGAATGCTGCACTGTCGAGTGTCAGTACTGAGAGAGTGCTCCACTGCTGGAGGGTCAGTACTGACGGAGTGCTGCACTAGCGGAGCGTAAGTACTGAGGGAGCGTTGTACTGTTTGGAGTCTCAGTATTGAGCGAGTGATGCACTGTCAGATGGTCAGTGTTGATTCAATGCTGCATTGTCGGATGGCCAGTACTGACGAGGAGCTGCACTATCGGAGGGTAAGTACTGAGAGTGTTCTGCACTGTTGGAGGGTCAGTACTGAAGGAGTGCTGTGCTGTCGGAGAGTGAGTACTGAGGGAGGGCTGCACTGTCGGAGGGTCAGCACTGAGGGAGCACAGCACTGTTGAATGGTCAGTACTGAGGGAGCGCTGCACTGTCGGAGGTTCAGTGCTGAGGGAGTACTGCACTGTGGGAGGGTCAGTACTGAGGGAGTGCTCCACTGTCGGAGGGTCAATACTGAGGGAGCACTGCACTGTCGGAAGGTCAGAACTGAGGGAGCACTGCAGTGCTGGAGGGTCAGTACTGAGGGAGCGCTGCACTGTTGAAGTACTGAGGGAGAGCTGCACTGTCAGACGGTCAGTACTGAGGGAGTGCTGCACTGTCGGAGGGTCTGCACTGAGGGGGTGCTGCACTGTTGCAGGGTCAATACTGAGAGAGTGCTCTGTACTGTCAGAGGGTCACTACTGAGGCAGTGCTGTACTGTCGGAGGGTCAGAACTAAGAGAGAGCACTGCACTGTCAGAGGGTCAGTACTGAGGGAGTGCTGTACTGTCGCAGAGTCAGTACTGAGGGAGAACTGCACTATCAGAGGGTCAGTACTGAGGGAATGCTGCACTGTTGGAGGGTCAGTCCTGAGGGAGCGCTGTACTGTCGCTGAGTCAGTACTGAGGGAGAACTGCACTGTCGGAGGGCCAGTGCTGAGGGAGTGCTGCACCGTGGGAGGATCAGTACTGAGGGAGCACTGCACCGTCAGAGGGTCAGTTCTGAGGGAGTGCTGCACTGTTGGAGGGTCAGCACTCAGGGAGTGCTGCACTGTCGCAGCGCCAGTACTGAGGGAGCGCTGCACTGTCAGAGGGTCAGTACTGAGGGAGTGCTGTACTGTTGGAGTGTCAGTACTGAAGGAGTGCTGCACTGTTGGAGAGTAAGCACTGAGGGAGTGCCACCCGGTCTGAGAGTCTGTACTGATGGAATGCTGCACTGTCGGAGGGTCAGTACTGAAGGAGTGCCACACTGCCGGTGGTTGAGTACTGAGGTAGTGCTGCATGGTCAAAGATGCAGTACAGTGGGAGCACTGCACTGTCGGAGGGTCAGCACTGAGGGGATGCTGCAGTCTTTGTTAGGTCTGTACTGAGGGAGTGCTACACTGTCGGAGGGTCAGTTCTGAGGGAGTGCTGCACTGTTGGATGGCCAGCAGTGATGGAGTGCTGCACTAGCGGAGGGTCAGTACTGAGGGGGTCCTGCACTGTCAGAGGGTCTGTACTGAGGGAGTGCTGCACTGCTGCAGGGTCAGCACTGAGGGGGAGCTGCACTGTCAGAGGGTCAGTCCTGCAGGAGTGCTGCACTGTTAGAGGATCAGCACTGAGCGAGTGCTGCGCTGTCGGATGGCCAGTACTGAGGGAGAACTGCACTGTCGGAGGGTCAGTACTGATGGAGTGCTGCACTATCGGAGGGTAAGTACTGAGGGGGTGCCGCACTGTTGGAGGATCAGTATTGAGGGAGTGCTGCACTGTCGGAAAATCAGTACTGAGTGGCGGCTGCACTGTCGGAGAGTCAGTACTGATGGCATGCTGCACTGTCAGAGGGTCAGTACTGAGGGAGTGCTGTACTGTCGCAGAGTCAGTAGTGAGGGAGAACTGCACTGTCGGAGGGTCAGTACTGAGGGAGCGCTGCACTGTGGGAGGGTCAGCACTGAGGGAGTGCTGCACTGTCAAAGGGTCAGCACTCAGGGAGTGCTGCACTGTCGGAGGGCCAGCACTGAGGGAGTGCTGCACTGTTTGAGCGTCAGTACTGAGGGAGTGCCGCCCTGTCAGAGGGTCTGTACTGATGGGATGCTGCACTGTCGGAGGGTCAGTACTGAAGGAGTGCCACACTGCCGGAGGTTGAGAACTGAGTTAGTGCTGCATGGTCAAAGATGCAGTACTGAGGGAGCACTGCACTGTCGGAGGGTCAGCACTGAGGGGATGCTGCACTCTTTGGTAGGTCTGTAATGAGGGAGTGCTACACTGTAGGAGACTCAGTACTGAGGGAGCACTGCACTGTTGGAGAGTCAGCACTGAGGGAGCCACCCTGTCGAAGGGTCTGTGCTGATGGTGTGCCACACTGTCGGAGGTTGAGTACTGAGGTAGTGCTGCATGGTCGAAGAAGCAGTACTGAGGGTGTTCTGTATTGATGGAGTGTCGGTACTGAGTGCGTGATGCATTGATGGAGGGTCAGTACTGAGGGAGTGCTGCACTGTCGGAGGGTCAGCACTGAGGGAGCGCTGCACTGTCAGAGGGTCAGTACTGAGGGAGTGCTGCACTGTAGGAGGGTCAGTACTGAAGGAGTGCTGCACTGTTGGATGGCCAGCATTGATGGAGTGCTGCACCAGTGGAGGGTAAGCACTGAGGGGGTGCTGCACTGTCATAGGTCAGTACTGAGGGAGTGCTGTACTGTCGTAGGGTCAGTACTGAGGGAGTGCTGCACTGTCGTAGGGTCAGTACTGAGGGAGTGCTGCACTGTCGGAGGGTCAGTACTGAGGGAGTGCTGCACTGTCGGAGGGTCAGTACTGAGGGAGTGCTGCACTGTCGGAGGGCCAGTACTGAGGGAGTGCTGCACTGTTTGAGCGTCAGTACTGAGGGAGTGCTGCACTGTTTGAGCGTCAGTACTGAGGGAGTGCTGCACTGTCGTAGGGTCAGTACTGATGGGATGCTGCACTGTTGGAGGGTCAGTACTGAAGGAGTGCCACACTGTTGGAGGTTGAGTACTGAGGTAGTGCTGCATGCACGAAGATTCAGTACTGAGGGCGTGCTGCATTGATGGAGTATCAGTACTGAGGGAGTGCTGCACTGACGGAGGGTCAGTACTGAGAAAGTACTGCACTCTTGGAGCATCATTACTGAGGGAGTGCTGTAAGCTCGAAGGATCAGTACTGAGAGAGTGCTGCAGTGTCAGATGGTCAGTGTTCAGGGAGTTCTGGATTGTCGGAGGCTCAGTACCGAGAGAGGGCTGCATTGTTGGAGAGTCAGTACTGAGGGAGTGCTGTATTGTCGGAAAGTGAGTACTGAGGGAGCGCTGCGCTGTCCGAGTGTTAGTATTGAGGGAGTGCTGCACTGTAGGACGGCCAGTACTGAGGGAGTGCTGCACTGTTGGAGGGTCAGTACTGGGGGCGTGCTGCATTGTCGGAGGGTAAGTACTAAGGGAGCGTTGCACTGTTGTAGGGTCAGTACTGAAGGAGTGCTGCACTGTCAGAGGGTCAGTACTGAGTGGGTCAGTACTGAGTGGGGCTGCACTGTCAGAGGGTCAGTACTGAGGGAGTGCTGCACTGTCAGAGGGTCAGTACTGAGGGAGTGCTGCACTGTCGGAGGGTCAGTACTGAGGGAGTGCTGCACTGTCGGAGGGTCAGTACTGAGGCAGTGCTGCACTGTCGGAGGGTCAGTACTGAGGGAGTGCTGCACTGTCGGAGGGTCAGTACTGAGGGAGTGCTGCACTGTCAGAGGGTCAGTACTGAGGGAGTGCTGCACTGTCGGAGGGTCCGTACTGAGGGAGTGCTGCACTGTCGGAGGGTCCGTACTGAGGGAGCGCCGCACTGTCGAAGGGTCAGTACTGAGTGAGTGCTGCACTGTCGGAGGGTCCGTATTGAGGGAGTGCTGCACTGTCGGAGGGTCAGTACTGAGGGAGTGCTGCACTGTCAGAGGGTCAGTACTGAGGGAGTGCTGCACTGTTGGAGGGTCGGTACTGAGGGAGTGCTGCACTGTAGGGAGGTTAGTACTGAGGGAGTGCTGCACTGTCGGAGGGTCCGTACTGAGGGAGTGCTGCACTGTAGGGAGGTCCGTACTGAGGGAGTGCTGCCCTGTCGGAGGGTCAGTACTGAGGGAGCGCTGCACTGTCAGAGGGTAAGTCCTGAAGAAGTGCTGCATTGTCCAAGGATCAATACTGAGGGAGCGCTACATGGTTGATGATGTCGTAATTTGGATAAGACGGTAAACGGGGGACCTGTCCATCCTCTTGGGTGGGTGTAATAAATCCCACTGCCACTCTTGAAGGAAGAGGTGGTCAATTCTCTCCGGCGTTCCAGTACCAATATTTCTCCCTCAAACAAAACCCTTAAAAAACAGATCATCTGGTCATTATCACATTACTGCCTGTGGGATCTTACTGTGCGCAAATTGGCTGCTGCCTTTCCTACATGACAGCAGTGTCAGCACTTCATTGGATGGTCAGCTTTTTGGGAGATTGTTGGGACAGGCGCTACTGGAAGTCACTGCAGATCATTCGGAGCAAGCCGGGACCTTCAAACACGGTCTCAACCCAAAACCTCAAAATCGTCAAAAATATGCCAGGCGGGCCAAAAATCACCAAATCAGCAGAAGCTCATCAAACTATCCCAAAAACAAATTCAACACCCCCAAACAACTCCCCCTCACCCTGAGCAACCTGACATCTTGAAAAGAGAATGAACCACCTAACATTGTTAGAACGTAAGATCGTACGAATTAGCCGGCCACTCAGCCCCTCGAGCCTGCTCCGCCATTCAATAAGATCATGGCTGATCTGATTGTGGCCTCAACTCCACTTTCCTGTCTGTCCCCCATAACCTTTGACCCCCTTGTCTATCAAAAATCTGTCTAACTCAGCCTTGAATATATTCAGTGACCCAGCCTCCACTGCTCTCTGGGGTAGAGAATTCCAAAGAATAACGATCCTTTGAGGAGAAGTTTTTCCTCATCTACATCTTAAATGGGAGACCCGTTATTTTTAAACTGTGCCCCTAGTTCTAGATTGTCCCACAAGGGGAAACATCCTCTCAGCATCCACCCTGTCAAGCCCCCTCAGGATCTTATATGTTTCAATAAGATCACCTCTCATTCTTCTAAACTCCAATGGGTAAAGGCGCAACCTGCTCACCCTTTACTCATGAGACAAACCCCTTCATCCCAGGAATTATTCTAGTGAACCTTCTCTGAATGGTTTCCAATGCAATTATTTCACTGCTGGAAGAACAGAACTGTGGTCTCACCACTGTCCAGTGCAGCTAAAGACTTCCCTACTTTTATATCCTGTCTCCCTTGCAATGAAGTCCAACATTCCAGCTGCCTTCCTAATTACTTGCTGTGCTTTTTGTGATTCATGTACCAGGACACCCAGATCCCTCTGTACTGCAGCATTCTGCAGTCTCTCTCCATGTAAATAATATTCTGTCCAAAGGATTCCTTGCAATTGCCACGCGCACAAGGAATGAGCAGACCCCATGCTGACAGGGAGCTGCCCTCTCCTCCCTTTAGAGCAGATTCACCCCAAAAATCCAAGAACATACAGAGACACTGAAAATGATGGCACAGGGAAGAGCGATGCTTTGTGCCTTTATCCTTCTGATTTGATTGTGATTTTGCTGCCTTCCATTCTGTTGCAGCCTTCACGGGGTTAATGAGGGATGGCTGTTTTTATTGTGAGGAAAATTTGGGAGACTATAATCAGTTGAAATGATGGGACACATTTCGGTTCCGGGAAGAAAAGCAAAGGCTTTTTTTTAACAGGAGTATATGGAATTTTTTGGGAAGCTGGGGGGGGCGGGTGGTGGTGGGGGGATGCGTTGGCGATGTCCCATCTCTCATGACGAATCATTGCTCTTTGTTGTGTTGGATGGGTGCCCATTCCAGTCATGTGATGCAGTTGCTACAGCAACTGAGCTCTGACTAATCATTTGCTCGATGACCTTTATTCCCCGGGGGAGGGGGGATTTTGTTGAGGGGGGGGTGGTGGTTGGTGGCGGTGGGGGGTGGTGGGGGGGTGGAGACGGAGGCTGCCTGAGGCTGGTAGAGATGAAGGGAGGGGTACAGACTGTTATTCCCGATGCTTCGATTTAACTCTTTCCGCCCAATCAGAGCTCGATCCGAGAGGTTTAAAACCAGCAGCCAGCCTGTACCCAGGCTGCCAGCTGCAAGCGAGCGGTTTAAACCAGCTGCCTTGTAACAGGCTGTGAACGGGGAAGGGAGCTGAACCCTTTACATCACCGGCTAAAACTGACTGCCAGTTATTTGTGACCCACATCATAGGCAGTGCAAAGTGTTCTACAATAAAGTTTTTGCACCGTTATCATTGGGAACAGTAAGATGCCAGAGGTTCAGGGGTACGCTGGTGCCGTGCTTCTGTGACTGAGCTGGCAATCGAGCGAATGGCCTTTCAGCCATCAGCACTTTGAGAAAATTCCATTTGTTTTTAAATCTGGAAATAAAAAGCTGTTAAAAATAATCGGTTTTATCTGATTATAATTCTGTGAAACGGGAGACGTTTTTCTACGATGAAGGCACATTCACTCACACTCGCAATCATACACACGCTCAGGCACACACACTCATACTCACACACACTCATACACTCACAAACTCACTGAAACACACACAAACACACAATCACACACTCACAGACACACTCAGACACACACTTGCACAGCTGAAATACACATGCAAACACACACACTCAAACACACTCACTGAAACACACACACACCCACTCACACCTACTCACACACACTCACTCTCACTCACTCAAACACACACTGAAACACACTCACATACACTCACACATTCACTGAAACACACACTCACACACTCAAACACACACTGAAATATACTCACACATTCAAACACACTGAAACACACACTCACATACACTCACTCACTCACTGAAACGCACACACTCACACTCTCTCACACACTCACTCACACACTCAAACTGACTCACTTACATCCACTCACTCATTCACACTCACTCAAGCGCACTCACTCACACTGAAACACACTCACGCACACTCACTGAAACGCACACACACACACTCACTCACACACTCAAACACACTCACTCACACGTTCACACTCACAAGGAGGGGATGCGGTGGGCATGTTGGTAATCCCACTGGACTAGTAATCCAGAGGCCCAGGCTAATGCTCTGGGGACAAGGGCTCAAATCCCACCACGGCAGCTGGTGGAATTTAAATTCAATTAATAAATCTGGAATTAAAAGCTAGTCTCAGTAATGGTGACCATGAAACCGCTGTCGATTGTCGTTAAAAAAAAACATCTGGTTTACAAGGAAATCTGCCGTCCTTACCTGGTCTGGCCTACATGTGACTCCAGACCCACAGCAATGTGGCTGACTTGGAAGTGGCCTCGCTAGCCTCTCAGTTGTGTCAAACTGCTACAAAGTCTACAAACAGCAACAGCCTAACGTAATCATACTCAGGGAATCATACCTTAGAGATAATGGGTGGAATGTTCCAATCTGGAGACTAAATCGGGTGGCGAGTGGGAAAGTTGGTGTAATGATGACAGGACAGCTGAACATGCATGACCTTCTGCTGGTCAGCTCATTAATTATGCATACGTGAGGAGTTTGGCAAATCCCAGAGCTGGGCAGTCAGGAAGTCGCACGCCCCGCCATTACCTCATGCCATTGAAGGTCCTGGTGCCATATTTAAAGGTCACTTGGACAGCCATTCACTCAGTGCGTGGCCAGGAGCTCCATCTTACTCCTCCAGAGTCCTTGTGGCTGCAGCTCATCCTGGAGAAGCTGGTAGATGTGGGCAACCACCTCCCGGGACATAGAAAGGTGGCTACTGCATTGCCTTTGGCCCATCTGTAAGATCTCTGCCGGTGATTATACCCATGATCAGGCCAACGCTCAATGTTGCAGTCGTTCCTGTTCGCCAGCATTTTGACTTTCTAGAGGACTCGCTGCCTCCTGCTACTCAGGCCCTTGTCCCTCCTGGCCCTGTGCCAACCAGCGATGGGCCCTCCTTCTCCTCACCTGGACGAGAGCCACCACCAAGGCAGGGTCGCCTGCAGTCTGCATCATCGACGCCTAAGTGGATTTGTGAATGAATTGAAGTGATACATTTAGTGAACATATCCTTTATAGGTTTCCCTCCATCTCAAAGCCAACAGGCCAGTGCTAAGCCCTTCACCTGGCCTCCATCTAGACATGGCAACCCCACCCCACCTTTTCCAGGTAAAGGCATCCTGGAGGACCAGAGATGGATGTTCCTCCCGCTCATACATGAATGCATATGGAGACATTGCTCTTTGACCAGGGTGATGAGAGCCGTGTGCAAGAAGCCTCATGTGGACAGTTTTCCGCTTGCCTCCACTACCCTCGAGACTCTATAGAGAGACCATTGTCTTGGCAGCACAGAAAGACTAACCGCAGGTCTCCTCATCAGCCATGGCTATTCACCCGGGAGGATGGAGGTTTCGAATTGTTGCCGTCCACCAGCAGTGCCCCTTGGAGGCATCCACCTCCCTCCCTCCCTCCCTTCACCCCTGCCTCTGACTGCAGCCGATGGCAAATGGCCCAGAATGAATGGCAGCACCTGACCTTGCTGGGATCATGAGGTTATGAGACCCATGAGTCAGGATCAAACCTGCTGCTGTGTGGGCTTCACCATAGAGAGGAGAACACACCTGGGCATGGTGTGTCATCCAGTTGCCTCATGATTATTCGGGCGCCCCTTTAGTCGGCCACATGTACTGACTTTGAACTCCACCCACCTGAAAAGACCCTCCTCCCACCAGGAGATCTCACTGACTGACTAACCGCGTGATCACAGTCAGTTTGGAAAAATGGCACTCATCACCTTTCAGACTTGCTCCACCACCTTCTACCGCCCCCCTGTTGCCCGTCGTCTTCCCCCATCGTCATAGACCCACCCAACATCACCATTCCTCTCCCCTCTGTCACCCTTTAACCTACCCCTGTTACCCTGGACCCTATCACAATCCACCTCTACATGACTTTCTTCTCCTCAAAGCTGACACCCATGCCCACCCTCACCCTGCCCCCTCCTGCTATCTGAGCCTTCTGTCTTGTCCCCCTCCATAATCCCCCTTCACCCGCTAGACCCTCACCCTGGACCTGCCACCCTACCACATCCCACTTCCCCGTATGACTGTTCCCTCTTATCACCAGTGCCTGAGTTTACCCCCAAGCAGCTGAACTCCAGCGGTGAGGTGAGAGTGACTGTTCTTGGCATCAAGGTAGCATTTGACCGAGTGTGGCATCAAGGAGCCCTAGCAAAGCTGGAGTCAATGGGAATCGGGGGAAAACTCTCCACTGGTTGGAGTCATACCTAGCACAGAGGAAGATGGTTGTGGTTGTTGGAGGTCAGTCATCTCAGCTCCAGGACATCACTGCAGGAGTCCCTCAGGGTAGTGTCCTTGGCCCAACCATCTTCAGCTGCTTCATCAATGACCTTCCTTCCATCGTAAGTTCAGAAGTGGGGATGTTCGCTGATGATTGCACAATGTTCAGCACCATTGCAACTCCTCAGATGCAGCCCATGTCCAAATGCAGCAAGACCTGGACAATATCCAGGCTTGGGCTGACAAGTGGCAAGAAACATTCACGCCACACAAGTGTCAGGCAATGACCATCTCCAACAAGAGAGAATCTAACCATCTCACCATTACCATTGCTGAATCTCCCACTATCAACATGCTGGGCATTACCATTGACCAGAAACTGAACTGGACTAGCCATATAAATACTGTGGCTACAAGAGCAGGTCAGAGGCTGGGAATCCTGTGGCAAGTAACTCATCTCCTGACTCCCCAAAGCCTGTCCATCATCTACAAGACACAAGTCAGAAGTGTGATGGAATACTCCCCACTTGCCTGGATGAGTGCAGCTCCCACAACACTCAAAAAGCTTGACACCATCCAGGACAAAGCAGCCCACTTAATTGGCACCCCATCCACCGTTCACATCATTCAACGTTCACTCCACCACCGACACACAGTGGCAGCAGTGTGTACCATCGTTTTTTCTAATCATTCATGGGATGTGGGTGTCGCTGGCAAGCCCATCATTTATTGCCCATCATTTATTGCCCATCATTTATTGCCCATCCCTAATTGCCCTTGAGAAGGTGGTGGTCAGCTGTCTTCTTGAACCGCTGCAGTCCATGTGGTGTAGGTACACCCACAGTGCTGTTAGGAAGTGAGTTCCAGGTATTTTACCCAACGACAGTGAAGGAACGGTGATATATTTCCAAGTCAGGAAGGTGAGTGACTTGGAGGGGAATTTCCAGGTGGTGGGGTTCCCATCTATCTGCTGCCCTTGTCCTTCTAGATGGTAGTGGTGCAAGATGCAGAGCAGCAACTCACCAAGGCTCCTTCGACAACACCTTCCAAACATGCAACATCTGCCACCTAGAAGGACAAGGGCCTTAGTCGCATGGGAACACCATCATCTGCAAGTTCCCCACTAACAGTGCAGTACTCCCTCAGTACTGACCCTCCGACAGTGAATCGGAGGATCATTACTGACAGTCCAACAATGTAGCACACCCACAGCACTGACACTCCGACAGTGCAGTGCTCCCTCAATACTGACCCTCCGACAGCGCAGTGTTCCCTCAGTACTGACCCTCCGACAGTGCAGAGCTCCCTCAGTACTGACCCTCAGACAGTGCAGCGCTCCCTCAGTACTGATCCTCTGACAGTGCAGCGCTCCCTCAGTACTGACCCTCTGACAGTGCAGCACTCCCTCAGTACTGACCCTCTGACAGTACAGCGCTCCCTCAGTACTGATCCTCTGACAGTGCAGCGCTCCCTCAGTACTGACCCTCTGACAGTGCAGCACTCCCTCAGTACTGACCCTCTGACAGCACAGCACTCCCTCAGTACTGACCCTCTGACAGCACAGCACTCCCTCAGTACTGACCCTCTGACAGTGCAGCACTCCCTCAGTACTGACCCTCTGACAGTGCAGCTCTCTCTCTCAGTTTCTTAATTAAGGGCTTAATTTTCCAACACTGGTCTCCTCGGATTTAAATTCCTGTTGTCAATTCTCCAGGAATGTCCTGCGATCGACCTGAATTAATGTTTAACCCCAGTCAAAGGGCATGACACAAGTTTTTTCTTCCTGAACATTTGAGTTGAACAATTAAAAAATGTTGTAAAAGCAGAAAATGTTGGAAATACCCAACAGGTCAGGCAATTTCTGTGGCGACAGAAACAGAGTTAACGTTTCAGGCCAATGAATGGCCTGTTAACTCTGCTTTTCTCTCTCCACAGATGCCACCTGACCTGCTGAGTATTTCCAGCATTTTCTGTTTTTATTTCCGATTTCCAGCACCTGCACAATCTTGCTTTTGTGATAAAAAGCTCGAGTTCAGCGAAGAAGCCTGGTTGGCTCAGTGAGGAAGGCGGAGACAGGAAGCCAGTGGTTCAGACTTCCAGGAGAACCTCCAACCAGAGTTGGCAACCCAAATTCAAACATACACGCTCGATATTAATTGGTCCAAACTGCTGTAATTTTTGAGAAACTGTCATCAAGGCCTAAGTCCCAAAACTAAACAAAATGACCAGAGAAGGCAGAAAGGAGAAGTCACGTAGATCAGAATGATCAGATGTTGTTAACTTAGAAACTTCACATGCAAAGTGTTTTCTATTCACTGTCAATTAAACAGAAACATTGAACAAACATCTTTCTCTGTAGTTTGTGACAGTGTAGAGGAAGCTTTACTCTGTATCTAACCCCGTTGCTGTACCTGTCCTGGGAGTGTTTGATGGGGACAGTGTAGAGGGAGCTTTACTCTGTATCTAACCCTGTGCTGTACCGGTCCTGGGAGTGTTTGATGGGGACAGTGTAGAGGGAGCTTTACTCTGTATCTAACCCCTTGCTGTATCTGCCCTGTGAGTGTTTGATGGGGACAGTGCAGAGGGAGCTTTACTCTGTATCTAAACCCGTGCTGTACCTGTCCTGGGAGTTTTTGATGGGGACAGTGTAGAGGAAGCTTTACTCTGTATCTAACCCCGTGCTGTACCTGTCCTGGGAGTGTTTGATGGGGATGGTGTATAGGGACCTTTACTCTGTATCTAACCCCGTGCTGTACCTGTCCTGGGAGTGTTTGATGGGGACAGTATAGAGGGAGCTTTACTCTGTATCTAACCCCTTGCTGTACCTGTCCTGGGAGTTTTTGATGGGGACAGTGTAGAGGAAGCTTTACTCTGTATCTAACCCCGTGCTGTACCTGTCCTGGGAGTGTTTGATGGGGATGGTGTAGAGGGAGCTTTAGTCTGCATCTAACTCCGTGCTGTATCTGTCCTGGGAGTGTTTGATGAAAAAGACTCCAATACTAACACTGACACGTTGATAAGCGTAAAATTCATGATAAGTTTGAATAGTTAATGCATCAAAGAACAATAAACCACCTCAGGGCTGTTAAATTCCTCTTTTAGTGAAGAATTCCCATTTCTAAAAGTGGTCATAAGATTAATGATGAGGTGGATTTCTATTGAGTTGTCCAACAAAAACGTTTTATTTGGTTAAGGAGCTTTCATGGAGAATGGTTCTTTTGATGTGACAGCAAATTGTAATTCTGCGGCTTTACCTAAATCATTCCTCTTGTTAAGATCTAAAATAATGCCGCCCTCACTGAATGTGCAAGCACAACAACAACAGCAGCAACCTACGTATAGCACCTTAACCCAGTGAAACATCCCAAGGCGCTTCACAAGAGTGATCATCAAACACACTTGACACTGAGCCCCGCGAGGAGATATTAGGGACAGGTGACCAAAATCTTGGTCAAAAATGTCGGTTTTAAGGAGCATCTTGAAGGAGAAAAGTGAGTTAGAGCGGCAGAGGTTTAGAGAGGGGATTCCAGGGGCAGAATTTTACGTCCCGCTGGCAGGCAGGTGCCCGACCCGATCGGGCGTAAAATAGTGCGCAGTGACATCGGGCGAGCTTCCCAATGTCATCGGGCGCTCACGCGATATCTCGGTCAGTGGGCTCACGCAAGAGTCGGCAGCCCGCCCGCCGACAATTCAGAGGCCTGTTAAGGCCATTAAAGTTTCAATTAATGTGGATTTTCCGCTGCCCGTCCAACATTCCGGTTGGCGGGCGGGCGAATCGGCCAGGCGGCCTTTGCATTTTTGAGGAAACCTCATCCAAGGGCGGGATGAGGTTTCCGTGATTAATTTTAAAAAAAATGTTTGGGCAGCACTTTTATTCTCTATATGTTCTGGCGAGTGAGTCCTATGTGGGGACATTTTTTTTTCAGAATTTCATTTTTGTTTTCAAAATTCTTCAGCTCCCTGAGGCAGCTCTCTGCCTTCATTGTGCTTGCGTTGCTGTTAATCGGCCAGCCAGCGTGAAATCGCCGAGTGGGCAGAGGCCTATCCCCCGGCTGCTCCTGGGGCCCTCACCACCCCCCCCCCTCCCCACCCCCAACACCCATGCAATGACCCAGAAATCCTGCCCCGTTTCTTGAGGACCCAGGCAGGTAAAGGCCCGATCAGCCATGCTGGGGGGATTAAAACTGGGGATGCTTAAGAGACCAGAATTAGAAGAGCGCAGGGATCCCAGAGGGTTACAGGGATGGAGGAGATTACAGAGATCGGGAGGGATGGGGTTCAGAGGGAGAAAACAGTAAAACCGGGAAATAACAGTCCTGGTCCGAACTGTTTTTTTTTTCCTTCTGAGGGTTCAGAGGGATTTGAAAACAAGAAGGAGAATTTTAAAGTCGAGTACAGGGCATGATGAGTAACTTTTGGGTGGTTTATGGCCTCGTTTGACCCTCCATAGCAACCAGTTCATTTACAGCAAGAGATTTCCAACCAGCCTGCCCTGCCAATGGGAATGGAGTGTGAGCACCTAACCTTAGTGCACCCATAAACCATTCTATAAAACTGAAGGTCAATGAGTGTCAAACAATGTTTGTTATCAGGAATTTCAAGAAGGCTGCTTCGAGGCCTCTCGAGCTCCATGCAGCCGTCAGTGTTATTCTCTCTAAATGAGACAGACAGTTAGAAGAAACTTTAATCCCAAGTGGAGCAGTCCCCCCAAAAACAGGTAAAGACAAGCAGATCTGAACTCATAGAATCACACAGCAAAGGACCATGCAGCCCATTGTGTCTGCACATACTAGCTCTTTGAAAGACCTATGCACTTGGTCCCACTGTCCACCTGCCCGCACTTTCCCAAAGCCCTCTCAACTTCTCTTTTTCAAGTATTTATCCAATTCCCTTTGGAAAGTTATGATTGAATCTGCTACCACCGCCCTTTCAGGCAGCGCCTTCCAGATCACAACAACTCACTAAGCAAATAATTTTCTCTCCATCTTTTCGCTGGTTCTTTTGCCAATGACCTTCAATCTTCACCCCCTCCCCCCCAACCTTCCCCCCAGTGGAAACATTTTGTCCATATTTACTCGATCAAAAACACTTCCTGATTTTGAACATCTCGATTAACCCCACCCTTGAACTTCTCTGCTCTGTGGAGAACAATCCCAGCTTCTCCAGTCTCTCCACATTAACTGAAGTCCTTCATCCCTGGAAAATTCTAGTAAATCTCCTCCGCACCCTCTCCAAGGCCTTGACATCCTTCTTAAAGTGTGGCTCCCAGAACTGGACACAATCCTCCAGCTGGGACCTAGTGCGTGATTAATAAAGATTTAGCGTAGCTTCCATGCTGAAGGAGTAGAGTAAACACCCAGCTGTGAATGAGGTTGGAGACAATGCAGATAAGATGCGATTATCAAATACTCCGCAGTATCACAGCAATCCTTTCATGTGCTGCTGCTATCACAATGATATCTGGGGTTGAGCATGATATGAGTTTTGTTTGTGTTTCTGGGGAAGAGAGAATGTTTCACCACAATCAGGATTCAATATGTGGATTAAATTCACTGAGAGGGGAGATTACACATGAAGTGGTGAAGGAGACAAATTGTTTTCACTCAAGTCTCGGTGCTTGTTTCCACACCTTAGGCCTTTGATTTATTTTAACTGTAGCAATATTTTGAAAAGAGTTTCAAAGTGACTTCTGCACTGAGGAATAGAAGATGTTCAGAGATGGAAACAGAAAGTTCTGGAAGCAGTGAGCGAGTTATGGAACGGGCGAGACATTGAATAGAAACTGAGCATGTGGCTTTGTCTGAAGCAGGTGATTGGATTACTGTTTTAAATTCACAGAGGCAGTAGGAATTATTTATAACTCTCTCCTTTCCATTTCTGGAGTGAGACACCTACCGTCAGACACCATGGAGTCTGCTTTTGTGAGTGGAATTCAGGTACATTATTGGTTCACCCTGATTGCAGGGTTAGACATCCCAGGGTTCAGAGTGGCCAATCCGCTAGGATTATGCTCGGGCCTCCAGGGATTAAAGATTAATTTCCATCATGATGCGGGCAAATCCCTGGAGAAAGATCCCAGCAGCATTAGGAAATTATCTGTGTTCTGAAACACTTGCATTAATCAGTTGCAAAAGTTGTAGAGAAGGGTGAGTTTGCACAACTGAGAGTGGAGGTTGAAGGCCGTGCCATTAATCATCCAGGAATGTGTCCAAGCCTTGCTTAAATTCTGGGAACCTCACCTCAGGAACGATGGCTACACCTGAAAGTGCTGAGGAGGTTTACCAGCATGATGCGGATGAGAATGTGGAGAGACTGGAGAAGATGGGATTGTTAGGAACATAGGAGCGGGAGGGGGCCATTCAGCCCCTCGAGCCTGCTCCACCTGTTCTTCTCCGAGCAGAGAATGCTTAGAGGAGAATTGATAGAGGCGTCAAAATGATCGAGGTTTTGATGGGGCAAATAAGGATGTGCTGCACTGTCAGATTGTCAGTACTGAGGGAGTGCTGCATTTTTAAAAATTCATTCATGGGATGTGGGCTTTACTGGCTGGGGCAGCAATCATTGCCCATCCCTAGTTGCCCTTGAGAAGGTGCTGGTGAGCTGCCTTCTTGAACCGCTGCCGTCCCTGTGATGTAGGTACATCCACAGTATTGTTAGGGAGGGAGTTCCAGGATTTTGACCCAGTGACAGTGAAGGAACGGTGATATATTTCCAAGTCAGGATGGTGAGTGGCTTGGAGGGGAACTTCCAGGTGGTGGTGTTCCCATCTATCTGCTGCCCTTGTCCTTCTAGATGGTAGTGGTCATGGGTTTGGAAGGTACTGTCTAAGGAGCCTTGGTGAATTCCTGCAGTGCATCTTGTAGATGGTACACACTGCTGCTACTGTGCGCTGTTGGTGGAGTGAATGAATGTTTGTGGATGGGGTGCCAATCAAGCGGGGCTGCTTTGTCTTGGATGGTGTCAAGCTTCTTGAGTGTTGTGGGAGCTGCACTCATCCAGGCAAGCGAGGAGTATTCCATCACACTCCTGACTTGTGCCTTGTAGATGGTGGACAGGCTTTGGGGAGTCAGGAGGTGAGTTACTCGCCGCAGGATTTCTAGCCTCTGACCTGCTTTTGTAGCCACAGTATTTATATGGCTAGTCCAGATCAGTTTCTGGTTAATGGTAACCCTCAGGATGTTGATAGTGGGAGATTCAGTGATGGTAATGCCATTGAACATCAAGGGGTGATGGTTGGATTCTCTCTTGTTGGAGATGGTCATTGCCTGGCACTTGTGTGGCACGAATGTTACTTCCACTTGTCAGCCCAAGCCTCGATATTGTCCAGGTCTGGCTGCATTTGGACATGGACTACTTCAGTATTTGAGGAGTCGCAAATGGTGCTAAACATTGTGCAATCATCAGCGAAAATCCCCACTTCCGATTTTATGAGGGAAGGAAGGTCATTGATGAAGCAGCTGAAGATGGTTGGGCCAAGGGCACTACCCTGAGGAACTCCTGCAGTGATGTCCTGGAGCTGAGATGACTGACCTCCAACAACCACATCCACCTTCTTTGACAGAGGGTCAGTACTGAGGGAGCGCTGCACTATTGGAGGGCCAATACTGAGGGAGTGCCGCACTGTTGGAAGCGCCAATTTTCAGATTAGATATTAAACCAAGGTTTGTTCTGTTCTTTCTGGGTTTGGTGGGGGATGTTGAAGATCCTGTTGCACCTTTGGAAGAAGAGCAGGGTGGAAGGCCAGGGGTAATGGGGGTGCGGGGACGGCGGGGTGGCAGGCCGGGGGGGTGGGGGTGGGGGGGTAGGTGGGGTGCTCCCTGCTCTTTAATTATGACTAAAACAGATTACTTGGTTAGCGTCACCTTGCTGATCTTGGGCTCTTGATGTGCACAAATTGGCTGCTGAATGTCTTTAATCACAACAGTGACTTCACTTCAGAAAGTGCCTCATCACCTGTGAGATGGTCTGGGACATCCTGGGGATGTCATATACAAATTATTTCTTCCTTTAAGTCTGTCAGCTCTTCTGAGAAATAAACAGTGCACATTTTTAAAAAAATGCTCATTATATTAAATGATGAAATTTAAAAGCCTCAGTGCTATAAACGAAACCATGGACTGTTAAGTATTTCATTTGCTCCTATGCTTTTTGCTTATAAGGTGCTGCGTATAAATATTCATTTTGCCTGGCCTGTATTTAGAATCTCACACACACACACACACACACACATTCTGCAGCCTCCCCTCTAGCTGATAGATTACACATTAACTAAATAAGCACAAAACCCCTATCCATCTGCCACTGTCTGAGGCAAGGACCAGTCAGCAAGGCTCAGCTGCTTGCCTGGATCTGCCCAGACACTCTCCATGTCGAGATTGCTGCTCTGCTATGGGGGAATCAGGAGAGGAGGAAGCTGTCCCCTGACAGGCGATAGGGCTGGATTGAAGCTGTTAACCCATTCTCAGCTCAACTTCACACAACTCAAGACCCACAAACAGAGATTCCTGCTCTCCAGGCCATGAATAGCCTGACCGGGGTGGAGCTTGATATGGTGGAGCCGGGTGGGACGAACAGAGTAACACGAGATGGAAGACTTACATTTCTATAGCACCATTCACCACCTCAGGATGGCCCAATGCTTGTTACAGCCAATTAAGTACTTTTTGAAGTGTAGTCACAGTTGTAATGTAGGAAACACAGCAATCAGTTTACAGACAACAAGATCCCACAAACAGCAATGTGATAATGAGCAGATCATTTGCTTCTGTGATGTCGATTGAGGGATAAATATTCGTCAAGTCACCAGGGAGAACTCTCCTGCTCCTCTGCAAAATAGTGCCATGGGATCCTTTACCTCTTCCTGAGAGTGCGGGGTGGGGGGTTGGTGCTCGGTTTAATATCTCATCAAAAGACAGCACCTCTGACAGTGCAGCACTCCCCCAGTACTAGGAACATAGGAATATAGGAGCAGGAGTAGGCCATTTGGCCCATCGAGTCTGTTCTGCCATTCAATTAAACCATGGCTGATCATCTACCTCAATACCACTTTCCCGCACTATCCCCATATCCCTGGATGTCATTAGTCTCCAGAAATCTATTGATCTCAGTCTTGAACATGCTCAATGATTAAATGTCCACAGCCCTTTTGGGTGAAGAATTCCAAAGATTCACCACTGTCAGTCTTAAACAGCCTGTCCTTTATTCTGAGACTGTGTCCCCTGGTTCTAGACTCAACATCTTATCCACATCTACCCTGTCACACCCTGTAAGAATTTTGTAAATTTCAATGCGATCACCTCTCATTCTTCTAAACTCTAGAGAATACAGGCCCAGTTTCCTCAATCTCTCCTCACAAAACAATCCCGCCATCCTAGGGAATAATCTGATGAAGCTCCAGTGCACTCCCTCTATGGCAAGTATATCCTTCCTTAGATAAGGAGACCAAAACTGTGCACAATACTCCAGGTGCGGTCTCACCAAGGCACTATACAATTGCACCAAGACATCTTTACTCCTGTACTCAAAATCCCTAGTGATGAAGGCCAACATACCATTTACCTTCCTTATTACTTGCTGCACCTGCATGCTAGCTTTTAGTGACTCATGAACAAGAACACCCAGGTCTCTTTGCACATCAACACTTCCCAACCTCTCATCATTTGAGGAATACTCTGCCATTCTGCTTTTTCTACCAAAGTGAATAACTTCACACTTATTCACATTATATTCCATCTGCCATGTTCTAGCCCATTCACTTGTCTGTCCAAGTTCTCTTAAAGCCTCCTTGCATCCTCCTCATAACTTACATTCCCACCCAGTTTGGTGTCATTAGCAAATTTGGAAATGTTACAATTGATGCCCACATCAAAATAATTTATATAGATTGTGAACAGCTGTGGCCCCAGCACTGATCCTTGCGGTACCCCGCTAGTAACAACCTGCCATCCTGAGAATCATCTGTTTATTCCTACTCTCTGCTTTCTGTCTATTAGCCAATTCTCAATCCATACTAGTATATTTCTCCCAATCCCATGTGCTCTAATTTTGTTTACTAACCTCTTGGGTGGGACCTTATCGAAAACCTCTGAAAATCCAAATACACCACATCCACTGGTTCTCCTTTATCAATGTTACAAGTAACATCCTCAAAAACCTCCAACAAGTTTGTCAAACATGATTTCCCTTTCATAAATCCATGTTGACTCTGCCCAATTTTACCATTCTTTTCTAAATGTCCAGTTATCACACTCTTTACAATAGAAGCTAACATTGTCCCTACTACTGACGTCAAACTAAAAGGCCTGTAGTTCTCCATTCTCCCTCTTCCTCCCTTCTTAAACAGTGGGGTTACATTTGCTTCTTTCCAGTCTGCAGGAACCTTTCCAAAATCTATAGAATTTTGAAAGATAACCACCAATACACCCACTATCTCTCTAGCCACCTCCATCAACCCTCTGGGATGAAGCTCATCTGGTCCAGGGGATTTATCAAGCTTCAACCCAGTTAACTTTTCAAGTACTACCTATTTACTAATGCTCATTTCTTTTAGTTCCTCAGTTTCACAAGTCCCTTGGTTGCCTAGTATTTCTGGGAGATTTTCTGTATTTTCTTCTGTGAAGATAGACACAAAGAAATTGTTTAGTTTTTTCGCCATTTCGCTGTTCTCCACTATAAATTCTCCTGTCCCACCTGCAATGGGCCCACATTTGTCCTAGCTAATGTTTTTCTTTTCACATACCTAAAGAAGCTTTTAAGTCTGCATTTTTGTTCATCGCTAGTTTGCATTCATATTCTCTTCCCCCTTTATCAGTTTCTTGGTCCTCCTTTGTTGGATTCTAAATTGCTCCAGTCCTTGGATTATCACTTTTTCTGGCATCCACATCACTTTCTTTGATCTAATGCAATCTTTAACTTCTTTCGTTAACCACGGTTGATTTACCTTTCCTGTTGGGTGTTTGTGCCTTAGAGGATTATATATCTGTTGTAGACCGTGTAGTATTTCTTTAAATATTAGCCATTGCCTGTCTACTGTCAAATTTTTTAGTGCATCTTCCCAATTTACTGTAGCCAACTTGCCCCTCATACCTTCATAATTTCCTTTCTTCAGATTTAAGACCCTAGTTTCAGAATGAACTGTATCACATTCAAACTTAATGCAAAATTTTATCATATTATGGTCACTATTTCCCAAAGGCTCCTTTACAGCAAGGTTATTAATTAGCCCTTTCTCACTACACCACACTAAATCCAAAATAGCCTGATCCCTAGTTGGCTCCTCAATGTACTGCTCCAGAAACCCATCTTGTATACACTCCAGGAATTCCTCTTCCACAGCATTAGTGCTGATTTGTTAACCCAGTATATGTGTAAATCAAAGTCGCCCATTGTTACTGCATCACCCACGTTACTGCACTGGGTATTAACCAAGCTTCAATGTCACTGGATTAGGGGGTTGGTGGGGGTGGGGGGGTGGGGGGGTCACTCATGCAGCTTTCTGCACCTGTTCATGGTGTGTTTCCTGGCTGTCATGCCTTCCCTAGTTGAATAGCTATTGACTGTCAATGCTCAGACATGGATAAAAACCACTTGTGTGAGGTAAAGGAAGGAGCGGGGGGTGGGGTGGGGGTGGGGTATGGGGTAGGTGTGGGTGGTGGGGGGGAGGGGTGCGGGAGCGTCCATGCAGCTGGAGTGGGGTCAGGACTGTCCATGCATTAGAACCCCAGCAAAGAGTTAACACCATGAGAAGAGTTGAGAAAATTGGTAACATAAATTCTCAGAGAAATGAAAATCTAACAAGTAGAACTCAACTCATCACCGAATATACGATGGTGGATTGGGGGTAGCAGAGAAAGTGAATGATGCCTGAGAAGGTTAAGCTGAGATTTAATCGAGGCATTCAAAATTATGAGGGGTTTTGATAGAGTAAATAAGGAGAAACTGTTTCCAGTGGCAGGAGGGTCGGCATCCAGAGAGACACAGATTGAAGAGAATCGGGAAAAGAACCAGAGGAGGAGATGAGGAGAAGGTTTTTTTACACAGCGAGTTGTTGTGATCTGGAATGTGCTGCCTGAAAGGCCGGTGGAAGCAGATTCAATAGGAACTTTCTAAAAGGAGAATTGGATAAATACAGGAAAAGGAAAAATCTACAGGGATATGGGGAAAGGAGTAGGGAGTAAGAGGACTAATTGGATAGATCTAAGAGCTGGCACAGGCACGATGGGCTGAATGTGTCCTCCTGTGCTTTAAGACTATGAGTTAAAAACAAGAAGCAAAGAAGAAAACAAATATCTGTTGTTTTACAGCAGCTGCATTTGATATATAGCCATTTTCCAATTTACAACAATGTTGGAGTCAACATAAAGATTGTCAGCTTGTTGTAATTTAAACAGAATCGCTCTTGGGCTTAGAAGCCTGAGACCACAACAAAAGGAGAGACGAGAGTCTAAAGAAGGCACAGGAAGCACTCAACAGAACGATCAAACAGGCAAGAAGAACATTTGCAGATCCTTCAGATTCTGTAAACCCCAATCAAGGGATTGTAATTGCACAATGGGAAGCATATGAGGTCCCATCAAACCTAACCGTCTGAACTCCAGCAGAGGCCCCAGAGCAGATCCAAAGATTCACACCTGTTTACAGCTTAGTGTATTGCAGAATGAGGAATACATACTTCTCCTGGAACTTGCCAGCTCCTCTTGTGCTTCAGTTGGCACACGGGACCTCCTCGAATGGTATTCGGCACATCAATAGTGGGCCTGGGTCTCTGAGTCCCAGATCCAAATGATACACTCTTTTGTATGCTGCCTCCATAGACACTGTAGACGGGAAGTTTACAGGAACATAGGAACATGCAATTTAGGAGCAGAAGTGGGCCGTTCGGCCCTTCAAACCTGCTCCACCATTCAGTAGGATCACGGCTGATCTCGTTGTGGCCTCAACTCCACTTTCCTATCTGCTCCCATAACCCTCGACTCCTTTATCTATCAAAAATCTGTCTAGCTCAGCCTTGAATAAATTCAATGACCCAGCCTCCACTGCTCTCTGGGGAAGAGAAATCCACAGATTAACAACTTACTGAGAGAAGAAATTCCTCGTCTCCATCTTAATGGGAGACCCCTTATTTTTAAAATGTGCCCCTAGTTCTAGATTCTCCCACAAGGAGAAACATCCTCTCAGCATCCACCCTGTCAAGCCCCCTCAGGATCTTATATGTTTCAATAAGATCACCTCTCATTCTTCTAAACTCCAGTGGGTGTCGGCCCAACCTGTTCAACCTTTCTTCATAGGATAAGCCCTTCATCCCAGGGTTGAGAAGAGAGAACCTTCCCTCAACTGCTTCTAATGCAATTATATATTTTCAAATACAGAGACTAAAACTGTACACAGTATTCCAGATGTGGTCTCACCAAGGCCCTGTACAGCTGCAGTAAAACTTCCCTATTTTTATATTCCATTCCTCTTGCAATAAACACCAACATTCCATTTGCCTTCCAAATCACTTGCTGTACCTCCATACTAACTGTTTATGATTCATGTACCAGGACACCCAGATCCCTCTGTACCTCAGAGTTCTATAATCTCTCTCCATTTAAATAATTTGCTTCTTTCTATTCTTCCTGCCAAAATGAGCAAGCTCACATTTGCCCACTCACTTAACCTATCTATATTGCTTTGCAGACTCTCTACCTCCTCTTGACAACTTACTTTCCTACCTATTTTGGTGTCATTAGCAAATTTAGCTACCATACATTCGGTCCCTTCTTCCAAATCATTGATGTAGATTGTGAATAGTTGAGGCTGATTCCTGTGGCACTCCACTAGTAATAGCTTGCCAATCCAAAAAAGACCCACTTGTGCCTACTCTCTGCTTCCTGTTAGCTAACCAACCCCCTATCCATGTTAATACATTACCCCCAACACCATGTGCTCTTATCTCGCGTAGTAATCTTTGATTTGGCACCTTATCAAATGCCTTTTGGAAATCCAAGTACACCACATCCACAGGTTCCCCTTTATCCACCTTGCTTGTTGCTTCTTCAAAAAGCTCTAATAAATTAAACACATTTTCCGATTCTGCCTGACCACTTTCTGATTTTCTAAGTATCCTGCTATAATCTCCTTAGTAATGGATTCTAGCAATTTCCCCATGACAGATGTTAGGCTAACTAGCCTGTAGTTTCCTGCTTTCTGTCTCCCTCTTTCCCTGAATAAAGGTGTTACATTTGCTATTTTCAAATCCACTGGGGACCCTTCCAGAATCTGCGGCCTCTTCTTTTAAGACCCTGGGATGCAGGCCATCTGATCCTGGGGACTAGTCAGCCTTTAGGTCTAATAGTTTTCCCTGCACCTTTTCCCTGGTGATGGTGATTGTTTTAAGTTCCTCCCTCCCGTTCACCTTTTGATTTTCAAGTGTCTTTGGGAAGTTTTCTAAGTCTTCTACACTGAAGACAGACACAAAGTACCTGTTCAATGCCACTGTCATCTCCTTGTTTTCCATTACCAATTCCCCAGACTCTCTCCCTAGAGAACAACACTAGCTTTGCTTACTCTTTTCCTATTTAAATACTTGCAGAAACTCTTACTATCTGATTTTATATTACTAGGCAGCTTTCGCTCATACTCTACTTTCTCCCTCTTTAATTTTTTTAGACATTCTTGGCTGGTTCTTAAAATCTGCCCAACCCTCTGACCTACCACGAATCTTTGCCGATTTGTACAGTGTTTCTTTCAATTTGATACAATCCTTAACTTCCTTATTCAGCCACCGATGATGCATCCTTCTCAAAGATTATTTCTTTCTCACTGGAATAAATCTTTGCTGAAAGCTATTAAATATCTCCTTAAAAGTCGACCACTGCATCTCCGCTCTCCTGCCTTTGAGCCTAGTTTCCCAGTTCACTTTAGCTGGATCCTTTATTCGGGTTTAAAACACTAGTCTTAGACCCACACTTCACATCCACGCTTCAAACTGAACATGAAATTCTATCATGTTATGTTAGCTGTCAGCTAAAGGCTCCTTCACCATGAGGTTATTGATTAATACTATCTCATTACCAGGTCTAGAATAGCCCACTCCCTGGTTGGCTCTAGAAGTTACTGCTCCAAGAAATTGTCTCGAAAACCCTCAATGAAACACTTTCCAGGCTACCTCTGCCAATCTGACTCATCCGATCTACATATAGATTAAAGTCACCCATGATGATTGTGGTATCTTTCTTACATGTCCCATTTATTTCTTCCTGTACTCTCTGTTCCATTGTGTAACCACTGTTAAGGAGCGTATAAACTACTGCCACAAGTGACCTCTTACCTTTCCAATTCCTTATCTCTATCCAAACTGATTCTATATCTTGCTCATTTGAGCTAAGGTCATCTCTCACTACTGTACTAATGACATCCTTGATTAACAGAGCTACCCCACCACCTTTTCCTAGCTTCCTATCTTTTCAAAATGTCAAATGCCCTTCAATATTCAGGTCCCAGCCTTGGTCACCCTGCAGCCATGACTCTGTGATGACTATCAGGTCATACATATTTATTTATATCTGTGCTAACAATTCATCCATTTTGTTACGAATGCTGTGCACATTCAGCTACAGAGCCTTTAACTATGTCTTTTTACCATTTTTGCACTCCCTGTCCTTATCTGCTGGTGCACTCTTAGGTTTGTACTCTCTGTCCCTTCCTGCCACACTCTGGTTATCTTTACCCAAATCATTACCCTGCTCTATTACCTTGTTGTCACCCTTTGATTTACTGCATCTCCTCTCACATGACCCCCTCCCCCCAGTATTTAGTTTAAAGCCCTCTCTAACGCCCTGGTTATACAACTCGTCAGAACACTGGTCCCAGCACGGTTCAGATGAAGCCTGCCCAACAGTACAGCTCCCACTTACTGCCAGTGCCCCATGAATCGAAACCCACTTCTCCCACATCAGTCTTTGAGCCACGCATTCATCTTTCTAACCTTATTTTCCCTGCACCAATTTGCTCATGGCTCAGATGGTAATCCAGGGATTATTGCCTTTGATGTTCTGCTTTTTAACTTAGCCCCTAACTGCCCATACTCCCTAAGCAGAACCTCTTTCCTAGTCCTATCTATGTCAGTGGTACCAACATGGACTACGACAACTGGATCCTCCCGCTCCCACTGCGAGTTCCTTTCCAGCCCAGAGCAGATATTCTGAACCTGGCCACCGGGCAGGCAACACAACCGTCTGGACTCTCACTTTTGACTGCAGAGAACTGTGTCTATCCCCTTGACTATAGTGCCCCCTACTACCACTACATTCCTATTAACACTCCCCACTTGGATTGCTTCCTGTACTATGGTGCCATGGTCAGTTCACTCACCCACCCTGCAGCAGGTGTTCATGCCCCAACTTAGTGCAAGAACCTCAAACCCATTGGACAATTGCAAGGGCTGAGGCTCCTCCACTTCTCTATCTTCTCTATCTCCTTGCCTGCCTCGCTCGCAGCCACAACCTCCTGCCCCTGGCCACTGCTCAAATCAGAAGACCCTATCCTAAGGGGTGTGACTGCCTCCTGGAACATAGTGTCCAGGTAACTTTCCCCGTCTCTGATGCATCACAGTGTCTGCAGCTCAGCCTCCAGCTCCATGAATCTGAGCCGAAGTTCCTCCACTCTGAGCTGAAATTCCTCAAGCTGCTGACACTTACTGCAGACATGTTTGTCCTGGATCACACTGGCATCCAGGAATGCCCACATTTTGAAGTCGTGCCATCTCACCTGCCCTGCCATCTTCATTATGTTTTAATTAATTTATTATTATTTTCTTAATTAATTCATAATTAATACACACTGCTACCCCCAATGAGCTTCATTACTGCCAGTAAACTTTACTACTACTAATAAAACCTTACAATTATTGCTGTTACCCAAGCTTTGAAAGATAAATGAGCAAAACGCTCACCAACCAATCACTTAACTGCTTCCCTCTTCCGTTACTGCACTGCATTTCCCTTAATCACCAAATTCCAATGTTCACACTCTGTGACTAACTGCACTCAGTGATGAGCTGCTGTCTTCAGATCCTGCTGACTATGTGTCCCGTAGGAATAGGAAGAGGCCATTGAGCCCCTTGAGCCTGTTACGCCATTCGATGAAATCATTATTGATCTGTGACCTAACTCCATATACCTGCCTTTGCCCTATATCCCTCAATACCTTTGGTTAACAAAAACCTATCAATCTCTAATTTAAAATTAACAATTAATTGAGCTTCAATTGCCATTAGGAGAAGAGAGTTCCAAACTTCTACTGCCCTTTGTGTGCGGAAGTGTTTCCTAATTTCACTCCTGAAAGGACTAGTTCTTATTTTTAGACTCTGCCCCCTAGTCCTAGGCTCCCCAACCAGCAGAAATAGTTTCTCTCTATCAGTAACCCTTAAGACCTTGGAAGCTTTGATCAACGCACTCCTTAACTTTCTAAATTCCAGAGAATATAAACCTTGTTTGTGCAACCTCTCCTTGTAATTTAACCCTTGTGGTCCAGGTTTAAATCTGGTAAATCTATGCTGCACTATGGTGGCTGAATAGTGCAGGGACTTCAACAGGCCCTTGTATAACTGCAGCATGACTTTGTCTGCCTTGTATTCTAGTCCTCTGGATAGAGAGGTCAACATTCCAGTCATCGTTTTGATTAATTCTGTACTTGTTCATGACATTTGAATGATCTGTCTACCTGGACTGCACCGCCCCCCCCTACCCCACCCCCCCACCTCACTTTAGACCTCCACTGTTGATTTTCACCATTCAGAAACTTCCCCGTTCTATCCTTTTTACGTCAAAACTGGATGACCTCATATTTGCCAGCATGAAATCCAGTTGCCATAATTTTGCCCATTCACTTAATCTGTCAATATCCCTTTGTAATTTTATGCTTCCATCTACACTGCACCCAATAACACCTTGTGTCATTGGTAAATATGGATATGTGGCTTTCTACCTCATCATCTAAGTTGTAAATAAATAGTGATTAGTTGAAGCCCCAACAGGACACTAGTTATGTCCTACCAATTAGATTACCTCCCCATTGTCCCTAGTCTGTATCCTGTTGCTCAGCCAATTTCCTAACTAGGTCAATAACTTGCCTTCAATTCCACAAGCTTCAACTTGAGTTAACAATCTCTTATGAGGGACTTCATCAATGTCTTCTGGATGTCCATAAAATTAACCTCTGTCTGTGAATTTGTTCAAGACACTCCAGGCAGGAAGCTCCCTCAGACCCAGTCTCCAAAGCTGCTGGATAGAAACACAAGTCAGTAACAATGCTCGTGATGATTCCGGTAGAAATTGTAATCTCAGGACACCTGGTGGAGGCTGCTCATTGTTTACACTTCATGTCTTCCATTTTTTCTGGGAATGTGAGCATCACTGACAGGGCCACTAATGATTGCCCATGCCTGGTTTCTCAATAACCAAAGAAGACAATGGTAGAACCTCACCTCATGTTGTGTTACAACTCAGTGTCTCAAGCGGCCTCTTCAGAGGGCAGTTAAGAGTCAGCCATGTGGTCACAATGGGCTGAGACAGGGTAAGGACGGCAGGTTTCCTTCCCCTAAAGGACAAGTTGGGTTTTTACAACAATCCGACAGTCTCATTGTCACTTTTACTGATACAATCACTTTATTTTTGGTTGTTTCAAAACAAAACCAAATTCTCAAACTGTCAGTGATGTGATATGAACCCATGGATTACTGGAACAGAACCACTAGATACCTCAATGTTGCCAGAGTCCATACAATGGTACCCATCAGGAGAGGGTATTTCAGTCTGCCAGTTTGGCTCAGTCGGAGGTGGTTCTGTCTCCATGAGAGAAGGTTATGGGGCCAGGATGAGAGCACATAATCCAGGCTGATACTTAGAGTGTAATACTGAGGGAGCACTGCACTGTTAGAGGCTCAGTATTGAGGGAGTGCTGCACTGTTGGAGGGTCAGTATTGAGGGAGTTCTGCACTGTTAGAGGCTCAGTACTGAGGGGGTGCTGCACTGTCGGAGGGTCAGTATTGAGGGAGTTCTGCACTGTCAGAGGGTCAGTACTGAGGGAGTGCTGCACTGTCAGAGGGTCAGTGCTGAGGGAGTGCAGCACTTTTGGAGGGTCAGTATTGAGGGAGCGCTGCACTGTCGGAGAGTCAGTGCTGAGGGAGTGCCACACTGTTGGAGGGTCAGTATTGAGGGAGTGCTGCACTGTCAGAGGGCCACTAGTGAGGGAGTGCTACACTGTCAGAAGGTCTGTACTGAGGGAGCGCTGCACTGTCAGAAGGTCAGTACTGAGGGAGCGCTGCACTGTCAGAAGGTCAGTACTGAGGGAGTGTTGCACTGTCAGCGGGTCAGTACTGAGGGAGTGCTGCACTGTCGGAGCGTCAGTACTGAGGGAGTGCTGCAAGGTCGGAGGGTCAGTACTGAGGGTGCGCTGCACTGTTGGAGGTGCCATGCCTCAGATTAGATATTGAAGTGAGGAACCCATGCCTCTTATAATGAACTTCATTATCCCTTTAAACTGTGAGATGATGGGCAAAGACACTTTCAGTTTGTGGGATCTGCCTGTGCGCGAAATGACACCCCTGTTTCACCTGCATAACCAAAGTGACTGCAATTCATCATGTGTGTCTGAGAGATGTGACAATTGGTGCAACATGTTTTTATCTGCTTTCCTTTGGTTGAAACAAAAGTTGTGAGAAAGGGGATGTGTTTCTGGAATCACCGTAATATTCAAACTCTTCCTGCAGCCACTGTTCGTGGTTAGTAGATTTTGTCCTGGGAAAAGTGTTACGTTCTCATTTCGATTATAGCTGTGTAGCTCATTATCCTTCAGGACGGGGCAATGGCTGATGCATTTTAATTATATTAAACGACTCGGGGGCCAGAAATAACCATTTGGATGTCGCTGTGTGAGGGCCTTCTGCTGCAGGAGAGGGTGAACAGTCACAACATGGGGCTGACAACAGTGTGAACAGTTTCCTTTTCTGCTAATTAACTGGCATTAGCCAAGTCACCTTCTTACAAGCATAAATTTAGCAAATCAGGACCCAAAGATTAAGAGTGTGCCACATGGGGGGAGACGGTGATGTTGTGGTAATGTCACTGGGCTTGTAATCCAAACACCCAGTCTAATGCCCTGGGGGGGGCATGGGTTCAAATCCTAGCACAGCAGCTGGTGGAATTTAAATTCAATTAATAAAAAAATTCAATTAATTAATAAAAAGCCTAGAATTGAAAACTGCTTTCAGTAACCATGAGAATATCATTGATTGTTGTAAAAACCCATCTGGTTCACTAATGTACTTTTGGGAAGGAAATCTGCCATCCTTACCCGGTCTGGCCTACGTGTGACTCCAGACCCACAGCAATGTGGTTGACTTTTAACTGCCCTCTGAAATGGCCCAGCAAGCCACTCACTTTTAGGGCAATTAGGGATGGGCAACAAATACTGGCCTTGCCAGTGAGGCCCATGGGTCCCATGAATGGATAAAAATAATGTCCTGGAACAGTCTGAAAAGTGGATGGAGGAAAAGGCTTGCACGACTTTCAGACAACCCAAAGTGTCGCCCTGCACGTCCCCCATCTTCACACTGTCTTCAGTTTTCAGTGAGGAATGCAGTTCCTGGTGCGGTCCTGAGTCCCCACTGGTCAAGACAGGCCCTGGTACAGCCTCACTCCTTGCTCGGTTAAACTCATCTGAGCGGGTCAGAGGTGACACTAGGGGCGTCACAATTCACAAGGGGAAAATCAGCCAAGCTTCCCGCTTCTGATCAGAATCCAGTAATCCTCAATGAACTGTCTTGGGGGGTTCATAACCGCTGTGCTACCCTTCCTGGAGCTATATCTTGTTGAATCATCGGGCTGCGGCACAGATCCACCAGAATGATACTGGGGCTAAAGGGGTTAAATTACAAGGACAGGTTGCACAGTCTGGGCTTGTATTCCCTTGAGGACAGAAGGTTAAGCGGCGATCATGTCTAGAGGAGTCTACAATAAGCTCGGTGACAGAAACTTTCCTCTGGTGGTGAGGAGGGAGTCCAGAACAAAGGGAAAAAACCTTAAAATTCGAGCCAGGCCATTCAGGGGTGATGTCAGGAAGCACTTCTTCACACAAAGGAGGAGAGGCTGGGGGTCAGTTGTAGCTTTCAACTTTTCAAGACTGAAATGCATTGGTTTTTGTTGGGCAAGGGGATTGACGAATATGGAGCAAAGGCAAGTACACGGAGTTAAGATACAGATCAGCTGCTATGATTTAATTGAATGGAGGAACTGGCTTGATGGGCTGAACGGCCTCTTCCTGTGTGTAACGTTTAACTGTCTTCTGGAGAGAATGGAAGAAAATTGGAGGGGGAGAGTGTCCTTTCAAGGAGGACACTAGTACCACCCCAATAGTAACAGGTAGTGCAGAGGATATAGGGAAGGAGGAACTTAGAACAATCACCATCACTAGAGAAAAAGTACTGAGCAAACTATTGGGATTAAAGGGTGACAAGTTCCCAGGACCTGATGGCCTACATCCCAGGGTCTTAAAGGAAGTGGCAGTGGAGATAGTGGATGCACTGGCTATAATGTTCCAAAATTCCCTGGATTCTGGAAAGGTTCCAGTGGATTGGAAAAATGCTAATATAATGCCCCTATTCAAAAAGGGAGGGAGACAGAAAGTAGGAAACTATAGACCAGTTAGTTTAACGTCTATTGTTGGGAAATTGTTGGAATCCATTATTAAGGAAGTAGTAATGGGGCATTTGGAAAGTCAAAATGCAATCCATCAGAGTCAGCATGATTTTATGAAGAGTAAATCGTGTTTGACTAATTTGCTAGAGTTCTTTGAAGATGTGATAAGCAAAGTGGATAATGGGGACCCTGTAGATGTAGTATATCTGGACTTCCAGAAGGCCTTTGATAAGGTGCCACACAAAAGATTAATACACAAGATAAGGTCACACGGAGTTAGGGGTAATATATTAGCTTGGATAGAGGATTGGCTAACCAACAGAAAGCAGAGAGTCGGGATAAATGAGTATTTTTCTGAATGGCAAGCTGTAACTAGTGGGGTGCCACAGGGTTCGGTCCTTGGGCCTGAACTATTTACAATCTATATTAATGACTTGGATTCAGGGATAGAAGGTATTATAGCTAAATTTGCAGATGACACCAAAATAGGTGGGAAAGTAAGTTGCAATGAAGAAATAAGAAATTTACAAATGGATATGGACAGGTTAGGTGAATGGGCCAAAATTTGGCAGATGGAGTTTAAGGTGGATAAGTGTGAGGTTATCCATTTTGGTCAGAAAAATAAAAAAGCGACTTATTATTTAAATGGAGAGAAACTTCAGAATGTTTCAGTGCAGAGGGATCTGGGTGTCCTTGTGCATGAATCACTGAAAGCTAGTTTGCAGGTACAGCAGGTAATAAGGAGGGCAAACGGAATTTTGGCATTTATTGCTAAAGGAATAAAGTATAAAAATAGGGAAGTGTTGTTGCAACTGTACAAGGCATTGGTGAGACCGCACCTGGAGTACTGTGCACAGTTTTGGTCCCCTTACTTGAGGAAGGATGTAGTTGCACTGGAGGTGGTTCAGGGGAGGTTCACTAGATGGATTCCAGAGATGCGGGGCTTGTTTTATGAGGAGAGATTAAGCAGTTTAGGCCTATACTCGCTTTAGAAGGATGAGAGGAGATCTAATTGAGGTGTATAAGATGCTAAAGGGGATAGACAAAGTAGACGTAGAATGGATGTTTCCCCTTCTGGGGCATTCTAGAACGAGAGGCCATAGTTTTAGGATAAGGGGCGGTAGATTTAAATCAGAGATGAGAAGGAATTACTTTTCTCAAAGGGTCGTGAATCTGTGGAATTCACTACTTCAGAGTGCAGTGGATGCCGGGACGCTGAATAAATTTAAGGAGGAGGTAGACAGGTTTTAAATTAGTAATGGGTTGAAAGGTTATGGGGAGAGGGTGGGAAATTGGAGTTGAGGCCGAAATTAGATCAGCCATGATTGTAATGAATGGCGGGGCAGGCTCGAGGGGCTGAATTGCCTACTTCTGCTCCTAGTTCTTATGTTCTTATGTTCAATCTGTAATCAGGGCAATGTCAAAGACCAGAAACAGCAGAAAAATAATGAGTTTGGAAAGCTTGACATGAAGGCAAATTTAAATTTCTCAAAAATATACACACTCACAATTATACACACTCACAAATATTCACATTCACAAACATTCACACTTTTCACACACAAACATTCACACTCATAATTATACACACTCACAAACATTCACACTCACAAACATTCACACTCTTTCACACTCACAAATATTCACACTTACTTTCAGACTCACAAACATGCAGACTCACAAACATTCACACTCACTCTCACACTCACAAACATTCACACTCACTTTCTCACTTTCACTCACATTCACAGTCATGAATATTCACACTCACAAACATTTACACTCACATTCACACTCACAAATATTCACACTCACTTTCAGACTCACAAACATTTACACTCACATTCACACTCACAAACATTCATGCTCACAAACATTCACACTCACAAATATTCACACTCACTTTCTCACACACTTTCACACTCATAAACATTTACAGTCATGAATATTAACACTCACAAACATTTACACTCACAAACATTCACACTCTTTCACACTCACAAATATTCACACTCACAAATATTCACACTTACAAACATTCACACTCTTTCACACTCACAAATATTCACTCACAAATATTCACACTTACAAACATTCACACTCTTTCACACTCACAAACATTCACACTCCCAAATATTCACACTCTTTCACACTCACACACATTCACACTCACAAACACTCACACTCACAAATATTCACACTCACAAATATTCACACTCACAAACATTCACACTCACTTTCACACTCACTTTCACACTTACAAATATTCACACTCACACACATTCACACTCACAAACATTCACACTCACAAATATTCACACTCACAAACATTCACACTCTTTGACACTCGCAAATATTCACACTCACAAATATTCACACTCACAAACATTCACACTCACTTTCACACTCACTTTCATACTTACAAATATTCACACACACACATTCACACTCACAAACATTCACACTCACAAATATTCACACTCACAAACATTCACACTCTTTGACACTCGCAAATATTCACACTCACAAATATTCACACTCACAAACATTCACACTCACTTTCACGCACTCATTCACACTCATTTTCACACACAAACATTCACACTCACTTTCACACATAAACATTCACATTCACTTTCACACTCAAAACATTTACACTCACAAAGATTCACACTCACTTTCACAGTTTCAAACATTCACATTCACACCCCAGGCACTCACAGATTAGTACCCTCACACACACAAACTCACTCACGCACTCACTCTCATACAGACACATTCCTAACTCCTCTCCCCACAGGTGCGCACTCACTCTCACACGTCTTCCAGCAGTGGTTTTGGAGCAGTTATCAGGAGTGGGAACCCTGACTGAGTTTTCTTCCAGAGGCACAGGGTTACACTGAGCTGAGTTAATTCAGCAGTGATCTGGGTTTCTGTGTGAACCTTCCTTGCTGTGTGTGGTTGACCCACAATGCACAGCGTCCAAACCCTACTGAGAACCCAAGGACATGAACCTCCCCCAACAGCTTGAAGCACCAGTAACAGAAACCCCAGGCATCAGCTTAAACAGGAAATTCAAGAGAAAACACAGCTTGGAACTCAAAAGAAAGAGTCCGGATAAATCCCGAGTCTCTGGCACTCGACAAGGGGATGAGGAGGCACTGAAAATAAACAGTTAAAGACTTTCGGACAGTGGTGGGCTAACGTAGGCGTGCTTCCGCGTGACATCATCTGCCTTTAATGCATTAAGAAGTCACATGATCTCAGTTTTCAGACTGAGGGGTAGAGAGAGGAAGCAAATTCATCCATATCAAACATGGAGTTCACTGCAAAAGGAAGTTCACTGCCACAGGGAGTTCACTGCCACAGGGAGTTCACTGCACAGGGAGTTCACTGTCACAGGGAGTTCACTGGCACAAGGAGTTCACTGCCACAGGGAGTTCACTAGCACAAGGAGTTCACTGGCACAAGGAGTTCACTGCCACAGGGAGTTCACTGGCACAAGGAGTTCACTGCCACAGGGAGTTCACTGGCACAAGGAGTTCACTGCCACAGGGAGTTCACTGGCACAAGGAGTTCACTGCCACAGGGAATTCACTGGCACAAGGAGTTCACTGCCACAGCGGGTTCACTGGCACAAGGAGTTGACTGCCACAGGGAGTTCACTGGCACAAGGAGTTCATTGTCACAGGGAGTTCACTGCCACAGGTAGTTCACTGGCACAAGGAGTTCACTGGCACAAGGAGTTCACTGCCACAGGGAGTTCACTGTCACAGAGAGTTCACTGCCACAGGTAGTTCACTGGCACAAGGAGTTCACTGCCACAGGGAGTTCACTGCCACAGGGAGTTCACTGCCACAGGGAGTTCACTGTCACACAGAGTTCACTGCCACAGGTAGTTCACTGGCACAAGGAGTTCACTGCCACAGGTAGATAACTGGTACAAGGAGTTCACTGCCACAGGTAGTTCACTGGCACAAGGAGTTCACCGGCACAGGGAGTTCACTGCCACAGGGAGTTCACTGCCACAAAGAGTTCACTGCCACAGGGAGTTCACTGTCACAGGGAGTTCACTGCCACAGGGAGTTCACTGTCACAGGGAGTTCACTGCACAGGGAGTTCACTGCCACAGGGAGTTCACTGCCACATGGAGTTCACTGTCACAGGGAGTTCACTGCCACAGGGAGTTCACTGGCACAGGGAGTTCACTGCCACATGGAGTTCACTGTCACAGGGAGTTCACTGCCACAAGGAGTTCACTGTCAAAGAGAGTTCACTGTCACAGGGAGTTCACTGCCACAAGGAGTTCACTGACACAGAGAGTTCACTGTCACAGGGAGTGCACTGCCACAGGGAGTTCACTGCCACAGGTAGTTCACTGGCACAGAGAGTTCACTGCCACAGGGAGTTCACTGCCACAGGGAGTTCACTGCACAGAGAGTTCACTGCCACAGGGAGTTCACTGTCAAAGAGAGTTCACAGCCACAGGGAGTTCACTGCCACAAGGAGTTCACTGTCACATAGAGTTCACTGTCACAGGGAGTTCACTGCCACAAGGAGTTCACTGTCACAGAGAGTTCACTGTCACAGGGAGTTCACTGCCACAGGGAGTTCACTGCCACAGGGAGTTCACTGGCACAGAGAGCTCACTGCCACAGGGAGTTCACTGCCACAGGGAGTTCACTGCACAGAGAGTTCACTGCCACAGGGAGTTCACTGTCACAGAGAGTTCACTGCCACAGGGAGTTCACTGTCACAGGGAGTTCACTGCCACAGGGAGTTCACTGCCACAGGGAGTTCACTGGCACAGGGAGTTCACCGGCACAGGGAGTTCACTGCCACAGGGAGTTCACTGCCACAAAGAGTTCACTGCCACAGGGAGTTCACTGTCACAGGGAGTTCACTGCCACAGGGAGTTCACTGTCACAGGGAGTTCACTGCACAGGGAGTTCACTGCCACAGGGAGTTCACTGTCACAGGGAGTTCACTGCACAGGGAGTTCACTGTCACAGGGAGTTCACTGCCACAGGGAGTTCACTGGCACAGGGAGTTCACTGCCACATGGAGTTCACTGTCACAGGGAGTTCACTGCCACAAGGAGTTCACTGTCACAGAGAGTTCACTGTCACAGGGAGTTCACTGCCACAAGGAGTTCACTGTCACAGAGAGTTCACTGTCACAGGGAGTTCACTGCCACAGGAAGTTCACTGCCACAGGTAGTTCACTGGCACAGAGAGTTCACTGCCACAGGGAGTTCACTGCCACAGGGAGTTCACTGCACAGAGAGTTCACTGCCACAGGGAGTTCACTGTCAAAGAGAGTTCACTGCCACAGGGAGTTCACTGCCACAAGGAGTTCACTGTCACATAGAGTTCACTGTCACAGGGAGTTCACTGCCACAAGGAGTTCACTGTCACAGAGAGTTCACTGTCACAGGGAGTTCACTGCCACAGGGAGTTCACTGCCACAGGGAGTTCACTGGCACAGAGAGCTCACTGCCACAGGGAGTTCACTGCCACAGGGAGTTCACTGCACAGAGAGTTCACTGCCACAGGGAGTTCACTGTCACAGAGAGTTCACTGCCACAGGGAGTTCACTGTCACAGGGAGTTCACTGCCACAGGGAGTTCACTGCCACAGGGAGTTCACTGCACAGGGAGTTCACTGTCACAGGGAGTTCACTGCCACAGGGAGTTCACTGCCACAGGGAGTTCACTGCACAGGGAGTTCACTGTCACAGGGAGTTCACTGCACAGGGAGGTCACCTCACAGGGAGCTCACTGCACAGGGGGAGTTCACTGCCACAGGGAGTTCACTGCACAGGGAGTTCACTGCCACAGGGAGTTCACTGTCACAGGGAGTTCACTGTCACAGGGAGCTCACTGCACAGGGGGACTTCACTGCCACAGGGAGTCACTGCCACAGGGAGTTCACTGCACAGGGAGGTCACTGCCACAGGGAGTTCACTGTCACAGGGAGTTCACTGCACAGGGAGTTCACTGCCACAGGGAGTTCACTGTCACAGGGAGTTCACTGCACAGTGAGTTCACTGCCACAGGGAGTTCACTTTCACAGGGAGTTCACTGCCACAGGAAGTTCACTGCCACAGGGAGTTCACTGTCACAGGGAGTTCACTGTCACATGGAGTTCACTGTCACAGGGAGTTCACTGCCACAGGGAGTCACTGCCACAGGGAGTTCACTGCCACAGGGAGTTCACTGTCACAGGGAGATCACTGTCACAGGGAGTTCACTGCACGGGGGGAGTTCACTGCCACAGGGGGAGTTCACTGCCACAGGGAGTCACTGCCACAGGGAGTTCACTGTCACAGAGAGTTCACTGTCATAGGGAGTTCACTGTCACAGAAAGTTCACTGCCACAGGGAGTTCACTGCACAGGGAGTTCACTGTCACAGGGAGTTCACTGCACAGGGAGGTCACTGCACAGGGAGCTCACTGCACAGGGGGAGTTCACTGCCACAGGGAGTTCACTGCACAGGGAGTTCACTGCCACAGGGAGCTCACTGTAACAGGGAGTTCACTGCATAGGGGGAGTTCACTGCCACAGGGAGTTCACTGTACAGGGAGTTCACTGCCACAGAGAGTTCACTGCCACAGGGAGTTAACTGCCACAGGGAGTTCACTGCCACAGGGAGTTCACTGCACAGGGAGTTCACTGTCACAGGGAGTTCACTGCCACATGCAGTTACTGCCACAGGGAGTTCACTGCCACAGAGAGTTCACTGCCACAGGGAGTTCACTGCACAGGGAGTTCACTGTCACAGGGAGTTCACTGCGCAGGGAGTTCACTGTCACAGAGAGTTCACTGCCACAGGGAGTTCACTGCCACAGGGGGAGTTCACTGCCACAGAGACTTCACTCTCACAGAGAGTTCACTGTCACAGAGAGTTCACTGCCACAGGGAGCTCACTGCCATAGGGGGAGTTCACTGCACAGGCAGTTCACTGTCACAGGGAGTTCACTGCCACAGGGAGTTCACTGTACAGGGAGTTCACTGTCACAGAGAGTTCACTGCCACGGAGAGCTCACTGTCACAGAGAGTTCACTGCAACAGGGAGTTCACTGCACAGGGAGTTCACTGTCACCGAGAGTTCACTTCCACAGGGAGTTCACTGCCACAGGGGGAGTTCACTGCCACAGAGAGTTCACTGCCACAGGGAGTTCACTGCCACAGAGAGTTCACTGCCACAGGGGGAGTTCACTGCACAGGGAGTTCACTGACACAGGGAGTTCACTGCCACAGGGCGTTCACTGTACAGGGAGTTCACTGTCACAGAGATCACTGCCACAGAGAGTTCACTGTCACAGAGAGTTCACTGCCACGGGGAGTTCACTGCACAGGGAGTTCACTGTCATAGGAAGTTCACTGCCACAGGCAGTTCACTGGCACAAGGAGTTCACTGCCACAGAGAGTTCACTGCCACAGAGATTTCACTGCCACAGGTAGTTCACTGCCACAGGGAGTTCACTGCCACAGGGAGCTCACTGCCACAGCGAATTCACTGCACAGGGGCAGTTCACTGCCAAAGGGAGTTCACTGCACAGGGGGAGTTCACTGCCACAGGGAGTTCACTGCCACAGGGAATTCACTGCATAGGGGTTGTTCACTGCCACAGGGAGTACACTGCCACAGGGAGTTCACTGTCACAGGGAGTTCACTGGCACATGGAGTTCACCGGCACAGGGAGTTCACTGCCACAGGGAGTTCACTGCCACAAAGAGTTCACTGCCACAGGGAGTTCACTGTCACAGGGAGTTCACTGCCACAGGGAGTTCACTGTCACAGGGAGTTCACTGCACAGGGAGTTCACTGCCACAGGGAGTTCACTGTCACAGGGAGTTCACTGCACAGGGAGTTCACTGTCACAGGGAGTTCACTGCCACAGGGAGTTCACTGGCACAGGGAGTTCACTGCCACATGGAGTTCATCTGTCACAGGGAGTTCACTGCCACAAGGAGTTCACTGTCACAGAGAGTTCACTGTCACAGAGAGTTCACTGCCACAAGGAGTTCACTGTCACAGAGAGTTCACTGTCACAGGGAGTTCACTGCCACAGGGAGTTCACTGCCACAGGTAGTTCACTGGCACAGAGAGTTCACTGCCACAGGGAGTTCACTGCCACAGGGAGTTCACTGCACAGAGAGTTCACTGCCACAGGGAGTTCACTGTCAAAGAGAGTTCACTGCCAGAGGGAGTTCACTGCCACAAGGAGTTCACTGTCACATAGAGTTCACTGTCACAGGGAGTTCACTGCCACAAGGAGTTCACTGTCACAGAGAGTTCACTGTCACAGGGAGTTCACTGCCACAGGGAGTTCACTGCCACAGGGAGTTCACTGGCACAGAGAGCTCACTGCCACAGGGAGTTCACTGCCACAGGGAGTTCACTGCACAGAGAGTTCACTGCCACAGGGAGTTCACTGTCACAGAGAGTTCACTGCCACAGGGAGTTAACTGTCACAGGGAGTTCACTGCCACAGGGAGTTCACTGCCACAGGGAGTTCACTGCACAGGGAGTTCACTGTCACAGGGAGTTCACTGCCACAGGGAGTTCACTGCCACAGGGAGTTCACTGCACAGGGAGTTCACTGTCACAGGGAGTTCACTGCACAGGGAGGTCACCTCACAGGGAGCTCACTGCACAGGGGGAGTTCACTGCCACAGGGAGTTCACTGCACAGGGAGTTCACTGCCACAGGGAGTTCACTGTCACAGGGAGTTCACTGTCACAGGGAGCTCACTGCACAGGGGGACTTCACTGCCACAGGGAGTCACTGCCACAGGGAGTTCACTGCACAGGGAGGTCACTGCCACAGGGAGTTCACTGTCACAGGGAGTTCACTGCACAGGGAGTTCACTGCCACAGGGAGTTCACTGTCACAGGGAGTTCATTGCCCAGTGAGTTCACTGCCACAGGGAGTTCACTTTCACAGGGAGTTCACTGCCACAGGAAGTTCACTGCCACAGGGAGTTCACTGTCACAGGGAGTTCACTGTCACATGGAGTTCACTGTCACAGGGAGTTCACTGCCACAGGGAGTCACTGCCACAGGGAGTTCACTGCCACAGGGAGTTCACTGTCACAGGGAGATCACTGTCACAGGGAGTTCACTGCACGGGGGGAGTTCACTGCCACAGGGGGAGTTCACTGCCACAGGGAGTCACTGCCACAGGGAGTTCACTGTCACAGAGAGTTCACTGCCACAGGGAGTTCACTGCACAGGGAGTTCACTGTCACAGGGAGTTCACTGCACAGGGAGGTCACTGCACAGGGAGCTCACTGCACAGGGGGAGTTCACTGCCACAGGGAGTTCACTGCACAGGGAGTTCACTGCCACAGGGAGCTCACTGTCACAGGGAGTTCACTGCATAGGGGGAGTTCACTGCCACAGGGAGTTCACTGCACAGGGAGTTCACTGCCTCATGGGGTTCACTGTCACAGGGAGTTCACTGTCACAGGGAGTTCACAGCACAGTGAGTTCACTGCCACAGGGAGTTCACTTTCACAGGGAGTTCACTGCCACAGGGAGTCACCGCCAGAGGGAGTTCACTGCACAGGGAGTTCACTGCCACAGGGAGTTAACTGTCACAGGGAGTTCACTGCCACAGAGAGACACTGCCACAGGGAGTTCACTGCACAGGGAGTTCACTGTCACAGGGAGATCACTGTCACAGGGAGTTCACTGCACAGGGGGAGTTCACTGCCACAGGGGGAGTTCACAGCCACAGGGAGTCACTGCCACAGGGAGTTCACTGTCACAGGGAGCTCACTGCACAGGGGGAGTTCACTGCCACAGGGAGTTCACTGCCACAGGGAGTTCACTGTTACAGAGAGTTCACTGCCACAGGGAGTTCACTGCCACAGGGAGTTCACTGTCACAGGGAGTTCACTGCCACAGAGAGTTCGCTGCACAGGGAGATCAGTGTCACAGAGAGTTCACTGCACAGGGAGTTCACTGCCGCGGAGAGCTCACTGCCACAGGGAGTCACTGCACAGGGAGTTCACTGCCACAAGGAGTTCACTGTCACAGGGAGTTCACTGCCACAGGGAGTTCACTGCACAGGGAGTTCACTGCCACAGGGAGTTGACTGCCACAAGGAGTTCACTGTCACAGGGAGTTCACTGCCACAAGGAGTTCACTGTCACAGGGAGTTCACTGCCACAGCGAGTACACTGCACAGGGAGTTCACTGCCACAGGGAGTTCACTGCCACAGGGAGTTCACTGTCACAGGGAGCTCACTGCCACAGAGGGTTCACTGCCACAGGGAGCTCACGGTCACAGGGAGTTCACTGCCACAGGGAGTTCACTGTCACAGGGAGTTCATTGCACAGGGGGAGTTCACTGCCACAGAGAGTTCACTGCCACAGCGAGTTCACTGTCACAGGGATTTCACTGCCACAGGGAGTTCACTGCCACAGAGAGTTCACTGCCACAGGGAGTTCACTGCACAGGGGGAGTTCACTGTACAGGGAGTTCACTGTCACAGGGGGTGTTCACTGCCACAGCGAGTTCACTGTCACAGGGGAGTTCACTGCCACAGGGGGAGTTCACTGCCACAAGGAGTTCACTGTCACAGGGAGTTCACTGTACAGGGAGTTCACTGCCACAGAGAGTTCACTGCCACAGGGAGTTAACTGCCACAGGGAGTTCACTGCCACAGGGAGTTCACTGCACAGGGAGTTGACTGTCACAGGGAGTTCACTGCCACATGCAGTTACTGCCACAGGGAGTTCACTGCCACAGAGAGTTCACTGCCACAGGGAGTTCACTGCACAGGGAGTTCACTGTCACAGGGAGTTCACTGCGCAGGGAGTTCACTGTCACAGAGAGTTCACTCCCACAGGGAGTTCACTGCCACAGGGGGAGTTCACTGCCACAGAGACTTCACTCTCACAGAGAGTTCACTGTCACAGAGAGTTCACTGCCACAGGGAGCTCACTGCCATAGGGGGAGTTCACTGCACAGGCAGTTCACTGTCACAGGGAGTTCAATGCCACAGGGAGTTCACTGTACAGGGAGTTCACTGTCACAGAGAGTTCACTGCCACGGAGAGCTCACTGTCACGGAGAGCTCACTGTCACAGAGAGTTCACTGCAACAGGGAGTTCACTGCACAAGGAGTTCACTGTCACCGAGAGTTCACTTCCACAGGGAGTTCACTGCCACAGGGGGAGTTCACTGCCACAGAGAGTTCACTGCCACAGGGAGTTCACTGCCACAGAGAGTTCACTGCCACAGGGGGAGTTCACTGCACAGGGAGTTCACTGACACAGGGAGTTCACTACCACAGGGCGTTCACTGTACAGGGAGTTCACTGTCACAGAGAGTTCACTGCCACAGAGAGTTCACTGTCACAGAGAGTTCACTGCCACGGGGAGTTCACTGCACAGGGAGTTCACTGTCATAGGAAGTTCACTGCCACAGGCAGTTCACTGGCACAAGGAGTTCACTGCCACAGAGAGTTCACTGCCACAGAGATTTCACTGCCACAGGTAGTTCACTGCCACAGGGAGTTCACTGCCACAGGGAGCTCACTGCCACAGCGAATTCACTGCACAGGGGCAGTTCACTGCCAAAGGGAGTTCACTGCACAGGGGGAGTTCACTGTCACAGAGAGTTCACTGCCACAGGGAGTTCACTGCCACAGGGAGTTCACTGCCAGAGGGAGTTAACTGCCACCGGGAGTTCACTGCCACAGGGAGTTCACTGCCACAGGGAGTTCACTGCAGAGGGAGTTCACTGTCACAGGGAGTTCACTGCCACAGGGAGTTACTGCCACAGGGAGTTCACTGCCACAGAGAGTTCACTGCCACAGGGACTTCACTGTCACAGGGAGTTCACTGCGCAGGGAGTTCACTGTCACAGAGAGTTCACTGCCACAGGGAGTTCACTGCCACAGGGGGAGTTCAGTGCCACAGAGAGTTCACTGTCACAGGGGGAGTTTACTGCCACAGGGAGTTCACTGCCACAGAGAGTTCACTGCCACAGAGAGTTCACTGCACAGGGAGTTCACTGTCACAGGGAGTTCACTGCCACAGGGAGTTCACTGTCACAGAGAGTTGATTGCCACAGGGAGTTCACTGTCACAGGCAGTTCACTGCCACAGGGAGTTCACTGCCACAGGGAGTTCACTGTCACAGAGAGTTCACTGTCACAGGGAGTTCACTGCCACAGGGAGTTCACTGCCACAGGGAGTTCACTGTCACAGAGAGTTCACTGTCACAGGGAGTTCGCTTCCACAGGGAGTTCACTGTCACAGAGAGTTCAATTCCACAGGGAGTTCACTGCCACAGGGGGAGTTCACTGCCACAGAGAGTTCACTGCCACAGGGAGTACACTGCCACAGGGAGTTCACTGCCACAGGGGGAGTTCACTGCACAGGGAGTTCACTGTCACAGGGAGTTCACTGCCACAGGGAGTTCACTGTACAGGGAGTCACTGTCACAGAGAGTTCACTGCCACAGAGAGTTCACTGTCACAGAGAGTTCACTGCCACGGGGAGTTCACTGCACAGGGAGATCACTGCACAGGGAGTTCACTGCCACAGGGAATTCACTGCCACAGGGAGTTCACTGTCACAGGAAGTTCACTGCCACAGGCAGTTCACTGGCACAAGGAGTTCACTGCCACAGAGAGTTCACTCCCACAGAGAGTTCACTGCCACAGGGAGTTCACTGCCACAGGGAGCTCACTGCCACAGCGACTTCACTGCACAGGGAAAGTTCACTGCCACAGGTAGTTCACTGCCACAGGGAGTTCACTGCCACAGGGAGTTCACTGCCACAGGGAGCTCACTGCCACAGCGACTTCACTGCACAGGGGGAGTTCACTGCCACAGGTAGTTCACTGTCACAGTGAGTTCACTGCCACAGGGAGTTCACTGCCACAGGGAGTTCACTGCCAGAGGGATTTAACTGCCACAGAGAGTTCACTGCCACAGAGAGTTCACTGCCACAGGGAGTTCACTGCCACAGGGAGTTCACTGCCACAGAGAGTTCACTGTCACACGGGGAGTTTACTGCCACAGGGAGTTCACTGTCACAGGGAGTTCACTACCACAGGGAGTTCACTGCCACAGGGAATTCACTGTCACAGGGAGTTCACTGTCACGGGAAGTTCACTGCCACAGGCAGTTCACTGGCACAAGGAGTTCACTGCCACAGAGAGTTCACTGCAACAGAGTGTTCACTGGCACAAGGAGTTCACTGCCACAGAGAGTTCACTGCCACAGAGAGTTCACTGCCACAGGTAGTTCACTGCCACAGGGAGTTCACTGCCACAGGGAGCTCACTGCCACAGCGAGTTCACTGCACAGGGGGAGTTCACTGCCACAGGGAGTTCACTGCCAGAGGCAGTTCACTGCCACAGGGGGAGTTCACTGTGACATAGAGTTCACTGCCACAGGGAGTTCACTGCCACAGGGAGTTCACTGCCAGAGGGAGTTAACTGCCACAGGGAGTTCACTGCCACAGAGAGTTCACTGCCACAGGGAGTTCACTGCTACAGAGCGTTCACTGTCACAGGGGGAGTTTACTGCCACAGGGAGTTCACTGTCACAATGAGTTCACTGCCACAGGGAGTTCACTGCCACAGGGGGAGTTCACTGCCACAGGGAGTTCACTGCCACAAGGAGTTAACTGTCACAGGGAGTTCACTGCCACAGTAAGTTCACTGCCACAGGGAGTTCACTGTCACAGAGAGTTCACTGTCACAGGGAGTTCCCTGCCACAGAGAGTTCACTGCCACAGAGCGTTCACTGTCACAGGGGGAGTGTACTGCCACAGGGAGTTCACTGTCACAGGGAGTTCACTGCCACAGGGAGTTCACTGCCACAGGGAGTTCACTGCCACAAGGAGATCACTGTCACAGGGAGTTCACTGCCACAGTAAGTTCACTGCCACAGGGAGTTCACTGTCACAGAGAGTTCACTGCCACAGGGAGTTCCCTGCCACAGGGAGTTCACTGTCACAGAGAGTTCACTGCCACAGGGAGTTCACTGCCACAGAGAGTTCACTTCCACAGGGAGTTCACTGCCACAGGGAGTTCACTGTCACAGGGGGAGTTCACTGCCAGAAGGAGTTCACTGTCACAGGGAGTTCACTGTACAGGGAGTTCACTGCCACAGAGAGTTCACTGCCACAGGTAGTTCACTGCCACAGGGAGTTCACTGCCACAGGGAGTTCACTGCACAGGGAGTTCACTGTACAGGGAGTTCACTGCCACAGAGAGTTCACTGCCACAGGTAGTTCATGGTCACAGGGAGTTCACTGCAACAGGGGGAGTTCACTGCCACAGAGAGTTCACTGTCACAGAGAGTTCACTGTCACAGAGAGTTCACTGTCACAGAGGGTTCACTGCCACAGGGTGTTCACTGCCACAGGGGGAGTTCACTGCACAGGCAGTTCACTGTCACAGGTAGTTCACTGCCACAGGGAAATCACTGTACAGGGACTTCACTGTCACAGAGAGTTCACTGCCACAGAGAGTTCACTGTCACAGAGAGTTCACTGCAACAGGGAGTTCACTGCACACGGAGTTCACTGTCACCGAGAGTTCACTTCCACAGGGAGTTCACTGCCACAGGGGGCGTTCACTGCCACAGAGAGTTCACTGCCACAGGGAGTTCACTGCCACTGGGAGTTCACTGCCACAGGGGGAGCTCACTGCACAGGGAGTTCACTGTCACAGGGAGTTCACTGCCACAGGGAGTTCACTGTAGAGGGAGTTTACTGTCACAGAGAGTTCACTGCCACAGAGAGTTCACTGTCACAGAGAGTTCACTGCCACGGGGAGTTCACTGCACAGGGAGTTCACTGCACAGGGAGTTCACTGCCACAGCCATTTCACTGGCACAAGGAGTTCACTACCACAGAGAATTCACTTCCACAGAGAGTTCACTGCCACAGGTAGTTCACTGCCACAGGGAGTTCACTTCCACAGGGAGTTCACTGCCACAGGGAGCTCACTTCCACAGCGAGTTCACTGCACAGGGGGAGTTCACTGCCGCACGGAGTTCACTGCCACAGGGAGCTCACTGCCACAGCGAGTTCACTGCACAGGGGGAGTTCACTGCCGCACGGAGTTCACTGCCACAGGGAGTTCACTGCACAGGGGGAGTTCACTGTCACAGAGAGTTCACTGTCACAGGGAGTTCACTGCCACAGGGAGTTCACTGCCACAGGGGGAGTTTACTGCCACAGGGAGTTCACTGCCAGAGGGAGTTAAATGCCACAGGGAATTTACTGCCACAGGGAGTTCACTGTCACAGGGGGACTTTACTGTCACAGGGAGTTCACTGCCACAGGGAGTTCACTGTCACAGGGAGATTACTGCCACAGGGAGTTCACTGCCACAGGGAGTTCACTGCCACAGGGAGTTCACTGCCACAAGGAGATCACTGTCACAGGGAGTTCACTGCCACAGTAAGTTCACTGCCACAGGGAGTTCACTGTCACAGAGAGTTCACTGCCACAGGGAGTTCCCTGCCACAGGGAGTTCACTGTCACAGAGAGTTCACTGCCACAGGGAGTTCACTGCCACAGAGAGTTCACTTCCACAGGGAGTTCACTGTCACAGGGGGAGTTCACTGCCAGAAGGAGTTCACTGTCACAGGGAGTTCATTGTACAGGGAGTTCACTGCCACAGAGAGTTCACTGCCACAGGTAGTTCACTGCCACAGGGAGTTCACTGCCACAGGGAGTTCACTGCACAGGGAGTTCACTGTACAGGGAGTTCACTGCCACAGAGAGTTCACTGCCACAGGTAGTTCATGGTCACAGGGAGTTCACTGCAACAGGGGGAGTTCACTGCCACAGAGAGTTCACTGTCACAGAGAGTTCACTGTCACAGAGAGTTCACTGTCACAGAGAGTTCACTGCCACAGGGTGTTCACTGCCACAGGGGGAGTTCACTGCACAGGCAGTTCACTGTCACAGGTAGTTCACTGCCACAGGGAAATCACTGTACAGGGACTTCACTGTCACAGAGAGTTCACTGCCACAGAGAGTTCACTGTCACAGAGAGTTCACTGCAACAGGGAGTTCACTGCACAGGGAGTTCACTGTCACCGAGAGTTCACTTCCACAGGGAGTTCACTGCCACAGGGGGAGTTCACTGCCACAGAGAGTTCACTGCCACAGGGAGTTCCCTGCCACAGGGAGTTCACTGTCACAGAGAGTTCACTGCCACAGGGAGTTCACTGCCACAGAGAGTTCACTGCCACAGGGAGTTCACTGTCACAGGGGGAGTTCACTGCCAGAAGGAGTTCACTGTCACAGGGAGGTTACTGCCACAGGGAGTTCCCTGCCACAGGGAGTTCACTGTCACAGGGAGTTCACTGCCACAGGGAGTTCACTGCCACAGAGAGTTCACTGCCACAGGGAGTTCACTGCCACAGGGAGTTCACTGCCACAGGGGGAGCTCACTGCACAGGGAGTTCACTGTCACAGGGAGTTCACTGCCACAGGGAGTTCACTGTAGAGGGAGTTTACTGTCACAGAGAGTTCACTGCCACAGAGAGTTCACTGTCACAGAGAGTTCACTGCCACGGGGAGTTCACTGCACAGGGAGTTCACTGCACAGGGAGTTCACTGCCACAGGCAGTTCACTGGCACAGAGAATTCACTTCCACAGAGAGTTCACTGCCACAGGGAGTTCACTGCCACAGGGAGTTCACTTCCACAGGGAGTTCACTGCCACAGGGAGCTCACTGCCACAGGGAGTTCACTGTCACACAGAGTTCACTGCCACAGGTAGTTCACTGGCACAAGGAGTTCACTGCCACAGGTAGATAACTGGTACAAGGAGTTCACTGCCACAGGTAGTTCACTGTCACAAGGAGTTCACTGCCACAGGTAGTTCACTGGCACAAGAAGTTCAATGGCACAAGGAGTTCACTGCCACAGGGAGTTCACTGCCACAGGGAATTCACTGCATAGGGGTTGTTCACTGCCACAGGGAGTACACTGCCACAGGGAGTTCACTGTCACAGGGAGTTCACTGGCACAGGGAGTTCACCGGCACAGGGAGTTCACTGCCACAGGGAGTTCACTGCCACAAAGAGTTCACTGCCACAGGGAGTTCACTGTCACAGGGAGTTCACTGCCACAGGGAGTTCACTGTCACAGGGAGTTCACTGCACAGGGAGTTCACTGCCACAGGGAGTTCACTGTCACAGGGAGTTCACTGCACAGGGAGTTCACTGTCACAGGGAGTTCACTGCCACAGGGAGTTCACTGGCACAGGGAGTTCACTGCCACATGGAGTTCATCTGTCACAGGGAGTTCACTGCCACAAGGAGTTCACTGTCACAGAGAGTTCACTGTCACAGGGAGTTCACTGCCACAAGGAGTTCACTGTCACAGAGAGTTCACTGTCACAGGGAGTTCACTGCCACAGGGAGTTCACTGCCACAGGTAGTTCACTGGCACAGAGAGTTCACTGCCACAGGGAGTTCACTGCCACAGGGAGTTCACTGCACAGAGAGTTCACTGCCACAGGGAGTTCACTGTCAAAGAGAGTTCACTGCCACAGGGAGTTCACTGCCACAGGGAGTTCACTGCACAGGGAGGTCACTGCCACAGGGAGTTCACTGTCACAGGGAGTTCACTGCACAGGGAGTTCACTGCCACAGGGAGTTCACTGTCACAGGGAGTTCATTGCCCAGTGAGTTCACTGCCACAGGGAGTTCACTTTCACAGGGAGTTCACTGCCACAGGAAGTTCACTGCCACAGGGAGTTCACTGTCACAGGGAGTTCACTGTCACATGGAGTTCACTGTCACAGGGAGTTCACTGCCACAGGGAGTCACTGCCACAGGGAGTTCACTGCCACAGGGAGTTCACTGCCACAAGGAGTTCACTGTCACAGAGAGTTCACTGTCACAGGGAGTTCACTGCCACAGGGAGTTCACTGCCACAGGTAGTTCACTGGCACAGAGAGTTCACTGCCACAGGGAGTTCACTGCCACAGGGAGTTCACTGCACAGAGAGTTCACTGCCACAGGGAGTTCACTGTCAAAGAGAGTTCACTGCCACAGGGAGTTCACTGCCACAGGGAGTTCACTGCACAGGGAGGTCACTGCCACAGGGAGTTCACTGTCACAGGGAGTTCACTGCACAGGGAGTTCACTGCCACAGGGAGTTCACTGTCACAGGGAGTTCATTGCCCAGTGAGTTCACTGCCACAGGGAGTTCACTTTCACAGGGAGTTCACTGCCACAGGAAGTTCACTGCCACAGGGAGTTCACTGTCACAGGGAGTTCACTGTCACATGGAGTTCACTGTCACAGGGAGTTCACTGCCACAGGGAGTCACTGCCACAGGGAGTTCACTGCCACAGGGAGTTCACTGTCACAGGGAGATCACTGTCACAGGGAGTTCACTGCACGGGGGGAGTTCACTGCCACAGGGGGAGTTCACTGCCACAGGGAGTCACTGCCACAGGGATTTCACTGTCACAGAGAGTTCACTGCCACAGGGAGTTCACTGCACAGGGAGTTCACTGTCACAGGGAGTTCACTGCACAGGGAGGTCACTGCACAGGGAGCTCACTGCACAGGGGGAGTTCACTGCCACAGGGAGTTCACTGCACAGGGAGTTCACTGCCACAGGGAGCTCACTGTCACAGGGAGTTCACTGCATAGGGGGAGTTCACTGCCACAGGGAGTTCACTGCACAGGGAGTTCACTGCCTCATGGGGTTCACTGTCACAGGGAGTTCACTGTCACAGGGAGTTCACAGCACAGTGAGTTCACTGCCACAGGGAGTTCACTTTCACAGGGATTTCACTGCCACAGGGAGTTCACTGCCACAGCGAGTTCACTGTTACAGAGAGTTCACTGCCACAGGGAGTTCACTGCCACAGGGAGTTCACTGTCACAGGGAGTTCACTGCCATAGAGATTTCGCTGCACAGGGAGATCAGTGTCACAGAGAGTTCACTGCACAGGGAGTTCACTGCCGCAGAGAGTTCACTGCCACAGGGAGTCACTGCACAGGGAGTTCACTGTCACAGGGAGTTCACTGCCACAGGGAGTTCACTGCACAGGGAGTTCACTGCCACAGGGAGTTGACTGCCACAAGGAGTTCACTGTCACAGGGAGTTCACTGCCACAAGGAGTTCACTGTCACAGGGAGTTCACTGCCACAGCGAGTACACTGCACAGGGAGTTCACTGCCACAGGGAGTTCACTGCCACAGGGAGTTCACTGTCACAGGGAGCTCACTGCCACAGAGGGTTCACTGCCACAGGGAGCTCACGGTCACAGGGAGTTCACTGCCACAGGGAGTTCACTGTCACAGGGAGTTCACTGCACAGGGGGAGTTCACTGCCACAGAGAGTTCACTGCCACAGCGAGTTCACTGTCACAGGGATTTCACTGCCACAGGGAGTTCACTGCCACAGAGAGTTCACTGCCACAGGGAGTTCACTGCACAGGGGGAGTTCACTGTACAGGGAGTTCACTGTCACAGGGGGTGTTCACTGCCACAGCGAGTTCACTGTCACAGGGGAGTTCACTGCCACAGGGGGAGTTCACTGCCACAAGGAGTTCACTGTCACAGGGAGTTCACTGTACAGGGAGTTCACTGCCACAGAGAGTTCACTGCCACAGGGAGTTAACTGCCACAGGGAGTTCACTGCCACAGGGAGTTCACTGCACAGGGAGTTGACTGTCACAGGGAGTTCACTGCCACATGCAGTTACTGCCACAGGGAGTTCACTGCCACAGAGAGTTCACTGCCACAGGGAGTTCACTGCACAGGGAGTTCACTGTCACAGGGAGTTCACTGCGCAGGGAGTTCACTGTCACAGAGAGTTCACTGCCACAGGGAGTTCACTGCCACAGGGGGAGTTCACTGCCACAGAGACTTCACTCTCACAGAGAGTTCACTGTCACAGAGAGTTCACTGCCACAGGGAGCTCACTGCCATAGGGGGAGTTCACTGCACAGGCAGTTCACTGTCACAGGGAGGTCAATGCCACAGGGAGTTCACTGTACAGGGAGTTCACTGTCACAGAGAGTTCACTGCCACGGAGAGCTCACTGTCACGGAGAGCTCACTGTCACAGAGAGTTCACTGCAACAGGGAGTTCACTGCACAAGGAGTTCACTGTCACCGAGAGTTCACTTCCACAGGTAGTTCACTGCCACAGGGGGAGTTCACTGCCACAGAGAGTTCACTGCCACAGGGAGTTCACTGCCACAGAGAGTTCACTGCCACAGGGGGAGTTCACTGCACAGGGAGTTCACTGACACAGGGAGTTCACTACCACAGGGCGTTCACTGTACAGGGAGTTCACTGTCACAGAGAGTTCACTGCCACAGAGAGTTCACTGTCACAGAGAGTTCACTGCCACGGGGAGTTCACTGCACAGGGAATTCACTGTCATAGGAAGTTCACTGCCACAGGCAGTTCACTGGCACAAGGAGTTCACTGCCACAGAGAGTTCACTGCCACAGAGATTTCACTGCCACAGGTAGTTCACTGCCACAGGGAGTTCACTGCCACAGGGAGCTCACTGCCACAGCGAATTCACTGCACAGGGGCAGTTCACTGCCAAAGGCAGTTCACTGCACAGGGGGAGTTCACTGTCACAGAGAGTTCACTGCCACAGGGAGTTCACTGCCACAGGGAGTTCACTGCCAGAGGGAGTTAACTGCCACCGGGAGTTCACTGCCACAGGGAGTTCACTGCCACAGGGAGTTCACTGCAGAGGGAGTTCACTGTCACAGGGAGTTCACTGCCACAGGGAGTTACTGCCACAGGGAGTTCACTGCCACAGAGAGTTCACTGCCACAGGGACTTCACTGTCACAGGGAGTTCACTGCGCAGGGAGTTCACTGTCACAGAGAGTTCACTGCCACAGGGAGTTCACTGCCACAGGGGGAGTTCAGTGCCACAGAGAGTTCACTGTCACAGGGCGAGTTTACTGCCACAGGGAGTTCACTGCCACAGAGAGTTCACTGCCACAGAGAGTTCACTGCACAGGGAGTTCACTGTCACAGGGAGTTCCCTGTCACAGAGAGTTGACTGCCACAGGGAGTTCACTGTCACAGGCAGTTCACTGCCACAGGGAGTTCACTGCCACAGGGAGTTCACTGTCACAGAGAGTTCACTGTCACAGGGAGTTCACTGCCACAGGGAGTTCACTGCCACAGGGAGTTCACTGTCACAGAGAGTTCACTGTCACAGGGAGTTCCCTTCCACAGGGAGTTCACTGTCACAGAGTTCAATTCCACAGGGAGTTCACTGCCACAGGGGGAGTTCACTGCCACAGAGAGTTCACTGCCACAGGGAGTACACTGCCACAGGGAGTTCACTGCCACAGGGGGAGTTCACTGCACAGGGAGTTCACTGTCACAGGGAGTTCACTGCCACAGGGAGTTCACTGTACAGGGAGTCACTGTCACAGAGAGTTCACTGCCACAGAGAGTTCACTGTCACAGAGAGTTCACTGCCACGGGGAGTTCACTGCACAGGGAGATCACTGCACAGGGAGTTCACTGCCACAGGGAATTCACTGCCACAGGGAGTTCACTGTCACAGGAAGTTCACTGCCACAGGCAGTTCACTGGCACAAGGAGTTCACTGCCACAGAGAGTTCACTCCCACAGAGAGTTCACTGCCACAGGTAGTTCACTGCCACAGGGAGTTCACTGCCACAGGGAGTTCACTGCCACAGGGAGCTCACTGCCACAGCGACTTCACTGCACAGGGAAAGTTCACTGCCACAGGTAGTTCACTGCCACAGGGAGTTCACTGCCACAGGGAGTTCACTGCCACAGGGAGCTCACTGCCACAGCGACTTCACTGCACAGGGGGAGTTCACTGCCACAGGTAGTTCACTGTCACAGTGAGTTCACTGCCACAGGGAGTTCACTGCCACAGGGAGTTCACTGCCAGAGGGATTTAACTGCCACAGAGAGTTCACTGCCACAGAGAGTTCACTGCCACAGGGAGTTCACTGCCACAGGGAGTTCACTGCCACAGAGAGTTCACTGTCACACGGGGAGTTTACTGCCACAGGGAGTTCACTGTCACAGGGAGTTCACTACCACAGGGAGTTCACTGCCACAGGGAATTCACTGTCACAGGGAGTTCACTGTCACAGGAAGTTCACTGCCACAGGCAGTTCACTGGCACAAGGAGTTCACTGCCACAGAGAGTTCACTGCCACAGAGTGTTCACTGGCACAAGGAGTTCACTGCCACAGAGAGTTCACTGCCACCGAGAGTTCACTGCCACAGGTAGTTCACTGCCACAGGGAGTTCACTGCCACAGGGAGCTCACTGCCACAGCGAGTTCACTGCACAGGGGGAGTTCACTGCCACAGGGAGTTCACTGCCAGAGGCAGTTCACTGCCACAGGGGGAGTTCACTGTGACATAGAGTTCACTGCCACAGGGAGTTCACTGCCACAGGGAGTTCACTGCCAGAGGGAGTTAACTGCCACAGGGAGTTCACTTCCTCAGAGAGTTCACTGCCACAGGGAGTTCACTGCCACAGAGCGTTCACTGTCACAGGGGGAGTTTAATGCCACAGGGAGTTCACTGTCACAATGAGTTCACTGCCACAGGGAGTTCACTGCCACAGGGGGAGTTAACTGCCACAGGGAGTTCACTGCCACAAGGAGTTCACTGTCACAGGGAGTTCACTGCCACAGTAAGTTCACTGCCACAGGGAGTTCACTGTCACAGAGAGTTCACTGTCACAGGGAGTTCCCTGCCACAGAGAGTTCACTGCCACAGAGCGTTCACTGTCACAGGGGGAGTTTACTGCCACAGGGAGTTCACTGTCACAGGGAGTTCACTGCCACAGGGAGTTCACTGCCACAGGGAGTTCACTGCCACAAGGAGATCACTGTCACAGGGAGTTCCCTGCCACAGTAAGTTCACTGCCACAGGGAGTTCACTGTCACAGAGAGTTCACTGCCACAGGGAGTTCCCTGCCACAGGGAGTTCACTGTCACAGAGAGTTCACTGCCACAGGGAGTTCACTGCCACAGAGAGTTCACTGCCACAGGGAGTTCACTGTCACAGGGGGAGTTCACTGCCAGAAGGAGTTCACTGTCACAGGGAGTTCACTGTACAGGGAGTTCACTGCCACAGAGAGTTCACTGCCACAGGTAGTTCACTGCCACAGGGAGTTCACTGCCACAGGGAGTTCACTGTCACAGGGAGTTCACTGCCACAGGGAGTTCACTGTCACAGGGAGTTCACTGCACAGGGAGTTCACTGCCACAGGGAGTTCACTGTCACAGGGAGTTCACTGCACAGGGAGTTCACTGTCACAGGGAGTTCACTGCCACAGGGAGTTCACTGGCACAGGGAGTTCACTGCCACATGGAGTTCATCTGTCACAGGGAGTTCACTGCCACAAGGAGTTCACTGTCACAGAGAGTTCACTGTCACAGGGAGTTCACTGCCACAAGGAGTTCACTGTCACAGAGAGTTCACTGTCACAGGGAGTTCACTGCCACAGGGAGTTCACTGCCACAGGTAGTTCACTGGCACAGAGAGTTCACTGCCACAGGGAGTTCACTGCCACAGGGAGTTCACTGCACAGAGAGTTCACTGCCACAGGGAGTTCACTGTCAAAGAGAGTTCACTGCCACAGGGAGTTCACTGCCACAGGGAGTTCACTGCACAGGGAGGTCACTGCCACAGGGAGTTCACTGTCACAGGGAGTTCACTGCACAGGGAGTTCACTGCCACAGGGAGTTCACTGTCACAGGGAGTTCATTGCCCAGTGAGTTCACTGCCACAGGGAGTTCACTTTCACAGGGAGTTCACTGCCACAGGAAGTTCACTGCCACAGGGAGTTCACTGTCACAGGGAGTTCACTGTCACATGGAGTTCACTGTCACAGGGAGTTCACTGCCACAGGGAGTCACTGCCACAGGGAGTTCACTGCCACAGGGAGTTCACTGCCACAAGGAGTTCACTGTCACAGAGAGTTCACTGTCACAGGGAGTTCACTGCCACAGGGAGTTCACTGCCACAGGTAGTTCACTGGCACAGAGAGTTCACTGCCACAGGGAGTTCACTGCCACAGGGAGTTCACTGCACAGAGAGTTCACTGCCACAGGGAGTTCACTGTCAAAGAGAGTTCACTGCCACAGGGAGTTCACTGCCACAGGGAGTTCACTGCACAGGGAGGTCACTGCCACAGGGAGTTCACTGTCACAGGGAGTTCACTGCACAGGGAGTTCACTGCCACAGGGAGTTCACTGTCACAGGGAGTTCATTGCCCAGTGAGTTCACTGCCACAGGGAGTTCACTTTCACAGGGAGTTCACTGCCACAGGAAGTTCACTGCCACAGGGAGTTCACTGTCACAGGGAGTTCACTGTCACATGGAGTTCACTGTCACAGGGAGTTCACTGCCACAGGGAGTCACTGCCACAGGGAGTTCACTGCCACAGGGAGTTCACTGTCACAGGGAGATCACTGTCACAGGGAGTTCACTGCACGGGGGGAGTTCACTGCCACAGGGGGAGTTCACTGCCACAGGGAGTCACTGCCACAGGGATTTCACTGTCACAGAGAGTTCACTGCCACAGGGAGTTCACTGCACAGGGAGTTCACTGTCACAGGGAGTTCACTGCACAGGGAGGTCACTGCACAGGGAGCTCACTGCACAGGGGGAGTTCACTGCCACAGGGAGTTCACTGCACAGGGAGTTCACTGCCACAGGGAGCTCACTGTCACAGGGAGTTCACTGCATAGGGGGAGTTCACTGCCACAGGGAGTTCACTGCACAGGGAGTTCACTGCCTCATGGGGTTCACTGTCACAGGGAGTTCACTGTCACAGGGAGTTCACAGCACAGTGAGTTCACTGCCACAGGGAGTTCACTTTCACAGGGATTTCACTGCCACAGGGAGTTCACTGCCACAGCGAGTTCACTGTTACAGAGAGTTCACTGCCACAGGGAGTTCACTGCCACAGGGAGTTCACTGTCACAGGGAGTTCACTGCCACAGAGATTTCGCTGCACAGGGAGATCAGTGTCACAGAGAGTTCACTGCACAGGGAGTTCACTGCCGCAGAGAGTTCACTGCCACAGGGAGTCACTGCACAGGGAGTTCACTGTCACAGGGAGTTCACTGCCACAGGGAGTTCACTGCACAGGGAGTTCACTGCCACAGGGAGTTGACTGCCACAAGGAGTTCACTGTCACAGGGAGTTCACTGCCACAAGGAGTTCACTGTCACAGGGAGTTCACTGCCACAGCGAGTACACTGCACAGGGAGTTCACTGCCACAGGGAGTTCACTGCCACAGGGAGTTCACTGTCACAGGGAGCTCACTGCCACAGAGGGTTCACTGCCACAGGGAGCTCACGGTCACAGGGAGTTCACTGCCACAGGGAGTTCACTGTCACAGGGAGTTCACTGCACAGGGGGAGTTCACTGCCACAGAGAGTTCACTGCCACAGCGAGTTCACTGTCACAGGGATTTCACTGCCACAGGGAGTTCACTGCCACAGAGAGTTCACTGCCACAGGGAGTTCACTGCACAGGGGGAGTTCACTGTACAGGGAGTTCACTGTCACAGGGGGTGTTCACTGCCACAGCGAGTTCACTGTCACAGGGGAGTTCACTGCCACAGGGGGAGTTCACTGCCACAAGGAGTTCACTGTCACAGGGAGTTCACTGTACAGGGAGTTCACTGCCACAGAGAGTTCACTGCCACAGGGAGTTAACTGCCACAGGGAGTTCACTGCCACAGGGAGTTCACTGCACAGGGAGTTCACTGTCACAGGGAGTTCACTGCCACATGCAGTTACTGCCACAGGGAGTTCACTGCCACAGAGAGTTCACTGCCACAGGGAGTTCACTGCACAGGGAGTTCACTGTCACAGGGAGTTCACTGCGCAGGGAGTTCACTGTCACAGAGAGTTCACTGCCACAGGGAGTTCACTGCCACAGGGGGAGTTCACTGCCACAGAGACTTCACTCTCACAGAGAGTTCACTGTCACAGAGAGTTCACTGCCACAGGGAGCTCACTGCCATAGGGGGAGTTCACTGCACAGGCAGTTCACTGTCACAGGGAGGTCAATGCCACAGGGAGTTCACTGTACAGGGAGTTCACTGTCACAGAGAGTTCACTGCCACGGAGAGCTCACTGTCACGGAGAGCTCACTGTCACAGAGAGTTCACTGCAACAGGGAGTTCACTGCACAAGGAGTTCACTGTCACCGAGAGTTCACTTCCACAGGTAGTTCACTGCCACAGGGGGAGTTCACTGCCACAGAGAGTTCACTGCCACAGGGAGTTCACTGCCACAGAGAGTTCACTGCCACAGGGGGAGTTCACTGCACAGGGAGTTCACTGACACAGGGAGTTCACTACCACAGGGCGTTCACTGTACAGGGAGTTCACTGTCACAGAGAGTTCACTGCCACAGAGAGTTCACTGTCACAGAGAGTTCACTGCCACGGGGAGTTCACTGCACAGGGAATTCACTGTCATAGGAAGTTCACTGCCACAGGCAGTTCACTGGCACAAGGAGTTCACTGCCACAGAGAGTTCACTGCCACAGAGATTTCACTGCCACAGGTAGTTCACTGCCACAGGGAGTTCACTGCCACAGGGAGCTCACTGCCACAGCGAATTCACTGCACAGGGGCAGTTCACTGCCAAAGGCAGTTCACTGCACAGGGGGAGTTCACTGTCACAGAGAGTTCACTACCACAGGGAGTTCACTGCCACAGGGAATTCACTGTCACAGGGAGTTCACTGTCACAGGAAGTTCACTGCCACAGGCAGTTCACTGGCACAAGGAGTTCACTGCCACAGAGAGTTCACTGCCACAGAGTGTTCACTGGCACAAGGAGTTCACTGCCACAGAGAGTTCACTGCCACCGAGAGTTCACTGCCACAGGTAGTTCACTGCCACAGGGAGTTCACTGCCACAGGGAGCTCACTGCCACAGCGAGTTCACTGCACAGGGGGAGTTCACTGCCACAGGGAGTTCACTGCCAGAGGCAGTTCACTGCCACAGGGGGAGTTCACTGTGACATAGAGTTCACTGCCACAGGGAGTTCACTGCCACAGGGAGTTCACTGCCAGAGGGAGTTAACTGCCACAGGGAGTTCACTTCCTCAGAGAGTTCACTGCCACAGGGAGTTCACTGCCACAGAGCGTTCACTGTCACAGGGGGAGTTTAATGCCACAGGGAGTTCACTGTCACAATGAGTTCACTGCCACAGGGAGTTCACTGCCACAGGGGGAGTTAACTGCCACAGGGAGTTCACTGCCACAAGGAGTTCACTGTCACAGGGAGTTCACTGCCACAGTAAGTTCACTGCCACAGGGAGTTCACTGTCACAGAGAGTTCACTGTCACAGGGAGTTCCCTGCCACAGAGAGTTCACTGCCACAGAGCGTTCACTGTCACAGGGGGAGTTTACTGCCACAGGGAGTTCACTGTCACAGGGAGTTCACTGCCACAGGGAGTTCACTGCCACAGGGAGTTCACTGCCACAAGGAGATCACTGTCACAGGGAGTTCCCTGCCACAGTACGTTCACTGCCACAGGGAGTTCACTGTCACAGAGAGTTCACTGCCACAGGGAGTTCCCTGCCACAGGGAGTTCACTGTCACAGAGAGTTCACTGCCACAGGGAGTTCACTGCCACAGAGAGTTCACTGCCACAGGGAGTTCACTGTCACAGGGGGAGTTCACTGCCAGAAGGAGTTCACTGTCACAGGGAGTTCACTGTACAGGGAGTTCACTGCCACAGAGAGTTCACTGCCACAGGTAGTTCACTGCCACAGGGAGTTCACTGCCACAGGGAGTTCACTGTCACAGGGAGTTCACTGCCACAGGGAGTTCACTGTCACAGGGAGTTCACTGCACAGGGAGTTCACTGCCACAGGGAGTTCACTGTCACAGGGAGTTCACTGCACAGGGAGTTCACTGTCACAGGGAGTTCACTGCCACAGGGAGTTCACTGGCACAGGGAGTTCACTGCCACATGGAGTTCATCTGTCACAGGGAGTTCACTGCCACAAGGAGTTCACTGTCACAGAGAGTTCACTGTCACAGGGAGTTCACTGCCACAAGGAGTTCACTGTCACAGAGAGTTCACTGTCACAGGGAGTTCACTGCCACAGGGAGTTCACTGCCACAGGTAGTTCACTGGCACAGAGAGTTCACTGCCACAGGGAGTTCACTGCCACAGGGAGTTCACTGCACAGAGAGTTCACTGCCACAGGGAGTTCACTGTCAAAGAGAGTTCACTGCCACAGGGAGTTCACTGCCACAGGGAGTTCACTGCACAGGGAGGTCACTGCCACAGGGAGTTCACTGTCACAGGGAGTTCACTGCACAGGGAGTTCACTGCCACAGGGAGTTCACTGTCACAGGGAGTTCATTGCCCAGTGAGTTCACTGCCACAGGGAGTTCACTTTCACAGGGAGTTCACTGCCACAGGAAGTTCACTGCCACAGGGAGTTCACTGTCACAGGGAGTTCACTGTCACATGGAGTTCACTGTCACAGGGAGTTCACTGCCACAGGGAGTCACTGCCACAGGGAGTTCACTGCCACAGGGAGTTCACTGCCACAAGGAGTTCACTGTCACAGAGAGTTCACTGTCACAGGGAGTTCACTGCCACAGGGAGTTCACTGCCACAGGTAGTTCACTGGCACAGAGAGTTCACTGCCACAGGGAGTTCACTGCCACAGGGAGTTCACTGCACAGAGAGTTCACTGCCACAGGGAGTTCACTGTCAAAGAGAGTTCACTGCCACAGGGAGTTCACTGCCACAGGGAGTTCACTGCACAGGGAGGTCACTGCCACAGGGAGTTCACTGTCACAGGGAGTTCACTGCACAGGGAGTTCACTGCCACAGGGAGTTCACTGTCACAGGGAGTTCATTGCCCAGTGAGTTCACTGCCACAGGGAGTTCACTTTCACAGGGAGTTCACTGCCACAGGAAGTTCACTGCCACAGGGAGTTCACTGTCACAGGGAGTTCACTGTCACATGGAGTTCACTGTCACAGGGAGTTCACTGCCACAGGGAGTCACTGCCACAGGGAGTTCACTGCCACAGGGAGTTCACTGTCACAGGGAGATCACTGTCACAGGGAGTTCACTGCACGGGGGGAGTTCACTGCCACAGGGGGAGTTCACTGCCACAGGGAGTCACTGCCACAGGGATTTCACTGTCACAGAGAGTTCACTGCCACAGGGAGTTCACTGCACAGGGAGTTCACTGTCACAGGGAGTTCACTGCACAGGGAGGTCACTGCACAGGGAGCTCACTGCACAGGGGGAGTTCACTGCCACAGGGAGTTCACTGCACAGGGAGTTCACTGCCACAGGGAGCTCACTGTCACAGGGAGTTCACTGCATAGGGGGAGTTCACTGCCACAGGGAGTTCACTGCACAGGGAGTTCACTGCCTCATGGGGTTCACTGTCACAGGGAGTTCACTGTCACAGGGAGTTCACAGCACAGTGAGTTCACTGCCACAGGGAGTTCACTTTCACAGGGATTTCACTGCCACAGGGAGTTCACTGCCACAGCGAGTTCACTGTTACAGAGAGTTCACTGCCACAGGGAGTTCACTGCCACAGGGAGTTCACTGTCACAGGGAGTTCACTGCCACAGAGATTTCGCTGCACAGGGAGATCAGTGTCACAGAGAGTTCACTGCACAGGGAGTTCACTGCCGCAGAGAGTTCACTGCCACAGGGAGTCACTGCACAGGGAGTTCACTGTCACAGGGAGTTCACTGCCACAGGGAGTTCACTGCACAGGGAGTTCACTGCCACAGGGAGTTGACTGCCACAAGGAGTTCACTGTCACAGGGAGTTCACTGCCACAAGGAGTTCACTGTCACAGGGAGTTCACTGCCACAGCGAGTACACTGCACAGGGAGTTCACTGCCACAGGGAGTTCACTGCCACAGGGAGTTCACTGTCACAGGGAGCTCACTGCCACAGAGGGTTCACTGCCACAGGGAGCTCACGGTCACAGGGAGTTCACTGCCACAGGGAGTTCACTGTCACAGGGAGTTCACTGCACAGGGGGAGTTCACTGCCACAGAGAGTTCACTGCCACAGCGAGTTCACTGTCACAGGGATTTCACTGCCACAGGGAGTTCACTGCCACAGAGAGTTCACTGCCACAGGGAGTTCACTGCACAGGGGGAGTTCACTGTACAGGGAGTTCACTGTCACAGGGGGTGTTCACTGCCACAGCGAGTTCACTGTCACAGGGGAGTTCACTGCCACAGGGGGAGTTCACTGCCACAAGGAGTTCACTGTCACAGGGAGTTCACTGTACAGGGAGTTCACTGCCACAGAGAGTTCACTGCCACAGGGAGTTAACTGCCACAGGGAGTTCACTGCCACAGGGAGTTCACTGCACAGGGAGTTCACTGTCACAGGGAGTTCACTGCCACATGCAGTTACTGCCACAGGGAGTTCACTGCCACAGAGAGTTCACTGCCACAGGGAGTTCACTGCACAGGGAGTTCACTGTCACAGGGAGTTCACTGCGCAGGGAGTTCACTGTCACAGAGAGTTCACTGCCACAGGGAGTTCACTGCCACAGGGGGAGTTCACTGCCACAGAGACTTCACTCTCACAGAGAGTTCACTGTCACAGAGAGTTCACTGCCACAGGGAGCTCACTGCCATAGGGGGAGTTCACTGCACAGGCAGTTCACTGTCACAGGGAGGTCAATGCCACAGGGAGTTCACTGTACAGGGAGTTCACTGTCACAGAGAGTTCACTGCCACGGAGAGCTCACTGTCACGGAGAGCTCACTGTCACAGAGAGTTCACTGCAACAGGGAGTTCACTGCACAAGGAGTTCACTGTCACCGAGAGTTCACTTCCACAGGTAGTTCACTGCCACAGGGGGAGTTCACTGCCACAGAGAGTTCACTGCCACAGGGAGTTCACTGCCACAGAGAGTTCACTGCCACAGGGGGAGTTCACTGCACAGGGAGTTCACTGACACAGGGAGTTCACTACCACAGGGCGTTCACTGTACAGGGAGTTCACTGTCACAGAGAGTTCACTGCCACAGAGAGTTCACTGTCACAGAGAGTTCACTGCCACGGGGAGTTCACTGCACAGGGAATTCACTGTCATAGGAAGTTCACTGCCACAGGCAGTTCACTGGCACAAGGAGTTCACTGCCACAGAGAGTTCACTGCCACAGAGATTTCACTGCCACAGGTAGTTCACTGCCACAGGGAGTTCACTGCCACAGGGAGCTCACTGCCACAGCGAATTCACTGCACAGGGGCAGTTCACTGCCAAAGGCAGTTCACTGCACAGGGGGAGTTCACTGTCACAGAGAGTTCACTGCCACAGGGAGTTCACTGCCACAGGGAGTTCACTGCCAGAGGGAGTTAACTGCCACCGGGAGTTCACTGCCACAGGGAGTTCACTGCCACAGGGAGTTCACTGCAGAGGGAGTTCACTGTCACAGGGAGTTCACTGCCACAGGGAGTTACTGCCACAGGGAGTTCACTGCCACAGAGAGTTCACTGCCACAGGGACTTCACTGTCACAGGGAGTTCACTGCGCAGGGAGTTCACTGTCACAGAGAGTTCACTGCCACAGGGAGTTCACTGCCACAGGGGGAGTTCAGTGCCACAGAGAGTTCACTGTCACAGGGCGAGTTTACTGCCACAGGGAGTTCACTGCCACAGAGAGTTCACTGCCACAGAGAGTTCACTGCACAGGGAGTTCACTGTCACAGGGAGTTCCCTGTCACAGAGAGTTGACTGCCACAGGGAGTTCACTGTCACAGGCAGTTCACTGCCACAGGGAGTTCACTGCCACAGGGAGTTCACTGTCACAGAGAGTTCACTGTCACAGGGAGTTCACTGCCACAGGGAGTTCACTGCCACAGGGAGTTCACTGTCACAGAGAGTTCACTGTCACAGGGAGTTCCCTTCCACAGGGAGTTCACTGTCACAGAGTTCAATTCCACAGGGAGTTCACTGCCACAGGGGGAGTTCACTGCCACAGAGAGTTCACTGCCACAGGGAGTACACTGCCACAGGGAGTTCACTGCCACAGGGGGAGTTCACTGCACAGGGAGTTCACTGTCACAGGGAGTTCACTGCCACAGGGAGTTCACTGTACAGGGAGTCACTGTCACAGAGAGTTCACTGCCACAGAGAGTTCACTGTCACAGAGAGTTCACTGCCACGGGGAGTTCACTGCACAGGGAGATCACTGCACAGGGAGTTCACTGCCACAGGGAATTCACTGCCACAGGGAGTTCACTGTCACAGGAAGTTCACTGCCACAGGCAGTTCACTGGCACAAGGAGTTCACTGCCACAGAGAGTTCACTCCCACAGAGAGTTCACTGCCACAGGTAGTTCACTGCCACAGGGAGTTCACTGCCACAGGGAGTTCACTGCCACAGGGAGCTCACTGCCACAGCGACTTCACTGCACAGGGAAAGTTCACTGCCACAGGTAGTTCACTGCCACAGGGAGTTCACTGCCACAGGGAGTTCACTGCCACAGGGAGCTCACTGCCACAGCGACTTCACTGCACAGGGGGAGTTCACTGCCACAGGTAGTTCACTGTCACAGTGAGTTCACTGCCACAGGGAGTTCACTGCCACAGGGAGTTCACTGCCAGAGGGATTTAACTGCCACAGAGAGTTCACTGCCACAGAGAGTTCACTGCCACAGGGAGTTCACTGCCACAGGGAGTTCACTGCCACAGAGAGTTCACTGTCACACGGGGAGTTTACTGCCACAGGGAGTTCACTGTCACAGGGAGTTCACTACCACAGGGAGTTCACTGCCACAGGGAATTCACTGTCACAGGGAGTTCACTGTCACAGGAAGTTCACTGCCACAGGCAGTTCACTGGCACAAGGAGTTCACTGCCACAGAGAGTTCACTGCCACAGAGTGTTCACTGGCACAAGGAGTTCACTGCCACAGAGAGTTCACTGCCACCGAGAGTTCACTGCCACAGGTAGTTCACTGCCACAGGGAGTTCACTGCCACAGGGAGCTCACTGCCACAGCGAGTTCACTGCACAGGGGGAGTTCACTGCCACAGGGAGTTCACTGCCAGAGGCAGTTCACTGCCACAGGGGGAGTTCACTGTGACATAGAGTTCACTGCCACAGGGAGTTCACTGCCACAGGGAGTTCACTGCCAGAGGGAGTTAACTGCCACAGGGAGTTCACTTCCTCAGAGAGTTCACTGCCACAGGGAGTTCACTGCCACAGAGCGTTCACTGTCACAGGGGGAGTTTAATGCCACAGGGAGTTCACTGTCACAATGAGTTCACTGCCACAGGGAGTTCACTGCCACAGGGGGAGTTAACTGCCACAGGGAGTTCACTGCCACAAGGAGTTCACTGTCACAGGGAGTTCACTGCCACAGTAAGTTCACTGCCACAGGGAGTTCACTGTCACAGAGAGTTCACTGTCACAGGGAGTTCCCTGCCACAGAGAGTTCACTGCCACAGAGCGTTCACTGTCACAGGGGGAGTTTACTGCCACAGGGAGTTCACTGTCACAGGGAGTTCACTGCCACAGGGAGTTCACTGCCACAGGGAGTTCACTGCCACAAGGAGATCACTGTCACAGGGAGTTCCCTGCCACAGTAAGTTCACTGCCACAGGGAGTTCACTGTCACAGAGAGTTCACTGCCACAGGGAGTTCCCTGCCACAGGGAGTTCACTGTCACAGAGAGTTCACTGCCACAGGGAGTTCACTGCCACAGAGAGTTCACTGCCACAGGGAGTTCACTGTCACAGGGGGAGTTCACTGCCAGAAGGAGTTCACTGTCACAGGGAGTTCACTGTACAGGGAGTTCACTGCCACAGAGAGTTCACTGCCACAGGTAGTTCACTGCCACAGGGAGTTCACTGCCACAGGGAGTTCACTGCACAGGGAGTTCACTGTACAGGGAGTTCACTGCCACAGAGATTTCACTGCCACAGAGAGTTCACTGTCACAGAGAGTTCACTGCCACTGGGTGTTCACTGCCGCAGGGGGAGTTCACTGCACAGGCAGTTCACTGTCACAGGTAGTTCACTGCCACAGGGAAATCACTGTACAGGGACTTCACTGTCACAGAGAGTTCACTGCCACAGATAGTTCACTGTCACAGAGAGTTCACTGCAACAGGGAGTTCACTGCACAGGGAGTTCACTGTCACCGAGAGTTCACTTCCACAGGGAGTTCACTGCCACAGGGGGAGTTCACTGCCACAGAGAGTTCACTGCCACAGGGAGTTCACTGCCACAGGGAGTTCACTGCCACAGGGAGTTCACTGCCACAGGGGGAGCTCACTGCACAGGGAGTTCACTGTCACAGGGAGTTCACTGCCACAGGGAGTTCACTGTAGAGGGAGTTTACTGTCACAGAGAGTTCACTGCCACAGAGAGTTCACTGTCACAAAGAGTTCACTGCCACGGGGAGTTCACTGCACAGGGAGTTCACTGCACAGGGAGTTCACTGCCACAGGCAGTTCACTGGCACAAGGAGTTCACTACCACAGAGAATTCACTTCCACAGAGAGTTCACTGCCACAGGTAGTTCACTGCCACAGGGAGTTCACTTCCACAGGGAGTTCACTGCCACAGGGAGCTCACTTCCACAGCGAGTTCACTGCACAGGGGGAGTTCACTCCCGCACCGAGTTCACTGCCACAGCGAATTCACTGCACAGGGGCAGTTCACTGCCAAAGGGAGTTCACTGCACAGGGGGAGTTCACTGTCACAGAGAGTTCACTGCCACAGGGAGTTCACTGCCACAGGGAGTTCACTGCCAGCGGGAGTTAACTGCCACCTGGAGTTCACTGCCACAGGGAGTTCACTGCCACAGGGAGTTCACTGCAGAGGGAGTTCACTGTCACAGGGAGTTCACTGCCACAGGGAGTTACTGCCACAGGGAGTTCACTGCCACAGAGAGTTCACTGCCACAGGGACTTCACTGTCACAGGGAGTTCACTGCGCAGGGAGTTCACTGTCACAGAGAGTTCACTGCCACAGGGAGTTCACTGCCACAGGGGGAGTTCAGTGCCACAGAGAGTTCACTGTCACAGGGGGAGTTTACTGCCACAGGGAGTTCACTGCCACAGAGAGTTCACTGCCACAGAGAGTTCACTGCACAGGGAGTTCACTGTCACAGGGAGTTCCTTGTCACAGAGAGTTGACTGCCACAGGGAGTTCACTGTCACAGAGAGTTCACTGTCACAGGGAGTTCCCTTCCACAGGGAGTTCACTGTCACAGAGAGTTCAATTCCACAGGGAGTTCACTGCCACAGGGGGAGTTCACTGCCACAGAGAGTTCACTGCCACAGGGAGTACACTGCCACAGGGAGTTCACTGCCACAGGGGGAGTTCACTGCACAGGGAGTTCACTGTCACAGGGAGTTCACTGCCACAGGGAGTTCACTGTACAGGGAGTCACTGTCACAGAGAGTTCACTGCCACAGAGAGTTCACTGTCACAGAGAGTTCACTGCCACGGGGAGTTCACTGCACAGGGAGTTCACTGCACAGGGAGTTAACTGCCACAGAGAGTTCACTGTCACACGGGGAGTTTACTGCCACAGGGAGTTCACTGTCACAGGGAGTTCACTGCCACAGGGAAAGTTCACTGCCACAGGTAGTTCACTGCCACAGGGAGTTCACTGCCACAGGGAGCTCACTGCCACAGCGACTTCACTGCACAGGGGGAGTTCACTGCCACAGGGAGTTCACTGCCACAGGGAGTTAACTGCCACAGAGAGTTCACTGTCACACGGGGAGTTTACTGCCACAGGGAGTTCACTGTCACAGGGAGTTCACTACCACAGGGAGTTCACTGCCACAGGGAATTCACTGCCACAGGGAGTTCACTGTCACAGGAAGTTCACTGCCACAGGCAGTTCACTGGCACAAGGAGTTCACTGCCACAGAGAGTTCACTGCCACAGAGAGTTCACTGGCACAAGGAGTTCACTGCCACAGAGAGTTCACTGCCACAGAGTTCACTGCCACAGGTAGTTCACTGCCACAGGGAGTTCACTGCCACAGAGAGTTCACTGCCACAGGGACTTCACTGTCACAGGGAGTTCACTGCGCAGGGAGGTCACTGTCACAGAGAGTTCACTGCCACAGGGAGTTCACTGCCACAGGGGGAGTTCAGTGCCACAGAGAGTTCACTGTCACAGGGGGAGTTTACTGCCACAGGGAGTTCACTGCCACAGAGAGTTCACTGCCACAGAGAGTTCACTGCACAGGGAGTTCACTGTCACAGGGAGTTCACTGCCACAGGGAGTTCACTGTCACAGAGAGTTGACTGCCACAGGGAGTTCACTGTCACAGGCAGTTCACTGCCACAGGGAGTTCACTGCCACAGGGAGTTCACTGTCACAGAGAGTTCACTGTCACAGGGAGTTCACTGCCACAGGGAGTTCACTGCCACAGGGAGTTCACTGTCACAGAGAGTTCACTGTCACAGGGAGTTCGCTTCCACAGGGAGTTCACTGTCACAGAGAGTTCAATTCCACAGGGAGTTCACTGCCACAGGGGGAGTTCACTGCCACAGAGAGTTCACTGCCACAGGGAGTACACTGCCACAGGGAGTTCACTGCCACAGGGGGAGTTCACTGCACAGGGAGTTCACTGTCACAGGGAGTTCACTGCCACAGGGAGTTCACTGTACAGGGAGTCACTGTCACAGAGAGTTCACTGCCACAGAGAGTTCACTGTCACAGAGAGTTCACTGCCACGGGGAGTTCACTGCACAGGGAGATCACTGCACAGGGAGTTCACTGCCACAGGGAATTCACTGCCACAGGGAGTTCACTGTCACAGGAAGTTCACTGCCACAGGCAGTTCACTGGCACAAGGAGTTCACTGCCACAGAGAGTTCACTCCCACAGAGAGTTCACTGCCACAGGGAGTTCACTGCCACAGGGAGCTCACTGCCACAGCGACTTCACTGCACAGGGAAAGTTCACTGCCACAGGTAGTTCACTGCCACAGGGAGTTCACTGCCACAGGGAGTTCACTGCCACAGGGAGCTCACTGCCACAGCGACTTCACTGCACAGGGGGAGTTCACTGCCACAGGTAGTTCACTGTCACAGTGAGTTCACTGCCACAGGGAGTTCACTGCCACAGGGAGTTCACTGCCAGAGGGATTTAACTGCCACAGAGAGTTCACTGCCACAGAGAGTTCACTGCCACAGGGAGTTCACTGCCACAGGGAGTTCACTGCCACAGAGAGTTCACTGTCACACGGGGAGTTTACTGCCACAGGGAGTTCACTGTCACAGGGAGTTCACTACCACAGGGAGTTCACTGCCACAGGGAATTCACTGTCACAGGGAGTTCACTGTCACGGGAAGTTCACTGCCACAGGCAGTTCACTGGCACAAGGAGTTCACTGCCACAGAGAGTTCACTGCAAAAGAGTGTTCACTGGCACAAGGAGTTCACTGCCACAGAGAGTTCACTGCCACAGAGAGTTCACTGCCACAGGTAGTTCACTGCCACAGGGAGTTCACTGCCACAGGGAGCTCACTGCCACAGCGAGTTCACTGCACAGGGGGAGTTCACTGCCACAGGGAGTTCACTGCCAGAGGCAGTTCACTGCCACAGGGGGAGTTCACTGTGACATAGAGTTCACTGCCACAGGGAGTTCACTGCCACAGGGAGTTCACTGTCACAGGGAGTTCACTGCACAGGGAGTTCACTGCCACAGGGAGTTCACTGTCACAGGGAGTTCATTGCCCAGTGAGTTCACTGCCACAGGGAGTTCACTTTCACAGGGAGTTCACTGCCACAGGAAGTTCACTGCCACAGGGAGTTCACTGTCACAGGGAGTTCACTGTCACATGGAGTTCACTGTCACAGGGAGTTCACTGCCACAGGGAGTCACTGCCACAGGGAGTTCACTGCCACAGGGAGTTCACTGTCACAGGGAGATCACTGTCACAGGGAGTTCACTGCACGGGGGGAGTTCACTGCCACAGGGGGAGTTCACTGCCACAGGGAGTCACTGCCACAGGGAGTTCACTGTCACAGAGAGTTCACTGCCACAGGGAGTTCACTGCACAGGGAGTTCACTGTCACAGGGAGTTCACTGCACAGGGAGGTCACTGCACAGGGAGCTCACTGCACAGGGGGAGTTCACTGCCACAGGGAGTTCACTGCACAGGGAGTTCACTGCCACAGGGAGCTCACTGTCACAGGGAGTTCACTGCATAGGGGGAGTTCACTGCCACAGGGAGTTCACTGCACAGGGAGTTCACTGCCTCATGGGGTTCACTGTCACAGGGAGTTCACTGGCACAGGGAGTTCACAGCACAGTGAGTTCACTGCCACAGGGAGTTCACTTTCACAGGGAGTTCACTGCCACAGGGAGTCACCGCCAGAGGGAGTTCACTGCACAGGGAGTTCACTGCCACAGGGAGTTAACTGTCACAGGGAGTTCACTGCCACAGAGAGACACTGCCACAGGGAGTTCACTGCACAGGGAGTTCACTGTCACAGGGAGATCACTGTCACAGGGAGTTCACTGCACAGGGGGAGTTCACTGCCACAGGGGGAGTTCACAGCCACAGGGAGTCACTGCCACAGGGAGTTCACTGTCACAGGGAGCTCACTGCACAGGGGGAGTTCACTGCCACAGGGAGTTCACTGCCACAGGGAGTTCACTGTTACAGAGAGTTCACTGCCACAGGGAGTTCACTGCCACAGGGAGTTCACTGTCACAGGGAGTTCACTGCCACAGAGAGTTCGCTGCACAGGGAGATCAGTGTCACAGAGAGTTCACTGCACAGGGAGTTCACTGCCGCAGAGAGCTCACTGCCACAGGGAGTCACTGCACAGGGAGTTCACTGCCACAAGGAGTTCACTGTCACAGGGAGTTCACTGCCACAGGGAGTTCACTGCACAGGGAGTTCACTGCCACAGGGAGTTGACTGCCACAAGGAGTTCACTGTCACAGGGAGTTCACTGCCACAAGGAGTTCACTGTCACAGGGAGTTCACTGCCACAGCGAGTACACTGCACAGGGAGTTCACTGCCACAGGGAGTTCACTGCCACAGGGAGTTCACTGTCACAGGGAGCTCACTGCCACAGAGGGTTCACTGCCACAGGGAGCTCACGGTCACAGGGAGTTCACTGCCACAGGGAGTTCACTGTCACAGGGAGTTCATTGCACAGGGGGAGTTCACTGCCACAGAGAGTTCACTGCCACAGCGAGTTCACTGCCACAGGGATTTCACTGCCACAGGGAGTTCACTGCACAGGGGGAGTTCACTGTACAGGGAGTTCACTGTCACAGGGGGTGTTCACTGCCACAGCGAGTTCACTGTCACAGGGGAGTTCACTGCCACAGGGGGAGTTCACTGCCACAAGGAGTTCACTGTCACAGGGAGTTCACTGTACAGGGAGTTCACTGCCACAGAGAGTTCACTGCCACAGGGAGTTAACTGCCACAGGGAGTTCACTGCCACAGGGAGTTCACTGCACAGGGAGTTCACTGTCACAGGGAGTTCACTGCCACATGCAGTTACTGCCACAGGGAGTTCACTGCCACAGAGAGTTCACTGCCACAGGGAGTTCACTGCACAGGGAGTTCACTGTCACAGGGAGTTCACTGCGCAGGGAGTTCACTGTCACAGAGAGTTCACTGCCACAGGGAGTTCACTGCCACAGGGGGAGTTCACTGCCACAGAGACTTCACTCTCACAGAGAGTTCACTGTCACAGAGAGTTCACTGCCACAGGGAGCTCACTGCCATAGGGGGAGTTCACTGCACAGGCAGTTCACTGTCACAGGGAGTTCAATGCCACAGGGAGTTCACTGTACAGGGAGTTCACTGTCACAGGGAGTTCACTGTCACATGGAGTTCACTGTCACAGGGAGTTCACTGCCACAGGGAGTCACTGCCACAGGGAGTTCACTGCCACAGGGAGTTCACTGTCACAGGGAGATCACTGTCACAGGGAGTTCACTGCACGGGGGGAGTTCACTGCCACAGGGGGAGTTCACTTCCACAGGGAGTCACTGCCACAGGGATTTCACTGTCACAGAGAGTTCACTGCCACAGGGAGTTCACTGCACAGGGAGTTCACTGTCACAGGGAGTTCACTGCACAGGGAGGTCACTGCACAGGGAGCTCACTGCACAGGGGGAGTTCACTGCCACAGGGAGTTCACTGCACAGGGAGTTCACTGCCACAGGGAGCTCACTGTCACAGGGAGTTCACTGCATAGGGGGAGTTCACTGCCACAGGGAGTTCACTGCACAGGGAGTTCACTGCCTCATGGGGTTCACTGTCACAGGGAGTTCACTGTCACAGGGAGTTCACAGCACAGTGAGTTCACTGCCACAGGGAGTTCACTTTCACAGGGATTTCACTGCCACAGGGAGTTCACTGCCACAGCGAGTTCACTGTTACAGAGAGTTCACTGCCACAGGGAGTTCACTGCCACAGGGAGTTCACTGCCACAGGGAGTCACCGCCAGAGGGAGTTCACTGCACAGGGAGTTCACTGCCACAGGGAGTTAACTGTCACAGGGAGTTCACTGCCACAGAGAGACACTGCCACAGGGAGTTCACTGCACAGGGAGTTCACTGTCACAGGGAGATCACTGTCACAGGGAGTTCACTGCACAGGGGGAGTTCACTGCCACAGGGGGAGTTCACAGCCACAGGGAGTCACTGCCACAGGGAGTTCACTGTCACAGGGAGCTCACTGCACAGGGGGAGTTCACTGCCACAGGGAGTTCACTGCCACAGGGAGTTCACTGTTACAGAGAGTTCACTGCCACAGGGAGTTCACTGCCACAGGGAGTTCACTGTCACAGGGAGTTCACTGCCACAGAGAGTTCGCTGCACAGGGAGATCAGTGTCACAGAGAGTTCACTGCACAGGGAGTTCACTGCCGCAGAGAGCTCACTGCCACAGGGAGTCACTGCACAGGGAGTTCACTGCCACAAGGAGTTCACTGTCACAGGGAGTTCACTGCCACAGGGAGTTCACTGCACAGGGAGTTCACTGCCACAGGGAGTTGACTGCCACAAGGAGTTCACTGTCACAGGGAGTTCACTGCCACAAGGAGTTCACTGTCACAGGGAGTTCACTGCCACAGCGAGTACACTGCACAGGGAGTTCACTGCCACAGGGAGTTCACTGCCACAGGGAGTTCACTGTCACAGGGAGCTCACTGCCACAGAGGGTTCACTGCCACAGGGAGCTCACGGTCACAGGGAGTTCACTGCCACAGGGAGTTCACTGTCACAGGGAGTTCATTGCACAGGGGGAGTTCACTGCCACAGAGAGTTCACTGCCACAGCGAGTTCACTGCCACAGGGATTTCACTGCCACAGGGAGTTCACTGCACAGGGGGAGTTCACTGTACAGGGAGTTCACTGTCACAGGGGGTGTTCACTGCCACAGCGAGTTCACTGTCACAGGGGAGTTCACTGCCACAGGGGGAGTTCACTGCCACAAGGAGTTCACTGTCACAGGGAGTTCACTGTACAGGGAGTTCACTGCCACAGAGAGTTCACTGCCACAGGGAGTTAACTGCCACAGGGAGTTCACTGCCACAGGGAGTTCACTGCACAGGGAGTTCACTGTCACAGGGAGTTCACTGCCACATGCAGTTACTGCCACAGGGAGTTCACTGCCACAGAGAGTTCACTGCCACAGGGAGTTCACTGCACAGGGAGTTCACTGTCACAGGGAGTTCACTGCGCAGGGAGTTCACTGTCACAGAGAGTTCACTGCCACAGGGAGTTCACTGCCACAGGGGGAGTTCACTGCCACAGAGACTTCACTCTCACAGAGAGTTCACTGTCACAGAGAGTTCACTGCCACAGGGAGCTCACTGCCATAGGGGGAGTTCACTGCACAGGCAGTTCACTGTCACAGGGAGTTCAATGCCACAGGGAGTTCACTGTACAGGGAGTTCACTGTCACAGGGAGTTCACTGTCACATGGAGTTCACTGTCACAGGGAGTTCACTGCCACAGGGAGTCACTGCCACAGGGAGTTCACTGCCACAGGGAGTTCACTGTCACAGGGAGATCACTGTCACAGGGAGTTCACTGCACGGGGGGAGTTCACTGCCACAGGGGGAGTTCACTGCCACAGGGAGTCACTGCCACAGGGATTTCACTGTCACAGAGAGTTCACTGCCACAGGGAGTTCACTGCACAGGGAGTTCACTGTCACAGGGAGTTCACTGCACAGGGAGGTCACTGCACAGGGAGCTCACTGCACAGGGGGAGTTCACTGCCACAGGGAGTTCACTGCACAGGGAGTTCACTGCCACAGGGAGCTCACTGTCACAGGGAGTTCACTGCATAGGGGGAGTTCACTGCCACAGGGAGTTCACTGCACAGGGAGTTCACTGCCTCATGGGGTTCACTGTCACAGGGAGTTCACTGTCACAGGGAGTTCACAGCACAGTGAGTTCACTGCCACAGGGAGTTCACTTTCACAGGGATTTCACTGCCACAGGGAGTTCACTGCCACAGCGAGTTCACTGTTACAGAGAGTTCACTGCCACAGGGAGTTCACTGCCACAGGGAGTTCACTGTCACAGGGAGTTCACTGCCACAGAGAGTTCGCTGCACAGGGAGATCAGTGTCACAGAGAGTTCACTGCACAGGGAGTTCACTGCCGCAGAGAGTTCACTGCCACAGGGAGTCACTGCACAGGGAGTTCACTGTCACAGGGAGTTCACGGCCACAGGGAGTTCACTGCACAGGGAGTTCACTGCCACAGGGAGTTGACTGCCACAAGGAGTTCACTGTCACAGGGAGTTCACTGCCACAAGGAGTTCACTGTCACAGGGAGTTCACTGCCACAGCGAGTACACTGCACAGGGAGTTCACTGCCACAGGGAGTTCACTGCCACAGGGAGTTCACTGTCACAGGGAGCTCACTGCCACAGAGGGTTCACTGCCACAGGGAGCTCACGGTCACAGGGAGTTCACTGCCACAGGGAGTTCACTGTCACAGGGAGTTCACTGCACAGGGGGAGTTCACTGCCACAGAGAGTTCACTGCCACAGCGAGTTCACTGTCACAGGGATTTCACTGCCACAGGGAGTTCACTGCCACAGAGAGTTCACTGCCACAGGGAGTTCACTGCACAGGGGGAGTTCACTGTACAGGGAGTTCACTGTCACAGGGGGTGTTCACTGCCACAGCGAGTTCACTGTCACAGGGGAGTTCACTGCCACAGGGGGAGTTCACTGCCACAAGGAGTTCACTGTCACAGGGAGTTCACTGTACAGGGAGTTCACTGCCACAGAGAGTTCACTGCCACAGGGAGTTAACTGCCACAGGGAGTTCACTGCCACAGGGAGTTCACTGCACAGGGAGTTCACTGTCACAGGGAGTTCACTGCCACATGCAGTTACTGCCACAGGGAGTTCACTGCCACAGAGAGTTCACTGCCACAGGGAGTTCACTGCACAGGGAGTTCACTGTCACAGGGAGTTCACTGCGCAGGGAGTTCACTGTCACAGAGAGTTCACTGCCACAGGGAGTTCACTGCCACAGGGGGAGTTCACTGCCACAGAGACTTCACTCTCACAGAGAGTTCACTGTCACAGAGAGTTCACTGCCACAGGGAGCTCACTGCCATAGGGGGAGTTCACTGCACAGGCAGTTCACTGTCACAGGGAGATCAATGCCACAGGGAGTTCACTGTACAGGGAGTTCACTGTCACAGAGAGTTCACTGCCACGGAGAGCTCACTGTCACGGAGAGCTCACTGTCACAGAGAGTTCACTGCAACAGGGAGTTCACTGCACAAGGAGTTCACTGTCACCGAGAGTTCACTTCCACAGGTAGTTCACTGCCACAGGGGGAGTTCACTGCCACAGAGAGTTCACTGCCACAGGGAGTTCACTGCCACAGAGAGTTCACTGCCACAGGGGGAGTTCACTGCACAGGGAGTTCACTGACACAGGGAGTTCACTACCACAGGGCGTTCACTGTACAGGGAGTTCACTGTCACAGAGAGTTCACTGCCACAGAGAGTTCACTGTCACAGAGAGTTCACTGCCACGGGGAGTTCACTGCACAGGGAATTCACTGTCATAGGAAGTTCACTGCCACAGGCAGTTCACTGGCACAAGGAGTTCACTGCCACAGAGAGTTCACTGCCACAGAGATTTCACTGCCACAGGTAGTTCACTGCCACAGGGAGTTCACTGCCACAGGGAGCTCACTGCCACAGCGAATTCACTGCACAGGGGCAGTTCACTGCCAAAGGCAGTTCACTGCACAGGGGGAGTTCACTGTCACAGAGAGTTCACTGCCACAGGGAGTTCACTGCCACAGGGAGTTCACTGCCAGAGGGAGTTAACTGCCACCGGGAGTTCACTGCCACAGGGAGTTCACTGCCACAGGGAGTTCACTGCAGAGGGAGTTCACTGTCACAGGGAGTTCACTGCCACAGGGAGTTACTGCCACAGGGAGTTCACTGCCACAGAGAGTTCACTGCCACAGGGACTTCACTGTCACAGGGAGTTCACTGCGCAGGGAGTTCACTGTCACAGAGAGTTCACTGCCACAGGGAGTTCACTGCCACAGGGGGAGTTCAGTGCCACAGAGAGTTCACTGTCACAGGGCGAGTTTACTGCCACAGGGAGTTCACTGCCACAGAGAGTTCACTGCCACAGAGAGTTCACTGCACAGGGAGTTCACTGTCACAGGGAGTTCCCTGTCACAGAGAGTTGACTGCCACAGGGAGTTCACTGTCACAGGCAGTTCACTGCCACAGGGAGTTCACTGCCACAGGGAGTTCACTGTCACAGAGAGTTCACTGTCACAGGGAGTTCACTGCCACAGGGAGTTCACTGCCACAGGGAGTTCACTGTCACAGAGAGTTCACTGTCACAGGGAGTTCCCTTCCACAGGGAGTTCACTGTCACAGAGTTCAATTCCACAGGGAGTTCACTGCCACAGGGGGAGTTCACTGCCACAGAGAGTTCACTGCCACAGGGAGTACACTGCCACAGGGAGTTCACTGCCACAGGGGGAGTTCACTGCACAGGGAGTTCACTGTCACAGGGAGTTCACTGCCACAGGGAGTTCACTGTACAGGGAGTCACTGTCACAGAGAGTTCACTGCCACAGAGAGTTCACTGTCACAGAGAGTTCACTGCCACGGGGAGTTCACTGCACAGGGAGATCACTGCACAGGGAGTTCACTGCCACAGGGAATTCACTGCCACAGGGAGTTCACTGTCACAGGAAGTTCACTGCCACAGGCAGTTCACTGGCACAAGGAGTTCACTGCCACAGAGAGTTCACTCCCACAGAGAGTTCACTGCCACAGGTAGTTCACTGCCACAGGGAGTTCACTGCCACAGGGAGTTCACTGCCACAGGGAGCTCACTGCCACAGCGACTTCACTGCACAGGGAAAGTTCACTGCCACAGGTTGTTCACTGCCACAGGGAGTTCACTGCCACAGGGAGTTCACTGCCACAGGGAGCTCACTGCCACAGCGACTTCACTGCACAGGGGGAGTTCACTGCCACAGGTAGTTCACTGTCACAGTGAGTTCACTGCCAGAGGGATTTAACTGCCACAGAGAGTTCACTGCCACAGAGAGTTCACTGCCACAGGGAGTTCACTGCCACAGGGAGTTCACTGCCACAGAGAGTTCACTGTCACACGGGGAGTTTACTGCCACAGGGAGTTCACTGTCACAGGGAGTTCACTACCACAGGGAGTTCACTGCCACAGGGAATTCACTGTCACAGGGAGTTCACTGTCACAGGAAGTTCACTGCCACAGGCAGTTCACTGGCACAAGGAGTTCACTGCCACAGAGAGTTCACTGCCACAGAGTGTTCACTGGCACAAGGAGTTCACTGCCACAGAGAGTTCACTGCCACCGAGAGTTCACTGCCACAGGTAGTTCACTGCCACAGGGAGTTCACTGCCACAGGGAGCTCACTGCCACAGCGAGTTCACTGCACAGGGGGAGTTCACTGCCACAGGGAGTTCACTGCCAGAGGCAGTTCACTGCCACAGGGGGAGTTCACTGTGACATAGAGTTCACTGCCACAGGGAGTTCACTGCCACAGGGAGTTCACTGCCAGAGGGAGTTAACTGCCACAGGGAGTTCACTGCCACAGAGAGTTCACTGCCACAGGGAGTTCACTGCCACAGAGCGTTCACTGTCACAGGGGGAGTTTAATGCCACAGGGAGTTCACTGTCACAATGAGTTCACTGCCACAGGGAGTTCACTGCCACAGGGGGAGTTAACTGCCACAGGGAGTTCACTGCCACAAGGAGTTCACTGTCACAGGGAGTTCACTGCCACAGTAAGTTCACTGCCACAGGGAGTTCACTGTCACAGAGAGTTCACTGTCACAGGGAGTTCCCTGCCACAGAGAGTTCACTGCCACAGAGCGTTCACTGTCACAGGGGGAGTTTACTGCCACAGGGAGTTCACTGTCACAGGGAGTTCACTGCCACAGGGAGTTCACTGCCACAGGGAGTTCACTGCCACAAGGAGATCACTGTCACAGGGAGTTCCCTGCCACAGTAAGTTCACTGCCACAGGGAGTTCACTGTCACAGAGAGTTCACTGCCACAGGGAGTTCCCTGCCACAGGGAGTTCACTGTCACAGAGAGTTCACTGCCACAGGGAGTTCACTGCCACAGAGAGTTCACTGCCACAGGGAGTTCACTGTCACAGGGGGAGTTCACTGCCAGAAGGAGTTCACTGTCACAGGGAGTTCACTGTACAGGGAGTTCACTGCCACAGAGAGTTCACTGCCACAGGTAGTTCACTGCCACAGGGAGTTCACTGCCACAGGGAGTTCACTGCACAGGGAGTTCACTGTACAGGGAGTTCACTGCCACAGAGATTTCACTGCCACAGAGAGTTCACTGTCACAGAGAGTTCACTGCCACTGGGTGTTCACTGCCGCAGGGGGAGTTCACTGCACAGGCAGTTCACTGTCACAGGTAGTTCACTGCCACAGGGAAATCACTGTACAGGGACTTCACTGTCACAGAGAGTTCACTGCCACAGATAGTTCACTGTCACAGAGAGTTCACTGCAACAGGGAGTTCACTGCACAGGGAGTTCACTGTCACCGAGAGTTCACTTCCACAGGGAGTTCACTGCCACAGGGGGAGTTCACTGCCACAGAGAGTTCACTGCCACAGGGAGTTCACTGCCACAGGGAGTTCACTGCCACAGGGAGTTCACTGCCACAGGGGGAGCTCACTGCACAGGGAGTTCACTGTCACAGGGAGTTCACTGCCACAGGGAGTTCACTGTAGAGGGAGTTTACTGTCACAGAGAGTTCACTGCCACAGAGAGTTCACTGTCACAAAGAGTTCACTGCCACGGGGAGTTCACTGCACAGGGAGTTCACTGCACAGGGAGTTCACTGCCACAGGCAGTTCACTGGCACAAGGAGTTCACTACCACAGAGAATTCACTTCCACAGAGAGTTCACTGCCACAGGTAGTTCACTGCCACAGGGAGTTCACTTCCACAGGGAGTTCACTGCCACAGGGAGCTCACTTCCACAGCGAGTTCACTGCACAGGGGGAGTTCACTCCCGCACCGAGTTCACTGCCACAGCGAATTCACTGCACAGGGGCAGTTCACTGCCAAAGGGAGTTCACTGCACAGGGGGAGTTCACTGTCACAGAGAGTTCACTGCCACAGGGAGTTCACTGCCACAGGGAGTTCACTGCCAGCGGGAGTTAACTGCCACCTGGAGTTCACTGCCACAGGGAGTTCACTGCCACAGGGAGTTCACTGCAGAGGGAGTTCACTGTCACAGGGAGTTCACTGCCACAGGGAGTTACTGCCACAGGGAGTTCACTGCCACAGAGAGTTCACTGCCACAGGGACTTCACTGTCACAGGGAGTTCACTGCGCAGGGAGTTCACTGTCACAGAGAGTTCACTGCCACAGGGAGTTCACTGCCACAGGGGGAGTTCAGTGCCACAGAGAGTTCACTGTCACAGGGGGAGTTTACTGCCACAGGGAGTTCACTGCCACAGAGAGTTCACTACCACAGAGAGTTCACTGCACAGGGAGTTCACTGTCACAGGGAGTTCCTTGTCACAGAGAGTTGACTGCCACAGGGAGTTCACTGTCACAGAGAGTTCACTGTCACAGGGAGTTCCCTTCCACAGGGAGTTCACTGTCACAGAGAGTTCAATTCCACAGGGAGTTCACTGCCACAGGGGGAGTTCACTGCCACAGAGAGTTCACTGCCACAGGGAGTACACTGCCACAGGGAGTTCACTGCCACAGGGGGAGTTCACTGCACAGGGAGTTCACTGTCACAGGGAGTTCACTGCCACAGGGAGTTCACTGTACAGGGAGTCACTGTCACAGAGAGTTCACTGCCACAGAGAGTTCACTGTCACAGAGAGTTCACTGCCACGGGGAGTTCACTGCACAGGGAGTTCACTGCACAGGGAGTTCACTGCCACAGGGAATTCACTGCCACAGGGAGTTCACTGTCACAGGAAGTTCACTGCCACAGCCAGTTCACTGGCACAAGGAGTTCACTGCCACAGAGAGTTCACTGCCACAGAGAGTTCACTACCACAGGGAGTTCACTGCCACATGGAGTTCATCTGTCACAGGGAGTTCACTGCCACAAGGAGTTCACTGTCACAGAGAGTTCACTGTCACAGGGAGTTCACTGCCACAAGGAGTTCACTGTCACAGAGAGTTCACTGTCACAGGGAGTTCACTGCCACAGGGAGTTCACTGCCACAGGTAGTTCACTGGCACAGAGAGTTCACTGCCACAGGGAGTTCACTGCCACAGGGAGTTCACTGCACAGAGAGTTCACTGCCACAGGGAGTTCACTGTCAAAGAGAGTTCACTGCCACAGGGAGTTCACTGCCACAGGGAGTTCACTGCACAGGGAGGTCACTGCCACAGGGAGTTCACTGTCACAGGGAGTTCACTGCACAGGGAGTTCACTGCCACAGGGAGTTCACTGTCACAGGGAGTTCATTGCCCAGTGAGTTCACTGCCACAGGGAGTTCACTTTCACAGGGAGTTCACTGCCACAGGAAGTTCACTGCCACAGGGAGTTCACTGTCACAGGGAGTTCACTGTCACATGGAGTTCACTGTCACAGGGAGTTCACTGCCACAGGGAGTCACTGCCACAGGGAGTTCACTGCCACAGGGAGTTCACTGTCACAGGGAGATCACTGTCACAGGGAGTTCACTGCACGGGGGGAGTTCACTGCCACAGGGGGAGTTCACTGCCACAGGGAGTCACTGCCACAGGGATTTCACTGTCACAGAGAGTTCACTGCCACAGGGAGTTCACTGCACAGGGAGTTCACTGTCACAGGGAGTTCACTGCACCGGGAGGTCACTGCACAGGGAGCTCACTGCACAGGGGGAGTTCACTGCCACAGGGAGTTCACTGCACAGGGAGTTCACTGCCACAGGGAGCTCACTGTCACAGGGAGTTCACTGCATAGGGGGAGTTCACTGCCACAGGGAGTTCACTGCACAGGGAGTTCACTGCCTCATGGGGTTCACTGTCACAGGGAGTTCACTGTCACAGGGAGTTCACAGCACAGTGAGTTCACTGCCACAGGGAGTTCACTTTCACAGGGATTTCACTGCCACAGGGAGTTCACTGCCACAGCGAGTTCACTGTTACAGAGAGTTCACTGCCACAGGGAGTTCACTGCCACAGGGAGTTCACTGTCACAGGGAGTTCACTGCCACAGAGAGTTCGCTGCACAGGGAGATCAGTGTCACAGAGAGTTCACTGCACAGGGAGTTCACTGCCGCAGAGAGTTCACTGCCACAGGGAGTCACTGCACAGGGAGTTCACTGTCACAGGGAGTTCACTGCCACAGGGAGTTCACTGCACAGGGAGTTCACTGCCACAGGGAGTTGACTGCCACAAGGAGTTCACTGTCACAGGGAGTTCACTGCCACAAGGAGTTCACTGTCACAGGGAGTTCACTGCCACAGCGAGTACACTGCACAGGGAGTTCACTGCCACAGGGAGTTCACTGCCACAGGGAGTTCACTGTCACAGGGAGCTCACTGCCACAGAGGGTTCACTGCCACAGGGAGCTCACGGTCACAGGGAGTTCACTGCCACAGGGAGTTCACTGTCACAGGGAGTTCACTGCACAGGGGGAGTTCACTGCCACAGAGAGTTCACTGCCACAGCGAGTTCACTGTCACAGGGATTTCACTGCCACAGGGAGTTCACTGCCACAGAGAGTTCACTGCCACAGGGAGTTCACTGCACAGGGGGAGTTCACTGTACAGGGAGTTCACTGTCACAGGGGGTGTTCACTGCCACAGCGAGTTCACTGTCACAGGGGAGTTCACTGCCACAGGGGGAGTTCACTGCCACAAGGAGTTCACTGTCACAGGGAGTTCACTGTACAGGGAGTTCACTGCCACAGAGAGTTCACTGCCACAGGGAGTTAACTGCCACAGGGAGTTCACTGCCACAGGGAGTTCACTGCACAGGGAGTTCACTGTCACAGGGAGTTCACTGCCACATGCAGTTACTGCCACAGGGAGTTCACTGCCACAGAGAGTTCACTGCCACAGGGAGTTCACTGCACAGGGAGTTCACTGTCACAGGGAGTTCACTGCGCAGGGAGTTCACTGTCACAGAGAGTTCACTGCCACAGGGAGTTCACTGCCACAGGGGGAGTTCACTGCCACAGAGACTTCACTCTCACAGAGAGTTCACTGTCACAGAGAGTTCACTGCCACAGGGAGCTCACTGCCATAGGGGGAGTTCACTGCACAGGCAGTTCACTGTCACAGGGAGATCAATGCCACTGGGAGTTCACTGTACAGGGAGTTCACTGTCACAGAGAGTTCACTGCCACGGAGAGCTCACTGTCACGGAGAGCTCACTGTCACAGAGAGTTCACTGCAACAGGGAGTTCACTGCACAAGGAGTTCACTGTCACCGAGAGTTCACTTCCACAGGTAGTTCACTGCCACAGGGGGAGTTCACTGCCACAGAGAGTTCACTGCCACAGGGAGTTCACTGCCACAGAGAGTTCACTGCCACAGGGGGAGTTCACTGCACAGGGAGTTCACTGACACAGGGAGTTCACTACCACAGGGCGTTCACTGTACAGGGAGTTCACTGTCACAGAGAGTTCACTGCCACAGAGAGTTCACTGTCACAGAGAGTTCACTGCCACGGGGAGTTCACTGCACAGGGAATTCACTGTCATAGGAAGTTCACTGCCACAGGCAGTTCACTGGCACAAGGAGTTCACTGCCACAGAGAGTTCACTGCCACAGAGATTTCACTGCCACAGGTAGTTCACTGCCACAGGGAGTTCACTGCCACAGGGAGCTCACTGCCACAGCGAATTCACTGCACAGGGGCAGTTCACTGCCAAAGGCAGTTCACTGCACAGGGGGAGTTCACTGTCACAGAGAGTTCACTGCCACAGGGAGTTCACTGCCACAGGGAGTTCACTGCCAGGGGGAGTTAACTGCCACCGGGAGTTCACTGCCACAGGGAGTTCACTGCCACAGGGAGTTCACTGCAGAGGGAGTTCACTGTCACAGGGAGTTCACTGCCACAGGGAGTTACTGCCACAGGGAGTTCACTGCCACAGAGAGTTCACTGCCACAGGGACTTCACTGTCACAGGGAGTTCACTGCGCAGGGAGTTCACTGTCACAGAGAGTTCACTGCCACAGGGAGTTCACTGCCACAGGGGGAGTTCAGTGCCACAGAGAGTTCACTGTCACAGGGCGAGTTTACTGCCACAGGGAGTTCACTGCCACAGAGAGTTCACTGCCACAGAGAGTTCACTGCACAGGGAGTTCACTGTCACAGGGAGTTCCCTGTCACAGAGAGTTGACTGCCACAGGGAGTTCACTGTCACAGGCAGTTCACTGCCACAGGGAGTTCACTGCCACAGGGAGTTCACTGTCACAGAGAGTTCACTGTCACAGGGAGTTCACTGCCACAGGGAGTTCACTGCCACAGGGAGTTCACTGTCACAGAGAGTTCACTGTCACAGGGAGTTCCCTTCCACAGGGAGTTCACTGTCACAGAGTTCAATTCCACAGGGAGTTCACTGCCACAGGGGGAGTTCACTGCCACAGAGAGTTCACTGCCACAGGGAGTACACTGCCACAGGGAGTTCACTGCCACAGGGGGAGTTCACTGCACAGGGAGTTCACTGTCACAGGGAGTTCACTGCCACAGGGAGTTCACTGTACAGGGAGTCACTGTCACAGAGAGTTCACTGCCACAGAGAGTTCACTGCCACAGAGAGTTCACTGCACAGGGAGTTCACTGTCACAGGGAGTTCACTGCCACAGGGAGTTCACTGTCACAGAGAGTTGACTGCCACAGGGAGTTCACTGTCACAGGCAGTTCACTGCCACAGGGAGTTCACTGCCACAGGGAGTTCACTGTCACAGAGAGTTCACTGTCACAGGGAGTTCACTGCCACAGGGAGTTCACTGCCACAGGGAGTTCACTGTCACAGAGAGTTCACTGTCACAGGGAGTTCGCTTCCACAGGGAGTTCACTGTCACAGAGAGTTCAATTCCACAGGGAGTTCACTGCCACAGGGGGAGTTCACTGCCACAGAGAGTTCACTGCCACAGGGAGTACACTGCCACAGGGAGTTCACTGCCACAGGGGGAGTTCACTGCACAGGGAGTTCACTGTCACAGGGAGTTCACTGCCACAGGGAGTTCACTGTACAGGGAGTCACTGTCACAGAGAGTTCACTGCCACAGAGAGTTCACTGTCACAGAGAGTTCACTGCCACGGGGAGTTCACTGCACAGGGAGATCACTGCACAGGGAGTTCACTGCCACAGGGAATTCACTGCCACAGGGAGTTCACTGTCACAGGAAGTTCACTGCCACAGGCAGTTCACTGGCACAAGGAGTTCACTGCCACAGAGAGTTCACTCCCACAGAGAGTTCACTGCCACAGGTAGTTCACTGCCACAGGGAGTTCACTGCCACAGGGAGCTCACTGCCACAGCGAGTTCACTGCACAGGGGAGTTCACTGCCACAGGGAGTTCACTGCCAGAGGCAGTTCACTGCCACAGGGGGAGTTCACTGTGACATAGAGTTCACTGCCACAGGGAGTTCACTGCCACAGGGAGTTCACTGCCAGAGGGAGTTAACTGCCACAGGGAGTTCACTGCCACAGAGAGTTCATTGCCACAGGGAGTTCACTGCCACAGAGCGTTCACTGTCACAGGGGGAGTTTACTGCCACAGGGAGTTCACTGTCACAATGAGTTCACTGCCACAGGGAGTTCACTGCCACAGGGGGAGTTCACTGCCACAGGGAGTTCACTGCCACAAGGAGTTCACTGTCACAGGGAGTTCACTGCCACAGTAAGTTCACTGCCACAGGGAGTTCACTGTCACAGAGAATTCACTGTCACAGGGAGTTCCCTGCCACAGAGAGTTCACTGCCACAGAGCGTTCACTGTCACAGGGGGAGTTTACTGCCACAGGGAGTTCACTGTCACAGGGAGTTCACTGCCACAGGGAGTTCACTGCCACAGGGAGTTCACTGCCACAAGGAGATCACTGTCACAGTGAGTTCAGTGCCACAGGGAGTTCCCTGCCACAGGGAGTTCACTGTCACAGGTAGTTCACTGCCACAGGGAAATCACTGTACAGGGACTTCACTGTCACAGAGAGTTCACTGCCACAGAGAGTTCACTGTCACAGAGAGTTCACTTCCACAGGGAGTTCACTGCCACAAGGAGTTCACTGTCACAGGGAGTTCACTGCCACAGTAAGTTCACTGCCACAGGGAGTTCACTGTCACAGAGAGTTCACTGTCACAGGGAGTTCCCTGCCACAGGGAGTTCACTGCCACAGGGAGTTCACTGTCACAGAGAGTTCACTGTCACAGGGAGTTCCCTGCCACAGAGAGTTCACTGCCACAGGGAGTTCACTGCCACAGAGAGTTCACTGCCACAGGGAGTTCACTGTCACAGGGGGAGTTCACTGCCAGAAGGAGTTCACTGTCACAGGGAGTTCACTGTACAGGGAGTTCACTGCCACAGAGAGTTCACTGCCACAGGTAGTTCACTGCCACAGGGAGTTCACTGCCACAGGGAGTTCACTGCACAGGGAGTTCACTGTACAGGGAGTTCACTGCCACAGAGAGTTCACTGCCACAGGTTGTTCATGGTCACAGGGAGTTCACTGCAACAGGGGGAGTTCACTGCCACAGAGAGTTCACTGTCACAGAGAGTTCACTGTCACAGAGAGTTCACTGTCACAGAGAGTTCACTGCCACAGGGTGTTCACTGCCACAGGGGGAGTTCACTGCACAGGCAGTTCACTGTCACAGGTAGTTCACTGCCACAGGGAAATCACTGTACAGGGACTTCACTGTCACAGAGAGTTCACTGCCACAGAGAGTTCACTGTCACAGAGAGTTCACTGCAACAGGGAGTTCACTGCACAGGGAGTTCACTGTCACCGAGAGTTCACTTCCACAGGGAGTTCACTGCCACAGGGGGAGTTCAGTGCAACAGAGAGTTCACTGCCACAGGGAGTTCACTGCCACAGGGAGTTCACTGCCACAGGGAGTTCACTGCCACAGCGGGAGCTCACTGCACAGGGAGTTCACTGTCACAGGGAGTTCACTGCCACAGGGAGTTCACTGTAGAGGGAGTTTACTGTCACAGAGAGTTCACTGCCACAGAGAGTTCACTGTCACAGAGAGTTCACTGCCACGGGGAGTTCACTGCACAGGGAGTTCACTGCCACAGGCAGTTCACTGGCACAAGGAGTTCACTACCACAGAGAATTCACTTCCACAGAGAGTTCACTGCCATAGGTAGTTCACTGCCACAGGGAGTTCACTTCCACAGGGAGTTCACTGCCACAGGGAGCTCACTGCCACAGCGAGTTCACTGCACAGGGGGAGTTCACTGCCACAGGGAGTTCACTGCCGCACGGAGTTCACTGCCACAGGGAGTTCACTGCCACAGGGAGCTCACTGCCACAGCGACTTCACTGCACAGGGGGAGTTCACTGCCACAGGGAGTTCACTGCCACAGGGAGTTAACTGCCACAGAGAGTTCACTGTCACACGGGGAGTTTACTGCCACAGGGAGTTCACTGTCACAGGGAGTTCACTACCACAGGGAGTTCACTGCCACAGGGAATTCACTGCCACAGGGAGTTCACTGCACAGGGAGTTCACTGCCACAGGGAGCTCACTGTCACAGGGAGTTCACTGCATAGGGGGAGTTCACTGCCACAGGGAGTTCACTGCACAGGGAGTTCACTGCCTCATGGGGTTCACTGTCACAGGGAGTTCACTGTCACAGGGAGTTCACAGCACAGTGAGTTCACTGCCACAGGGAGTTCACTTTCACAGGGATTTCACTGCCACAGGGAGTTCACTGCCACAGCGAGTTCACTGTTACAGAGAGTTCACTGCCACAGGGAGTTCACTGCCACAGGGAGTTCACTGTCACAGGGAGTTCACTGCCACAGAGAGTTCGCTGCACAGGGAGATCAGTGTCACAGAGAGTTCACTGCACAGGGAGTTCACTGCCGCAGAGAGTTCACTGCCACAGGGAGTCACTGCACAGGGAGTTCACTGTCACAGGGAGTTCACTGCCACAGGGAGTTCACTGCACAGGGAGTTCACTGCCACAGGGAGTTGACTGCCACAAGGAGTTCACTGTCACAGGGAGTTCACTGCCACAAGGAGTTCACTGTCACAGGGAGTTCACTGCCACAGCGAGTACACTGCACAGGGAGTTCACTGCCACAGGGAGTTCACTGCCACAGGGAGTTCACTGTCACAGGGAGCTCACTGCCACAGAGGGTTCACTGCCACAGGGAGCTCACGGTCACAGGGAGTTCACTGCCACAGGGAGTTCACTGTCACAGGGAGTTCACTGCACAGGGGGAGTTCACTGCCACAGAGAGTTCACTGCCACAGCGAGTTCACTGTCACAGGGATTTCACTGCCACAGGGAGTTCACTGCCACAGAGAGTTCACTGCCACAGGGAGTTCACTGCACAGGGGGAGTTCACTGTACAGGGAGTTCACTGTCACAGGGGGTGTTCACTGCCACAGCGAGTTCACTGTCACAGGGGAGTTCACTGCCACAGGGGGAGTTCACTGCCACAAGGAGTTCACTGTCACAGGGAGTTCACTGTACAGGGAGTTCACTGCCACAGAGAGTTCACTGCCACAGGGAGTTAACTGCCACAGGGAGTTCACTGCCACAGGGAGTTCACTGCACAGGGAGTTCACTGTCACAGGGAGTTCACTGCCACATGCAGTTACTGCCACAGGGAGTTCACTGCCACAGAGAGTTCACTGCCACAGGGAGTTCACTGCACAGGGAGTTCACTGTCACAGGGAGTTCACTGCGCAGGGAGTTCACTGTCACAGAGAGTTCACTGCCACAGGGAGTTCACTGCCACAGGGGGAGTTCACTGCCACAGAGACTTCACTCTCACAGAGAGTTCACTGTCACAGAGAGTTCACTGCCACAGGGAGCTCACTGCCATAGGGGGAGTTCACTGCACAGGCAGTTCACTGTCACAGGGAGATCAATGCCACTGGGAGTTCACTGTACAGGGAGTTCACTGTCACAGAGAGTTCACTGCCACGGAGAGCTCACTGTCACGGAGAGCTCACTGTCACAGAGAGTTCACTGCAACAGGGAGTTCACTGCACAAGGAGTTCACTGTCACCGAGAGTTCACTTCCACAGGTAGTTCACTGCCACAGGGGGAGTTCACTGCCACAGAGAGTTCACTGCCACAGGGAGTTCACTGCCACAGAGAGTTCACTGCCACAGGGGGAGTTCACTGCACAGGGAGTTCACTGACACAGGGAGTTCACTACCACAGGGCGTTCACTGTACAGGGAGTTCACTGTCACAGAGAGTTCACTGCCACAGAGAGTTCACTGTCACAGAGAGTTCACTGCCACGGGGAGTTCACTGCACAGGGAATTCACTGTCATAGGAAGTTCACTGCCACAGGCAGTTCACTGGCACAAGGAGTTCACTGCCACAGAGAGTTCACTGCCACAGAGATTTCACTGCCACAGGTAGTTCACTGCCACAGGGAGTTCACTGCCACAGGGAGCTCACTGCCACAGCGAATTCACTGCACAGGGGCAGTTCACTGCCAAAGGCAGTTCACTGCACAGGGGGAGTTCACTGTCACAGAGAGTTCACTGCCACAGGGAGTTCACTGCCACAGGGAGTTCACTGCCAGGGGGAGTTAACTGCCACCGGGAGTTCACTGCCACAGGGAGTTCACTGCCACAGGGAGTTCACTGCAGAGGGAGTTCACTGTCACAGGGAGTTCACTGCCACAGGGAGTTACTGCCACAGGGAGTTCACTGCCACAGAGAGTTCACTGCCACAGGGACTTCACTGTCACAGGGAGTTCACTGCGCAGGGAGTTCACTGTCACAGAGAGTTCACTGCCACAGGGAGTTCACTGCCACAGGGGGAGTTCAGTGCCACAGAGAGTTCACTGTCACAGGGCGAGTTTACTGCCACAGGGAGTTCACTGCCACAGAGAGTTCACTGCCACAGAGAGTTCACTGCACAGGGAGTTCACTGTCACAGGGAGTTCCCTGTCACAGAGAGTTGACTGCCACAGGGAGTTCACTGTCACAGGCAGTTCACTGCCACAGGGAGTTCACTGCCACAGGGAGTTCACTGTCACAGAGAGTTCACTGTCACAGGGAGTTCACTGCCACAGGGAGTTCACTGCCACAGGGAGTTCACTGTCACAGAGAGTTCACTGTCACAGGGAGTTCCCTTCCACAGGGAGTTCACTGTCACAGAGTTCAATTCCACAGGGAGTTCACTGCCACAGGGGGAGTTCACTGCCACAGAGAGTTCACTGCCACAGGGAGTACACTGCCACAGGGAGTTCACTGCCACAGGGGGAGTTCACTGCACAGGGAGTTCACTGTCACAGGGAGTTCACTGCCACAGGGAGTTCACTGTACAGGGAGTCACTGTCACAGAGAGTTCACTGCCACAGAGAGTTCACTGCCACAGAGAGTTCACTGCACAGGGAGTTCACTGTCACAGGGAGTTCACTGCCACAGGGAGTTCACTGTCACAGAGAGTTGACTGCCACAGGGAGTTCACTGTCACAGGCAGTTCACTGCCACAGGGAGTTCACTGCCACAGGGAGTTCACTGTCACAGAGAGTTCACTGTCACAGGGAGTTCACTGCCACAGGGAGTTCACTGCCACAGGGAGTTCACTGTCACAGAGAGTTCACTGTCACAGGGAGTTCGCTTCCACAGGGAGTTCACTGTCACAGAGAGTTCAATTCCACAGGGAGTTCACTGCCACAGGGGGAGTTCACTGCCACAGAGAGTTCACTGCCACAGGGAGTACACTGCCACAGGGAGTTCACTGCCACAGGGGGAGTTCACTGCACAGGGAGTTCACTGTCACAGGGAGTTCACTGCCACAGGGAGTTCACTGTACAGGGAGTCACTGTCACAGAGAGTTCACTGCCACAGAGAGTTCACTGTCACAGAGAGTTCACTGCCACGGGGAGTTCACTGCACAGGGAGATCACTGCACAGGGAGTTCACTGCCACAGGGAATTCACTGCCACAGGGAGTTCACTGTCACAGGAAGTTCACTGCCACAGGCAGTTCACTGGCACAAGGAGTTCACTGCCACAGAGAGTTCACTCCCACAGAGAGTTCACTGCCACAGGTAGTTCACTGCCACAGGGAGTTCACTGCCACAGGGAGTTCACTGCCACAGGGAGCTCACTGCCACAGCGACTTCACTGCACAGGGAAAGTTCACTGCCACAGGTAGTTCACTGCCACAGGGTGTTCACTGTCACAGGGAGTTCACTGCCACAGGGAGCTCACTGCCACAGCGACTTCACTGCACAGGGGGAGTTCACTGCCACAGGTAGTTCACTGTCACAGTGAGTTCACTGCCACAGGGAGTTCACTGCCACAGGGAGTTCACTGCCAGAGGGATTTAACTGCCACAGAGAGTTCACTGCCACAGAGAGTTCACTGCCACAGGGAGTTCACTGCCACAGGGAGTTCACTGCCACAGAGAGTTCACTGTCACACGGGGAGTTTACTGCCACAGGGAGTTCACTGTCACAGGGAGTTCACTACCACAGGGAGTTCACTGCCACAGGGAATTCACTGTCACAGGGAGTTCACTGTCACAGGAAGTTCACTGCCACAGGCAGTTCACTGGCACAAGGAGTTCACTGCCACAGAGAGTTCACTGCCACAGAGTGTTCACTGGCACAAGGAGTTCACTGCCACAGAGAGTTCACTGCCACCGAGAGTTCACTGCCACAGGTAGTTCACTGCCACAGGGAGTTCACTGCCACAGGGAGCTCACTGCCACAGCGAGTTCACTGCACAGGGGGAGTTCACTGCCACAGGGAGTTCACTGCCAGAGGCAGTTCACTGCCACAGGGGGAGTTCACTGTGACATAGAGTTCACTGCCACAGGGAGTTCACTGCCACAGGGAGTTCACTGCCAGAGGGAGTTAACTGCCACAGGGAGTTCACTGCCACAGAGAGTTCACTGCCACAGGGAGTTCACTGCCACAGAGCGTTCACTGTCACAGGGGGAGTTTAATGCCACAGGGAGTTCACTGTCACAATGAGTTCACTGCCACAGGGAGTTCACTGCCACAGGGGGAGTTAACTGCCACAGGGAGTTCACTGCCACAAGGAGTTCACTGTCACAGGGAGTTCACTGCCACAGTAAGTTCACTGCCACAGGGAGTTCACTGTCACAGAGAGTTCACTGTCACAGGGAGTTCCCTGCCACAGAGAGTTCACTGCCACAGAGCGTTCACTGTCACAGGGGGAGTTTACTGCCACAGGGAGTTCACTGTCACAGGGAGTTCACTGCCACAGGGAGTTCACTGCCACAGGGAGTTCACTGCCACAAGGAGATCACTGTCACAGGGAGTTCCCTGCCACAGTAAGTTCACTGCCACAGGGAGTTCACTGTCACAGAGAGTTCACTGCCACAGGGAGTTCCCTGCCACAGGGAGTTCACTGTCACAGAGAGTTCACTGCCACAGGGAGTTCACTGCCACAGAGAGTTCACTGCCACAGGGAGTTCACTGTCACAACGGGAGTTCACTGCCAGAAGGAGTTCACTGTCACAGGGAGTTCACTGTACAGGGAGTTCACTGCCACAGAGAGTTCACTGCCACAGGTAGTTCACTGCCACAGGGAGTTCACTGCCACAGGGAGTTCACTGCACAGGGAGTTCACTGTACAGGGAGTTCACTGCCACAGAGATTTCACTGCCACAGAGAGTTCACTGTCACAGAGAGTTCACTGCCACTGGGTGTTCACTGCCGCAGGGGGAGTTCACTGCACAGGCAGTTCACTGTCACAGGTAGTTCACTGCCACAGGGAAATCACTGTACAGGGACTTCACTGTCACAGAGAGTTCACTGCCACAGATAGTTCACTGTCACAGAGAGTTCACTGCAACAGGGAGTTCACTGCACAGGGAGTTCACTGTCACCGAGAGTTCACTTCCACAGGGAGTTCACTGCCACAGGGGGAGTTCACTGCCACAGAGAGTTCACTGCCACAGGGAGTTCACTGCCACAGGGAGTTCACTGCCACAGGGAGTTCACTGCCACAGGGGGAGCTCACTGCACAGGGAGTTCACTGTCACAGGGAGTTCACTGCCACAGGGAGTTCACTGTAGAGGGAGTTTACTGTCACAGAGAGTTCACTGCCACAGAGAGTTCACTGTCACAAAGAGTTCACTGCCACGGGGAGTTCACTGCACAGGGAGTTCACTGCACAGGGAGTTCACTGCCACAGGCAGTTCACTGGCACAAGGAGTTCACTACCACAGAGAATTCACTTCCACAGAGAGTTCACTGCCACAGGTAGTTCACTGCCACAGGGAGTTCACTTCCACAGGGAGTTCACTGCCACAGGGAGCTCACTTCCACAGCGAGTTCACTGCACAGGGGGAGTTCACTCCCGCACCGAGTTCACTGCCACAGCGAATTCACTGCACAGGGGCAGTTCACTGCCAAAGGGAGTTCACTGCACAGGGGGAGTTCACTGTCACAGAGAGTTCACTGCCACAGGGAGTTCACTGCCACAGGGAGTTCACTGCCAGCGGGAGTTAACTGCCACCTGGAGTTCACTGCCACAGGGAGTTCACTGCCACAGGGAGTTCACTGCAGAGGGAGTTCACTGTCACAGGGAGTTCACTGCCACAGGGAGTTACTGCCACAGGGAGTTCACTGCCACAGAGAGTTCACTGCCACAGGGACTTCACTGTCACAGGGAGTTCACTGCGCAGGGAGTTCACTGTCACAGAGAGTTCACTGCCACAGGGAGTTCACTGCCACAGGGGGAGTTCAGTGCCACAGAGAGTTCACTGTCACAGGGGGAGTTTACTGCCACAGGGAGTTCACTGCCACAGAGAGTTCACTGCCACAGAGAGTTCACTGCACAGGGAGTTCACTGTCACAGGGAGTTCCTTGTCACAGAGAGTTGACTGCCACAGGGAGTTCACTGTCACAGAGAGTTCACTGTCACAGGGAGTTCCCTTCCACAGGGAGTTCACTGTCACAGAGAGTTCAATTCCACAGGGAGTTCACTGCCACAGGGGGAGTTCACTGCCACAGAGAGTTCACTGCCACAGGGAGTACACTGCCACAGGGAGTTCACTGCCACAGGGGGAGTTCACTGCACAGGGAGTTCACTGTCACAGGGAGTTCACTGCCACAGGGAGTTCACTGTACAGGGAGTCACTGTCACAGAGAGTTCACTGCCACAGAGAGTTCACTGTCACAGAGAGTTCACTGCCACGGGGAGTTCACTGCACAGGGAGTTCACTGCACAGGGAGTTCACTGCCACAGGGAATTCACTGCCACAGGGAGTTCACTGTCACAGGAAGTTCACTGCCACAGCCAGTTCACTGGCACAAGGAGTTCACTGCCACAGAGAGTTCACTCCCACAGAGAGTTCACTGCCACAGGTAGTTCACTGCCACAGGGAGTTCACTGCCACAGGGAGTTCACTGCCACAGGGAGCTCACTGCCACAGCGACTTCACTGCACAGGGAAAGTTCACTGCCACAGGTAGTTCACTGCCACAGGGAGTTCACTGCCACAGGGAGCTCACTGCCACAGCGACTTCACTGCACAGGGGGAGTTCACTGCCACAGGGAGTTCACTGCCACAGGGAGTTAACTGCCACAGAGAGTTCACTGTCACACGGGGAGTTTACAGCCACAGGGAGTTCACTGTCACAGGGAGTTCACTACCACAGGGAGTTCACTGCCACAGGGAATTCACTGCCACAGGGAGTTCACTGTCACAGGAAGTTCACTGCCACAGGCAGTTCACTGGCACAAGGAGTTCACTGCCACAGAGAGTTCACTGCCACAGAGAGTTCACTGGCACAAGGAGTTCACTGCCACAGAGAGTTCACTGCCACAGAGTTCACTGCCACAGGTAGTTCACTGCCACAGGGAGTTCACTGCCACAGGGAGCTCACTGCCACAGCGAGTTCACTGCACAGGGGAGTTCACTGCCACAGGGAGTTCACTGCCAGAGGCAGTTCACTGCCACAGGGGGAGTTCACTGTGACATAGAGTTCACTGCCACAGGGAGTTCACTGCCACAGGGAGTTCACTGCCAGAGGGAGTTAACTGCCACAGGGAGTTCACTGCCACAGAGAGTTCATTGCCACAGGGAGTTCACTGCCACAGAGCGTTCACTGTCACAGGGGGAGTTTACTGCCACAGGGAGTTCACTGTCACAATGAGTTCACTGCCACAGGGAGTTCACTGCCACAGGGGGAGTTCACTGCCACAGGGAGTTCACTGCCACAAGGAGTTCACTGTCACAGGGAGTTCACTGCCACAGTAAGTTCACTGCCACAGGGAGTTCACTGTCACAGAGAGTTCACTGTCACAGGGAGTTCCCTGCCACAGAGAGTTCACTGCCACAGAGCGTTCACTGTCACAGGGGGAGTTTACTGCCACAGGGAGTTCACTGTCACAGGGAGTTCACTGCCACAGGGAGTTCACTGCCACAGGGAGTTCACTGCCACAAGGAGATCACTGTCACAGTGAGTTCAGTGCCACAGGGAGTTCCCTGCCACAGGGAGTTCACTGTCACAGGTAGTTCACTGCCACAGGGAAATCACTGTACAGGGACTTCACTGTCACAGAGAGTTCACTGCCACAGAGAGTTCACTGTCACAGAGAGTTCACTTCCACAGGGAGTTCACTGCCACAAGGAGTTCACTGTCACAGGGAGTTCACTGCCACAGTAAGTTCACTGCCACAGGGAGTTCACTGTCACAGAGAGTTCACTGTCACAGGGAGTTCCCTGCCACAGGGAGTTCACTGCCACAGGGAGTTCACTGTCACAGAGAGTTCACTGTCACAGGGAGTTCCCTGCCACAGAGAGTTCACTGCCACAGGGAGTTCACTGCCACAGAGAGTTCACTGCCACAGGGAGTTCACTGTCACAGGGGGAGTTCACTGCCAGAAGGAGTTCACTGTCACAGGGAGTTCACTGTACAGGGAGTTCACTGCCACAGAGAGTTCACTGCCACAGGTAGTTCACTGCCACAGGGAGTTCACTGCCACAGGGAGTTCACTGCACAGGGAGTTCACTGTACAGGGAGTTCACTGCCACAGAGAGTTCACTGCCACAGGTTGTTCATGGTCACAGGGAGTTCACTGCAACAGGGGGAGTTCACTGCCACAGAGAGTTCACTGTCACAGAGAGTTCACTGTCACAGAGAGTTCACTGTCACAGAGAATTCACTGCCACAGGGTGTTCACTGCCACAGGGGGAGTTCACTGCACAGGCAGTTCACTGTCACAGGTAGTTCACTGCCACAGGGAAATCACTGTACAGGGACTTCACTGTCACAGAGAGTTCACTGCCACAGAGAGTTCACTGTCACAGAGAGTTCACTGCAACAGGGAGTTCACTGCACAGGGAGTTCACTGTCACCGAGAGTTCACTTCCACAGGGAGTTCACTGCCACAGGGGGAGTTCAGTGCAACAGAGAGTTCACTGCCACAGGGAGTTCACTGCCACAGGGAGTTCACTGCCACAGGGAGTTCACTGCCACAGCGGGAGCTCACTGCACAGGGAGTTCACTGTCACAGGGAGTTCACTGCCACAGGGAGTTCACTGTAGAGGGAGTTTACTGTCACAGAGAGTTCACTGCCACAGAGAGTTCACTGTCACAGAGAGTTCACTGCCACGGGGAGTTCACTGCACAGGGAGTTCACTGCCACAGGCAGTTCACTGGCACAAGGAGTTCACTACCACAGAGAATTCACTTCCACAGAGAGTTCACTGCCATAGGTAGTTCACTGCCACAGGGAGTTCACTTCCACAGGGAGTTCACTGCCACAGGGAGCTCACTGCCACAGCGAGTTCACTGCACAGGGGGAGTTCACTGCCACAGGGAGTTCACTGCCGCACGGAGTTCACTGCCACAGGGAGTTCACTGCCACAGGGAGCTCACTGCCACAGCGACTTCACTGCACAGGGGGAGTTCACTGCCACAGGGAGTTCACTGCCACAGGGAGTTAACTGCCACAGAGAGTTCACTGTCACACGGGGAGTTTACTGCCACAGGGAGTTCACTGTCACAGGGAGTTCACTACCACAGGGAGTTCACTGCCACAGGGAATTCACTGCCACAGGGAGTTCACTGTCACAGGAAGTTCACTGCCACAGGCAGTTCACTGGCACAAGGAGTTCACTGCCACAGAGAGTTCACTGCCACAGAGAGTTCACTGGCACAAGGAGTTCACTGCCACAGAGAGTTCACTGCCACAGAGTTCACTGCCACAGGTAGTTCACTGCCACAGGGAGTTCACTGCCACAGGGAGCTCACTGCCACAGCGAGTTCACTGCACAGGGGAGTTCACTGCCACAGGGAGTTCACTGCCAGAGGCAGTTCACTGCCACAGGGGGAGTTCACTGTGACATAGAGTTCACTGCCACAGGGAGTTCACTGCCACAGGGAGTTCACTGCCAGAGGGAGTTAACTGCCACAGGGAGTTCACTGCCACAGAGAGTTCATTGCCACAGGGAGTTCACTGCCACAGAGCGTTCACTGTCACAGGGGGAGTTTACTGCCACAGGGAGTTCACTGTCACAATGAGTTCACTGCCACAGGGAGTTCACTGCCACAGGGGGAGTTCACTGCCACAGGGAGTTCACTGCCACAAGGAGTTCACTGTCACAGGGAGTTCACTGCCACAGTAAGTTCACTGCCACAGGGAGTTCACTGTCACAGAGAATTCACTGTCACAGGGAGTTCCCTGCCACAGAGAGTTCACTGCCACAGAGCGTTCACTGTCACAGGGGGAGTTTACTGCCACAGGGAGTTCACTGTCACAGGGAGTTCACTGCCACAGGGAGTTCACTGCCACAGGGAGTTCACTGCCACAAGGAGATCACTGTCACAGTGAGTTCAGTGCCACAGGGAGTTCCCTGCCACAGGGAGTTCACTGTCACAGGTAGTTCACTGCCACAGGGAAATCACTGTACAGGGACTTCACTGTCACAGAGAGTTCACTGCCACAGAGAGTTCACTGTCACAGAGAGTTCACTTCCACAGGGAGTTCACTGCCACAAGGAGTTCACTGTCACAGGGAGTTCACTGCCACAGTAAGTTCACTGCCACAGGGAGTTCACTGTCACAGAGAGTTCACTGTCACAGGGAGTTCCCTGCCACAGGGAGTTCACTGCCACAGGGAGTTCACTGTCACAGAGAGTTCACTGTCACAGGGAGTTCCCTGCCACAGAGAGTTCACTGCCACAGGGAGTTCACTGCCACAGAGAGTTCACTGCCACAGGGAGTTCACTGTCACAGGGGGAGTTCACTGCCAGAAGGAGTTCACTGTCACAGGGAGTTCACTGTACAGGGAGTTCACTGCCACAGAGAGTTCACTGCCACAGGTAGTTCACTGCCACAGGGAGTTCACTGCCACAGGGAGTTCACTGCACAGGGAGTTCACTGTACAGGGAGTTCACTGCCACAGAGAGTTCACTGCCACAGGTTGTTCATGGTCACAGGGAGTTCACTGCAACAGGGGGAGTTCACTGCCACAGAGAGTTCACTGTCACAGAGAGTTCACTGTCACAGAGAGTTCACTGTCACAGAGAGTTCACTGCCACAGGGTGTTCACTGCCACAGGGGGAGTTCACTGCACAGGCAGTTCACTGTCACAGGTAGTTCACTGCCACAGGGAAATCACTGTACAGGGACTTCACTGTCACAGAGAGTTCACTGCCACAGAGAGTTCACTGTCACAGAGAGTTCACTGCAACAGGGAGTTCACTGCACAGGGAGTTCACTGTCACCGAGAGTTCACTTCCACAGGGAGTTCACTGCCACAGGGGGAGTTCAGTGCAACAGAGAGTTCACTGCCACAGGGAGTTCACTGCCACAGGGAGTTCACTGCCACAGGGAGTTCACTGCCACAGCGGGAGCTCACTGCACAGGGAGTTCACTGTCACAGGGAGTTCACTGCCACAGGGAGTTCACTGTAGAGGGAGTTTACTGTCACAGAGAGTTCACTGCCACAGAGAGTTCACTGTCACAGAGAGTTCACTGCCACGGGGAGTTCACTGCACAGGGAGTTCACTGCCACAGGCAGTTCACTGGCACAAGGAGTTCACTACCACAGAGAATTCACTTCCACAGAGAGTTCACTGCCATAGGTAGTTCACTGCCACAGGGAGTTCACTTCCACAGGGAGTTCACTGCCACAGGGAGCTCACTGCCACAGCGAGTTCACTGCACAGGGGGAGTTCACTGCCACAGGGAGTTCACTGCCGCACGGAGTTCACTGCCACAGGGAGTTCACTGCACAGGGGGAGTTCACTGTCACAGAGAGTTCACTGTCACAGGGAGTTCACTGCCACAGGGAGTTCACTGCCACAGGGGTAGTTTACTGCCACAGGGAGTTCACTGCCAGAGGGAGTTAAATGCCACAGGGAATTTACTGCCATAGGGAGTTCACTGTCACAGGGGGAGTTTACTGTCACAGGGAGTTCACTGCCACAGGGAGTTCACTGTCACAGGGAGCTTACTGCCACAGGGAGTTCACTGCCACAGAGAGTTCACTGCCACAGAGCGTTCACTGCACAGGGAGTTCACTGTCACAGGGAGTTCCCTGTCACAGAGAGTTCACTGCCACAGGGAGTTCACTGTCACAGGGAGTTCACTGTCATAGGGAGTTCACTTCCATAGAGAGTTCACAGCCACAGGGGGAGTTCACTGTCACAGGGAGTTCCCTGCCACAGGGAGTTCACTGTCACAGAGAGTTCACTTCCACAGGGAGTTCACTGCCACAGGGGGAGTTCACTGCCACAGAGAGTTCACTGCCACTCGGAGTTCACTGCCACAGGGAGTTCACTGCCACAGGGAGTTCACTGCCACAGCGAGTTCACTGTACAGGGAGTCACTGTCACAGAGAGTTCACTGCACAGGGAGTTCACTGCCACAGGGAGTTCACTGTACAGGGAGTCACTGTCACAGAGAGTTCACTGCCACAGGGAGTTCACTGTACAGGGAGTCACTGTCACAGAGAGTTCACTCCCACAGAGAGTTCACTGTCACAGAGAGTTCACTTCAACGGGGAGTTCACTGCACAGGGAGTTCACTGCACAGGGAGTTCACTGCCACAGGGAATTCACTGCCACAGGGAGTTCACTGTCACAGGAAGTTCACTGCCACAGGCAGTTCACGGGCACAAGGAGTTCACTGCCACAGAGAGTTCACTGCCACAGATTGTTCACTGCCACAGAGATTTCACTGCCACAGGTAATTCACTGCCACTGGGCGTTCACCTCCACAGGGAGTTCATTGCCACAGGGAGCTCACTGCCACAGCGTGTTCACTGCACAGGGGGAGTTCACTGCCACAGGGGGAGTTTACTGCCACAGGGAGTTCACTGCCAGAGGGAGTTAAATGCCACAGGGAATTTACTGCCATAGGGATTTTACTGTCACAGGGAGTTCACTGCCACAGGGAGTTCACTGTCACAGGGAGGTTACTGCCACAGGGAGTTCACTGCCACAGAGAGTTCACTGCCACAGACCGTTCACTGCTCAGGGAGTTCACTGTCACAGGGAGTTCCCTGTCACAGAGAGTTCACTGCCACAGGGAGTTCACTGTCACAGGGAGTTCTCTGTCATAGGGAGTTCACTTCCATAGAGAGTTCACAGCCACAGGGGGAGTTCACTGCCACAGAGAGTTCACTGCCACAGGGAGTTCACTGCCACAGGGGGAGTTCACTGCCACAGAGAATTCACTGTCACAGAGAGTTCACTGTCACAGAGAGTTCACTGCCACAGGGAGTTCACTGCCACAGGGGGAGTTCACTGCACAGGGAGTTCACTGACACAGGGAGTTCACTGCCACAGGGCGTTCACTGTACAGGGAGTTCACTGTCACAGAGAGTTCACTGCCACAGAGAGTTCACTGTCACAGAGAGTTCACTGCCACGGGGAGTTCACTGCACAGGGAGTTCACTGTCATAGGAAGTTCACTGCCACAGGCAGTTCACTGGCACAAGGAGTTCACTGCCACAGAGAGTTCACTGCCACAGAGATTTCACTGCCACAGGTAGTTCACTGCCACAGGGAGTTCACTGCCACAGGGAGATCACTGCCACAGGGAGCTCACTGCCACAGCGAATTCACTGCACAGGGGCAGTTCACTGCCAAAGGGAGTTCACTGCACAGGGGGAGTTCACTGTCACAGAGAGTTCACTGCCACAGGGAGTTCACTGCACAGGGAGTTCACTGTCACAGGGAGTTCCTTGTCACAGAGAGTTGACTGCCACAGGGAGTTCACTGTCACAGAGAGTTCACTGCCACAGGGAGTTCACTGCCAAAGGGAGTTCACTGTCACAGAGAGTTCACTGTCACAGGGAGTTCACTGCCACAGGGAGTTCACTGCCACAGGGAGTTCACTGTCACAGAGAGTTCACTGTCACAGGTAGTTCCCTTCCACAGGGAGTTCACTGTCACAGAGAGTTCAATTCCACAGGGAGTTCACTGCCACAGGGGGAGTTCACTGCCACAGAGAGTTCACTGCCACAGGGAGTACACTGCCACAGGGAGTTCACTGCCACAGGGGGAGTTCACTGCACAGGGAGTTCACTGTCACAGGGAGTTCACTGCCACAGGGAGTTCACTGTACAGGGAGTCACTGTCACAGAGAGTTCACTGCCACAGAGAGTTCACTGTCACAGAGAGTTCACTGCCACGGGGAGTTCACTGCACAGGGAGTTCACTGCACAGGGAGTTCACTGCCACAGGGAATTCACTGCCACAGGGAGTTCACTGTCACAGGAAGTTCACTGCCACAGGCAGTTCACTGGCACAAGGAGTTCACTGGCACAGAGAGTTCACTCCCACAGAGAGTTCACTGTCACAGGTAGTTCACTGCCACAGGGAGTTCACTGCCACAGGGAGTTCACTGCCACAGGGAGCTCACTGCCACAGCGACTTCACTGCACAGGGAAAGTTCACTGCCACAGGTAGTTCACTGCCACAGGGAGTTCACTGCCACAGGGAGTTCACTGCCACAGGGAGCTCACTGCCACAGCGACTTCACTGCACAGGGGGAGTTCACTGCCACAGGTAGTTCACTGTCACAGAGAGTTCACTGCCACAGGGAGTTCACTGCCACAGGGAGTTCACTGCCAGAGGGATTTAACTGCCACAGAGAGTTCACTGCCACAAAGAGTTCACTACCACAGGGAGTTCACTGCCACAGGGAGTTAACTGCCACAGAGAGTTCACTGTCACACGGGGAGTTTACTGCCACAGGGAGTTCACTGTCACAGGGAGTTCACTACCACAGGGAGTTCACTGCCACAGGGAATTCACTGTCACAGGGAGTTCACTGTCACAGGAAGTTCACTGCCACAGGCAGTTCACTGGCACAAGGAGTTCACTGCCACAGAGAGTTCACTGCCACAGAGAGTTCACTGGCACAAGGAGTTCACTGCCACAGAGAGTTCACTGCCACAGAGAGTTCACTGCCACAGGTAGTTCACTGCCACAGGGAGTTCACTGCCACAGGGAGCTCACTGCCACAGCGAGTTCACTGCACAGGGGGAGTTCACTGCCACAGGGAGTTCACTGTGACATAGAGTTCAGTGCCACAGGGAGTTCACTGTCACAGGGAGTTCACTGCCACAGAGAGTTCATTGCCACAGGGAGTTCACTGCCACAGAGCGTTCACTGTCACAGGGGGAGTTTACTGCCACAGGGAGTTCACTGTCACAATGAGTTCACTGCCACAGGGAGTTCACTGCCACAGGGGGAGTTCACTGCCACAGGGAGTTCACTGCCACAAGGAGTTCACTGTCACAGGGAGTTAACTGCCACAGTAAGTTCACTGCCACAGGGAGTTCACTGTCACAGAGAGTTCACTGTCACAGGGAGTTCCCTGCCACAGAGAGTTCACTGCCACAGAGCGTTCACTGTCACAGGGGGAGTTTACTGCCACAGGGAGTTCACTGTCACAGGGAGGTCACTGCCACAGGGAGTTCACTGCCACAGGGAGTTCACTGCCACAAGGAGATCACTGTCACAGAGAGTTCACTGCCACAGGGAGTTCCCTGCCACAGGGAGTTCACTGTCACAGAGAGTTCACTGCCACAGGGAGTTCACTGCCACAGAGAGTTCACTGCCACAGGGAGTTCACTGTCACACGGGGAGTTTACTGCCACAGGGAGTTCACTGTCACAGGGAGTTCACTACCACAGGGAGTTCACTGCCACAGGGAATTCACTGCCACAGGGAGTTCACTGTCACAGGAAGTTCACTGCCACAGGCAGTTCACTGGCACAAGGAGTTCACTGCCACAGAGAGTTCACTGCCACAGAGAGTTCACTGGCACAAGGAGTTCACTGCCACAGAGAGTTCACTGCCACCGAGAGTTCACTGCCACAGGTAGTTCACTGCCACAGGGAGTTCACTGCCACAGGGAGCTCACTGCCACAGCGAGTTCACTGCACAGGGGGAGTTCACTGCCACAGGGAGTTCACTGCCAGAGGCAGTTCACTGCCACGGGGGGAGTTCACTGTGACATAGAGTTCAGTGCCACAGGGAGTTCACTGTCACAGGGAGTTCACTGCCACAGAGAGTTCATTGCCACAGGGAGTTCACTGCCACAGAGCGTTCACTGTCACAGGGGGAGTTTACTGCCACAGGGAGTTCACTGTCACAATGAGTTCACTGCCACAGGGAGTTCACTGCCACAGGGGGAGTTCACTGCCACAGGGAGTTCACTGCCACAAGGAGTTCACTGTCACAGGGAGTTCACTGCCACAGTAAGTTCACTGCCACAGGGAGTTCACTGTCACAGAGAGTTCACTGTCACAGGGAGTTCCCTGCCACAGAGAGTTCACTGCCACAGAGCGTTCACTGTCACAGGGGGAGTTTACTGCCACAGGGAGTTCACTGTCACAGGGAGGTCACTGCCACAGGGAGTTCACTGCCACAGGGAGTTCACTGCCACAAGGAGATCACTGTCACAGAGAGTTCACTGCCACAGGGAGTTCCCTGCCACAGGGAGTTCACTGTCACAGAGAGTTCACTGCCACAGGGAGTTCACTGCCACAGAGAGTTCACTGCCACAGGGAGTTCACTGTCACAGGGGGAGTTCACTGCCAGAAGGAGTTCACTGTCACAGGGAGTTCACTGTACAGGGAGTTCACTGCCACAGAGAGTTCACTGCCACAGGTAGTTCACTGCCACAGGGAGTTCACTGCCACAGGGAGTTCACTGCACAGGGAGTTCACTGTACAGGGAGTTCACTGCCACAGAGAGTTCACTGCCACAGGTAGTTCATGGTCACAGGGAGTTCACTGCAACAGGGGGAGTTCACTGCCACAGAGAGTTCACTGTCACAGAGAGTTGACTGTCACAGAGAGTTCACTGTCACAGAGAGTTCACTGCCACAGGGTGTTCACTGCCACAGGGGGAGTTCACTGCACAGGCAGTTCACTGTCACAGGTAGTTCACTGCCACAGGGAAATCACTGTACAGGGACTTCACTGTCACAGAGAGTTCACTGCCACAGAGAGTTCACTGTCACAGAGAGTTCACTGCAACAGGGAGTTCACTGCACAGGGAGTTCACTGTCACCGAGAGTTCACTTCCACAGGGAGTTCACTGCCACAAGGAGTTCACTGTCACAGGGAGTTCACTGCCACAGTAAGTTCACTGCCACAGGGAGTTCACTGTCACAGAGAGTTCACTGTCACAGGGAGTTCCCTGCCACAGGGAGTTCACTGCCACAGGGAGTTCACTGTCACAGAGAGTTCACTGTCACAGGGAGTTCCCTGCCACAGAGAGTTCACTGCCACAGGGAGTTCACTGCCACAGAGAGTTCACTGCCACAGGGAGTTCACTGTCACAGGGGGAGTTCACTGCCAGGAGGAGTTCACTGTCACAGGGAGTTCACTGTACAGGGAGTTCACTGCCACAGAGAGTTCACTGCCACAGGTAGTTCACTGCCACAGGGAGTTCACTGCCACAGGGAGTTCACTGCACAGGGAGTTCACTGTACAGGGAGTTCACTGCCACAGAGAGTTCACTGCCACAGGTTGTTCATGGTCACAGGGAGTTCAATGCAACAGGGGGAGTTCACTGCCACAGAGAGTTCACTGTCACAGAGAGTTCACTGTCACAGAGAGTTCACTGTCACAGAGAGTTCACTGCCACAGGGTGTTCACTGCCACAGGGGGAGTTCACTGCACAGGCAGTTCACTGTCACAGGTAGTTCACTGCCACAGGGAAATCACTGTACAGGGACTTCACTGTCACAGAGAGTTCACTGCCACAGAGAGTTCACTGTCACAGAGAGTTCACTGCAACAGGGAGTTCACGGCACAGGGAGTTCACTGTCACCGAGAGTTCACTTCCACAGGGAGTTCACTGCCACAGGGGGAGTTCAGTGCAACAGAGAGTTCACTGCCACAGGGAGTTCACTGCCACAGGGAGTTCACTGCCACAGGGAGTTCACTGCCACAGCGGGAGCTCACTGCACAGGGAGTTCACTGTCACAGGGAGTTCACTGCCACAGGGAGTTCACTGTAGAGGGAGTTTACTGTCACAGAGAGTTCACTGCCACAGAGAGTTCACTGTCACAGAGAGTTCACTGCCACGGGGAGTTCACTGCACAGGGAGTTCACTGCACAGGGAGTTCACTGCCACAGGCAGTTCACTGGCACAAGGAGTTCACTACCACAGAGAATTCACTTCCACAGAGAGTTCACTGCCATAGGTAGTTCACTGCCACAGGGAGTTCACTTCCACAGGGAGTTCACTGCCACAGGGAGCTCACTGCCACAGCGAGTTCACTGCACAGGGGGAGTTCACTGCCACAGGGAGTTCACTGCCGCACGGAGTTCACTGCCACAGGGAGTTCACTGCACAGGGGGAGTTCACTGTCACAGAGAGTTCACTGTCACAGGGAGTTCACTGCCACAGGGAGTTCACTGCCACAGGGGTAGTTTACTGCCACAGGGAGTTCACTGCCAGAGGGAGTTAAATGCCACAGGGAATTTACTGCCATAGGGAGTTCACTGTCACAGGGGGAGTTTACTGTCACAGGGAGTTCACTGCCACAGGGAGTTCACTGTCACAGGGAGCTTACTGCCACAGGGAGTTCACTGCCACAGAGAGTTCACTGCCACAGAGCGTTCACTGCACAGGGAGTTCACTGTCACAGGGAGTTCCCTGTCACAGAGAGTTCACTGCCACAGGGAGTTCACTTTCACAGGGAGTTCACTGTCATAGGGAGTTCACTTCCATAGAGAGTTCACAGCCACAGGGGGTGTTCACTGTCACAGGGAGTTCCCTGCCACAGGGAGTTCACTGTCACAGAGAGTTCACTTCCACAGGGAGTTCACTGCCACAGGGGGAGTTCACTGCCACAGAGAGTTCACTGCCACTCGGAGTTCACTGCCACAGGGAGTTCACTGCCACAGGGAGTTCACTGCCACAGCGAGTTCACTGTACAGGGAGTCACTGTCACAGAGAGTTCACTGCACAGGGAGTTCACTGCCACAGGGAGTTCACTGTACAGGGAGTCACTGTCACAGAGAGTTCACTGCCACAGGGAGTTCACTGTACAGGGAGTCACTGTCACAGAGAGTTCACTCCCACAGAGAGTTCACTGTCACAGAGAGTTCACTTCAACGGGGAGTTCACTGCACAGGGAGTTCACTGCACAGGGAGTTCACTGCCACAGGGAATTCACTGCCACAGGGAGTTCACTGTCACAGGAAGTTCACTGCCACAGGCAGTTCACTGGCACAAGGAGTTCACTGCCACAGAGAGTTCACTGCCACAGATTGTTCACTGCCACAGAGATTTCACTGCCACAGGTAATTCACTGCCACTGGGCGTTCACCTCCACAGGGAGTTCACTGCCACAGGGAGCTCACTGCCACAGCGTGTTCACTGCACAGGGGGAGTTCACTGCCACAGGGAGTTCACTGCCACACGGAGTTCACTGCACAGGGAGTTCACTGCACAGGGAGTTCGCTGTCGCAGAGAGTTCACTGCCACGGGGAGTTCACTGCACAGGGGGAGTTCACTGTCACAGAGAGTTCACTGCCAAAGGGAGTTCACTGCCACAGGGGGAGTTCACTGCCACAGAGAGTTCACTGCCACATGGAGTTCACTGCCACAGGGAGTTCACTGCCACAGGGTGAGTGCACTGCACAGGGAGTTCACTGTAACAGGGAGTTCACTGCCACAGGGAGTTCACTGTACAGGGAGTTCACTGCCACAGATAGTTCACTGCCACAGGGAGTTCACTGCCACAGGGAGTTCACTGCCACAGGGAGTTCACTGCACAGGGAGTTCACTGTCACAGGGAGTTCACTGCCACAGGGAGTTACTGCCACAGGGAGTTCACTGTCACAGGAAGTTCACTGCCACAGGCAGTTCACTGGCACAAGGAGTTCACTGCCACAGAGAGTTCACTGCCACAGAGATTTCACTGCCAGAGGTAGTTCACTGCCACAGGGAGTTCACTGCCACAGGGAGTTCACTACCACAGGTAACTCACTGCCACTGCGAGTTCACTGCACAAGGGGAGTTCACTGCCACAGGGAGTTCACTGTCACAGGGAGTTCACTGCACAGGGGGAGTTCACTGTTACAGAGAGTTCACTGCCACAGGGAGTTCACTGCCACAGGGAGTTCACTGCCAGAGGGAGTTCACTGCTTCAGAGAGTTCACTGTCACAGGTAGTTCACTGCCACAGGGAGTTCACTGCCACAGGGAGTTCACTGCCACAGGGAGCTCACTGCCACAGCGAGTTCACTGCACAGGGGGAGTTCACTGCCACAGGGAGTTCACTGCCGCACGGAGTTCACTGCCACAGGGAGTTCACTGCATAGGGGGAGTTCACTGTCACAGAGAGTTCACTGTCACAGGGAGTTCACTGCCACAGGGAGTTCACTGCCACAGGGGGAGTTTACTGCCACAGGGAGTTCACTGCCAGAGGGAGTTAAATGCCACAGGGAATTTACTGCCACAGGGAGTTCACTGTCACAGGGGGAGTTTACTGTCACAGGGAGTTCACTGCCACAGGGAGTTCACTGCCACAGAGAGTTCACTGCCACAGAGCGTTCACTGCACAGGGAGTTCACTGTCACAGGGAGTTCCCTGTCACAGAGAGTTCACTGCCACAGGGAGTTCACTGTCACAGGGAGTTCACTGTCATAGGGAGTTCACTTCCATAGAGAGTTCACAGCCACAGGGGGACTTTACTGTCACAGGGAGTTCCCTGCCACAGGGAGTTCACTGTCACAGAGAGTTCACTTCCACAGGGAGTTCACTGCCACAGTGGGAGTTCACTGCCACAGAGAGTTCACTGCCACTCGGAGTTCACTGCCACAGGGAGTTCACTGCCACAGGGAGTTCACTGCCACAGCGAGTTCACTGTACAGGGAGTCACTGTCACAGAGAGTTCACTGCACAGGGAGTTCACTGCCAGAGGGAGTTCACTGTACAGGGAGTCACTGTCACAGAGAGTTCACTGCCACAGGGAGTTCACTGTACAGGGAGTCACTGTCACAGAGAGTTCACTCCCACAGAGAGTTCACTGTCACAGAGAGTTCACTTCAACGGGGAGTTCACTGCACAGGGAGTTCACTGCACAGGGAGTTCACTGCCACAGGGAATTCACTGCCACAGGGAGTTCACTGTCACAGGAAGTTCACTGCCACAGGCAGTTCACTGGCACAAGGAGTTCACTGCCACAGAGAGTTCACTGCCAAAGATTGTTCACTGCCACAGAGATTTCACTGCCACAGGTAGTTCACTACCACAGGGAGTTCACCTCCACAGGGAGTTCACTGCCACAGGGAGCTCACTGCCACAGCGTGTTCACTGCACAGGGGGAGTTCACTGCCACAGGGAGTTCACTGCCACAGGGAGTTCACTGCACAGGGAGTTCTTTGCACAGGGAGTTCACTGTCGCAGAGAGTTCACTGCCACGGGGAGTTGACTGCACAGGGGGAGTTCACTGTCACAGAGAGTTCACTGCCACAGGGAGTTCACTGCCAGAGGGAGTTAACTGCCAGAGGGAGTTAACTGCCACAGAGAGTTCACTGCCACAGGGAGTTCACTGCCACAGGGAGTTCACTGTCACAACGGGAGTTCACTGCCAGAAGGAGTTCACTGTCACAGGGAGTTCACTGTACAGGGAGTTCACTGCCACAGAGAGTTCACTGCCACAGGTAGTTCACTGCCACAGGGAGTTCACTGCCACAGGGAGTTCACTGCACAGGGAGTTCACTGTACAGGGAGTTCACTGCCACAGAGATTTCACTGCCACAGAGAGTTCACTGTCACAGAGAGTTCACTGCCACTGGGTGTTCACTGCCGCAGGGGGAGTTCACTGCACATTCAGTTCACTGTCACAGGTAGTTCACTGCCACAGGGAAATCACTGTACAGGGACTTCACTGTCACAGAGAGTTCACTGCCACAGATAGTTCACTGTCACAGAGAGTTCACTGCAACAGGGAGTTCACTGCACAGGGAGTTCACTGTCACCGAGAGTTCACTTCCACAGGGAGTTCACTGCCACAGGGGGAGTTCACTGCCACAGAGAGTTCACTGCCACAGGGAGTTCACTGCCACAGGGAGTTCACTGCCACAGGGAGTTCACTGCCACAGGGGGAGCTCACTGCACAGGGAGTTCACTGTCACAGGGAGTTCACTGCCACAGGGAGTTCACTGTAGAGGGAGTTTACTGTCACAGAGAGTTCACTGCCACAGAGAGTTCACTGTCACAAAGAGTTCACTGCCACGGGGAGTTCACTGCACAGGGAGTTCACTGCACAGGGAGTTCACTGCCACAGGCAGTTCACTGGCACAAGGAGTTCACTACCACAGAGAATTCACTTCCACAGAGAGTTCACTGCCACAGGTAGTTCACTGCCACAGGGAGTTCACTTCCACAGGGAGTTCACTGCCACAGGGAGCTCACTTCCACAGCGAGTTCACTGCACAGGGGGAGTTCACTCCCGCACCGAGTTCACTGCCACAGCGAATTCACTGCACAGGGGCAGTTCACTGCCAAAGGGAGTTCACTGCACAGGGGGAGTTCACTGTCACAGAGAGTTCACTGCCACAGGGAGTTCACTGCCACAGGGAGTTCACTGCCAGCGGGAGTTAACTGCCACCTGGAGTTCACTGCCACAGGGAGTTCACTGCCACAGGGAGTTCACTGCAGAGGGAGTTCACTGTCACAGGGAGTTCACTGCCACAGGGAGTTACTGCCACAGGGAGTTCACTGCCACAGAGAGTTCACTGCCACAGGGACTTCACTGTCACAGGGAGTTCACTGCGCAGGGAGTTCACTGTCACAGAGAGTTCACTGCCACAGGGAGTTCACTGCCACAGGGGGAGTTCAGTGCCACAGAGAGTTCACTGTCACAGGGGGAGTTTACTGCCACAGGGAGTTCACTGCCACAGAGAGTTCACTGCCACAGAGAGTTCACTGCACAGGGAGTTCACTGTCACAGGGAGTTCCTTGTCACAGAGAGTTGACTGCCACAGGGAGTTCACTGTCACAGAGAGTTCACTGTCACAGGGAGTTCCCTTCCACAGGGAGTTCACTGTCACAGAGAGTTCAATTCCACAGGGAGTTCACTGCCACAGGGGGAGTTCACTGCCACAGAGAGTTCACTGCCACAGGGAGTACACTGCCACAGGGAGTTCACTGCCACAGGGGGAGTTCACTGCACAGGGAGTTCACTGTCACAGGGAGTTCACTGCCACAGGGAGTTCACTGTACAGGGAGTCACTGTCACAGAGAGTTCACTGCCACAGAGAGTTCACTGTCACAGAGAGTTCACTGCCACGGGGAGTTCACTGCACAGGGAGTTCACTGCACAGGGAGTTCACTGCCACAGGGAATTCACTGCCACAGGGAGTTCACTGTCACAGGAAGTTCACTGCCACAGCCAGTTCACTGGCACAAGGAGTTCACTGCCACAGAGAGTTCACTCCCACAGAGAGTTCACTGCCACAGGTAGTTCACTGCCACAGGGAGTTCACTGCCACAGGGAGTTCACTGCCACAGGGAGCTCACTGCCACAGCGACTTCACTGCACAGGGAAAGTTCACTGCCACAGGTAGTTCACTGCCACAGGGAGTTCACTGCCACAGGGAGCTCACTGCCACAGCGACTTCACTGCACAGGGGGAGTTCACTGCCACAGGGAGTTCACTGCCACAGGGAGTTAACTGCCACAGAGAGTTCACTGTCACACGGGGAGTTTACTGCCACAGGGAGTTCACTGTCACAGGGAGTTCACTACCACAGGGAGTTCACTGCCACAGGGAATTCACTGCCACAGGGAGTTCACTGTCACAGGGAGTTCACTACCACAGGGAGTTCACTGCCACAGGGAATTCACTGCCACAGGGAGTTCACTGTCACAGGAAGTTCACTGCCACAGGCAGTTCACTGGCACAAGGAGTTCACTGCCACAGAGAGTTCACTGCCACAGAGAGTTCACTGGCACAAGGAGTTCACTGCCACAGAGAGTTCACTGCCACAGAGTTCACTGCCACAGGTAGTTCACTGCCACAGGGAGTTCACTGCCACAGGGAGCTCACTGCCACAGCGAGTTCACTGCACCGGGGAGTTCACTGCCACAGGGAGTTCACTGCCAGAGGCAGTTCACTGCCACAGGGGGAGTTCACTGTGACATAGAGTTCACTGCCACAGGGAGTTCACTGCCACAGGGAGTTCACTGCCAGAGGGAGTTAACTGCCACAGGGAGTTCACTGCCACAGAGAGTTCATTGCCACAGGGAGTTCACTGCCACAGAGCGTTCACTGTCACAGGGGGAGTTTACTGCCACAGGGAGTTCACTGTCACAATGAGTTCACTGCCACAGGGAGTTCACTGCCACAGGGGGAGTTCACTGCCACAGGGAGTTCACTGCCACAAGGAGTTCACTGTCACAGGGAGTTCACTGCCACAGTAAGTTCACTGCCACAGGGAGTTCACTGTCACAGAGAGTTCACTGTCACAGGGAGTTCCCTGCCACAGAGAGTTCACTGCCACAGAGCGTTCACTGTCACAGGGGGAGTTTACTGCCACAGGGAGTTCACTGTCACAGGGAGTTCACTGCCACAGGGAGTTCACTGCCACAGGGAGTTCACTGCCACAAGGAGATCACTGTCACAGTGAGTTCAGTGCCACAGGGAGTTCCCTGCCACAGGGAGTTCACTGTCACAGGTAGTTCACTGCCACAGGGAAATCACTGTACAGGGACTTCACTGTCACAGAGAGTTCACTGCCACAGAGAGTTCACTGTCACAGAGAGTTCACTTCCACAGGGAGTTCACTGCCACAAGGAGTTCACTGTCACAGGGAGTTCACTGCCACAGTAAGTTCACTGCCACAGGGAGTTCACTGTCACAGAGAGTTCACTGTCACAGGGAGTTCCCTGCCACAGGGAGTTCACTGCCACAGGGAGTTCACTGTCACAGAGAGTTCACTGTCACAGGGAGTTCCCTGCCACAGAGAGTTCACTGCCACAGGGAGTTCACTGCCACAGAGAGTTCACTGCCACAGGGAGTTCACTGTCACAGGGGGAGTTCACTGCCAGAAGGAGTTCACTGTCACAGGGAGTTCACTGTACAGGGAGTTCACTGCCACAGAGAGTTCACTGCCACAGGTAGTTCACTGCCACAGGGAGTTCACTGCCACAGGGAGTTCACTGCACAGGGAGTTCACTGTACAGGGAGTTCACTGCCACAGAGAGTTCACTGCCACAGGTTGTTCATGGTCACAGGGAGTTCACTGCAACAGGGGGAGTTCACTGCCACAGAGAGTTCACTGTCACAGAGAGTTCACTGTCACAGAGAGTTCACTGTCACAGAGAGTTCACTGCCACAGAGTGTTCACTGCCACAGGGGGAGTTCACTGCACAGGCAGTTCACTGTCACAGGTAGTTCACTGCCACAGGGAAATCACTGTACAGGGACTTCACTGTCACAGAGAGTTCACTGCCACAGAGAGTTCACTGTCACAGAGAGTTCACTGCAACAGGGAGTTCACTGCACAGGGAGTTCACTGTCACCGAGAGTTCACTTCCACAGGGAGTTCACTGCCACAGGGGGAGTTCAGTGCAACAGAGAGTTCACTGCCACAGGGAGTTCACTGCCACAGGGAGTTCACTGCCACAGGGAGTTCACTGCCACAGCGGGAGCTCACTGCACAGGGAGTTCACTGTCACAGGGAGTTCACTGCCACAGGGAGTTCACTGTAGAGGGAGTTTACTGTCACAGAGAGTTCACTGCCACAGAGAGTTCACTGTCACAGAGAGTTCACTGCCACGGGGAGTTCACTGCACAGGGAGTTCACTGCCACAGGCAGTTCACTGGCACAAGGAGTTCACTACCACAGAGAATTCACTTCCACAGAGAGTTCACTGCCATAGGTAGTTCACTGCCACAGGGAGTTCACTGCCACAGGGAGTTCACTGCACAGGGAGTTCACTGTACAGGGAGTTCACTGCCACAGAGAGTTCACTGCCACAGGTTGTTCATGGTCACAGGGAGTTCACTGCAACAGGGGGAGTTCACTGCCACAGAGAGTTCACTGTCACAGAGAGTTCACTGTCACAGAGAGTTCACTGTCACAGAGAGTTCACTGCCACAGGGTGTTCACTGCCACAGGGGGAGTTCACTGCACAGGCAGTTCACTGTCACAGGTAGTTCACTGCCACAGGGAAATCACTGTACAGGGACTTCACTGTCACAGAGAGTTCACTGCCACAGAGAGTTCACTGTCACAGAGAGTTCACTGCAACAGGGAGTTCACTGCACAGGGAGTTCACTGTCACCGAGAGTTCACTTCCACAGGGAGTTCACTGCCACAGGGGGAGTTCAGTGCAACAGAGAGTTCACTGCCACAGGGAGTTCACTGCCACAGGGAGTTCACTGCCACAGGGAGTTCACTGCCACAGCGGGAGCTCACTGCACAGGGAGTTCACTGTCACAGGGAGTTCACTGCCACAGGGAGTTCACTGTAGAGGGAGTTTACTGTCACAGAGAGTTCACTGCCACAGAGAGTTCACTGTCACAGAGAGTTCACTGCCACGGGGAGTTCACTGCACAGGGAGTTCACTGCCACAGGCAGTTCACTGGCACAAGGAGTTCACTACCACAGAGAATTCACTTCCACAGAGAGTTCACTGCCATAGGTAGTTCACTGCCACAGGGAGTTCACTTCCACAGGGAGTTCACTGCCACAGGGAGCTCACTGCCACAGCGAGTTCACTGCACAGGGGGAGTTCACTGCCACAGGGAGTTCACTGCCGCACGGAGTTCACTGCCACAGGGAGTTCACTGCACAGGGGGAGTTCACTGTCACAGAGAGTTCACTGTCACAGGGAGTTCACTGCCACAGGGAGTTCACTGCCACAGGGGTAGTTTACTGCCACAGGGAGTTCACTGCCAGAGGGAGTTAAATGCCACAGGGAATTTACTGCCATAGGGAGTTCACTGTCACAGGGGGAGTTTACTGTCACAGGGAGTTCACTGCCACAGGGAGTTCACTGTCACAGGGAGCTTACTGCCACAGGGAGTTCACTGCCACAGAGAGTTCACTGCCACAGAGCGTTCACTGCACAGGGAGTTCACTGTCACAGGGAGTTCCCTGTCACAGAGAGTTCACTGCCACAGGGAGTTCACTGTCACAGGGAGTTCACTGTCATAGGGAGTTCACTTCCATAGAGAGTTCACAGCCACAGGGGGAGTTCACTGTCACAGGGAGTTCCCTGCCACAGGGAGTTCACTGTCACAGAGAGTTCACTTCCACAGGGAGTTCACTGCCACAGGGGGAGTTCACTGCCACAGAGAGTTCACTGCCACTCGGAGTTCACTGCCACAGGGAGTTCACTGCCACAGGGAGTTCACTGCCACAGCGAGTTCACTGTACAGGGAGTCACTGTCACAGAGAGTTCACTGCACAGGGAGTTCACTGCCACAGGGAGTTCACTGTACAGGGAGTCACTGTCACAGAGAGTTCACTGCCACAGGGAGTTCACTGTACAGGGAGTCACTGTCACAGAGAGTTCACTCCCACAGAGAGTTCACTGTCACAGAGAGTTCACTTCAACGGGGAGTTCACTGCACAGGGAGTTCACTGCACAGGGAGTTCACTGCCACAGGGAATTCACTGCCACAGGGAGTTCACTGTCACAGGAAGTTCACTGCCACAGGCAGTTCACGGGCACAAGGAGTTCACTGCCACAGAGAGTTCACTGCCACAGATTGTTCACTGCCACAGAGATTTCACTGCCACAGGTAATTCACTGCCACTGGGCGTTCACCTCCACAGGGAGTTCATTGCCACAGGGAGCTCACTGCCACAGCGTGTTCACTGCACAGGGGGAGTTCACTGCCACAGGGGGAGTTTACTGCCACAGGGAGTTCACTGCCAGAGGGAGTTAAATGCCACAGGGAATTTACTGCCATAGGGATTTTACTGTCACAGGGAGTTCACTGCCACAGGGAGTTCACTGTCACAGGGAGGTTACTGCCACAGGGAGTTCACTGCCACAGAGAGTTCACTGCCACAGACCGTTCACTGCTCAGGGAGTTCACTGTCACAGGGAGTTCCCTGTCACAGAGAGTTCACTGCCACAGGGAGTTCACTGTCACAGGGAGTTCTCTGTCATAGGGAGTTCACTTCCATAGAGAGTTCACAGCCACAGGGGGAGTTCACTGCCACAGAGAGTTCACTGCCACAGGGAGTTCACTGCCACAGGGGGAGTTCACTGCCACAGAGAATTCACTGTCACAGAGAGTTCACTGTCACAGAGAGTTCACTGCCACAGGGAGTTCACTGCCACAGGGGGAGTTCACTGCACAGGGAGTTCACTGACACAGGGAGTTCACTGCCACAGGGCGTTCACTGTACAGGGAGTTCACTGTCACAGAGAGTTCACTGCCACAGAGAGTTCACTGTCACAGAGAGTTCACTGCCACGGGGAGTTCACTGCACAGGGAGTTCACTGTCATAGGAAGTTCACTGCCACAGGCAGTTCACTGGCACAAGGAGTTCACTGCCACAGAGAGTTCACTGCCACAGAGATTTCACTGCCACAGGTAGTTCACTGCCACAGGGAGTTCACTGCCACAGGGAGTTCACTGCCACAGGGAGCTCACTGCCACAGCGAATTCACTGCACAGGGGCAGTTCACTGCCAAAGGGAGTTCACTGCACAGGGGGAGTTCACTGTCACAGAGAGTTCACTGCCACAGGGAGTTCACTGCCACAGGGAGTTCACTGCCAGCGGGAGTTAATTGCCACCGGGAGTTCACTGCCACAGGGAGTTCACTGCCACAGGGAGTTCACTGCAGAGGGAGTTCACTGTCACAGGGAGTTCACTGCCACAGGGAGTTACTGCCACAGGGAGTTCACTGCCACAGAGAGTTCACTGCCACAGGGACTTCACTGTCACAGGGAGTTCACTGCGCAGGGAGTTCACTGTCACAGAGAGTTCACTGCCACAGGGAGTTCACTGCCACAGGGGGAGTTCAGTGCCACAGAGAGTTCACTGTCACAGGGGGAGTTTACTGCCACAGGGAGTTCACTGCCACAGAGAGTTCACTGCCACAGAGAATTCACTGCACAGGGAGTTCACTGTCACAGGGAGTTCCTTGTCACAGAGAGTTGACTGCCACAGGGAGTTCACTGTCACAGAGAGTTCACTGCCACAGGGAGTTCACTGCCAAAGGGAGTTCACTGTCACAGAGAGTTCACTGTCACAGGGAGTTCACTGCCACAGGGAGTTCACTGCCACAGGGAGTTCACTGTCACAGAGAGTTCACTGTCACAGGTAGTTCCCTTCCACAGGGAGTTCACTGTCACAGAGAGTTCAATTCCACAGGGAGTTCACTGCCACAGGGGGAGTTCACTGCCACAGAGAGTTCACTGCCACAGGGAGTACACTGCCACAGGGAGTTCACTGCCACAGGGGGAGTTCACTGCACAGGGAGTTCACTGTCACAGGGAGTTCACTGCCACAGGGAGTTCACTGTACAGGGAGTCACTGTCACAGAGAGTTCACTGCCACAGAGAGTTCACTGTCACAGAGAGTTCACTGCCACGGGGAGTTCACTGCACAGGGAGTTCACTGCACAGGGAGTTCACTGCCACAGGGAATTCACTGCCACAGGGAGTTCACTGTCACAGGAAGTTCACTGCCACAGGCAGTTCACTGGCACAAGCAGTTCACTGGCACAGAGAGTTCACTCCCACAGAGAGTTCACTGTCACAGGTAGTTCACTGCCACAGGGAGTTCACTGCCACAGGGAGTTCACTGCCACAGGGAGCTCACTGCCACAGCGACTTCACTGCACAGGGAAAGTTCACTGCCACAGGTAGTTCACTGCCACAGGGAGTTCACTGCCACAGGGAGTTCACTGCCACAGGGAGCTCACTGCCACAGCGACTTCACTGCACAGGGGGAGTTCACTGCCACAGGTAGTTCACTGTCACAGAGAGTTCACTGCCACAGGGAGTTCACTGCCACAGGGAGTTCACTGCCAGAGGGATTTAACTGCCACAGAGAGTTCACTGCCACAAAGAGTTCACTACCACAGGGAGTTCACTGCCACAGGGAGTTAACTGCCACAGAGAGTTCACTGTCACACGGGGAGTTTACTGCCACAGGGAGTTCACTGTCACAGGGAGTTCACTACCACAGGGAGTTCACTGCCACAGGGAATTCACTGTCACAGGGAGTTCACTGTCACAGGAAGTTCACTGCCACAGGCAGTTCACTGGCACAAGGAGTTCACTGCCACAGAGAGTTCACTGCCACAGAGAGTTCACTGGCACAAGGAGTTCACTGCCACAGAGAGTTCACTGCCACAGAGAGTTCACTGCCACAGGTAGTTCACTGCCACAGGGAGTTCACTGCCACAGGGAGCTCACTGCCACAGCGAGTTCACTGCACAGGGGGAGTTCACTGCCACAGGGAGTTCACTGCCAGAGGCAGTTCACTGCCACAGGGGGAGTTCACTGTGACATAGAGTTCAGTGCCACAGGGAGTTCACTGTCACAGGGAGTTCACTGCCACAGAGAGTTCATTGCCACAGGGAGTTCACTGCCACAGAGCGTTCACTGTCACAGGGGGAGTTTACTGCCACAGGGAGTTCACTGCCACAGGGGGAGTTCACTGCCACAGGGAGTTCACTGCCACAAGGAGTTCACTGTCACAGGGAGTTAACTGCCACAGTAAGTTCACTGCCACAGGGAGTTCACTGTCACAGAGAGTTCACTGTCACAGGGAGTTCCCTGCCACAGAGAGTACACTGCCACAGAGCGTTCACTGTCACAGGGGGAGTTTACTGCCACAGGGAGTTCACTGTCACAGGGAGGTCACTGCCACAGGGAGTTCACTGCCACAGAGCGTTCACTGTCACAATGAGTTCACTGCCACAGGGAGTTCACTGCCACAGGGGGAGTTCACTGCCACAGGGAGTTCACTGCCACAAGGAGTTCACTGTCACAGGGAGTTAACTGCCACAGTAAGTTCACTGCCACAGGGAGTTCACTGTCACAGAGAGTTCACTGTCACAGGGAGTTCCCTGCCACAGAGAGTTCACTGCCACAGAGCGTTCACTGTCACAGGGGGAGTTTACTGCCACAGGGAGTTCACTGTCACAGGGAGGTCACTGCCACAGGGAGTTCACTGCCACAGGGAGTTCACTGCCACAAGGAGATCACTGTCACAGAGAGTTCACTGCCACAGGGAGTTCCCTGCCACAGGGAGTTCACTGTCACAGAGAGTTCACTGCCACAGGGAGTTCACTGCCACAGAGAGTTCACTGCCACAGGGAGTTCACTGTCACACGGGGAGTTTACTGCCACAGGGAGTTCACTGTCACAGGGAGTTCACTACCACAGGGAGTTCACTGCCACAGGGAATTCACTGCCACAGGGAGTTCACTGTCACAGGAAGTTCACTGCCACAGGCAGTTCACTGGCACAAGGAGTTCACTGCCACAGAGAGTTCACTGCCACAGAGAGTTCACTGGCACAAGGAGTTCACTGCCACAGAGAGTTCACTGCCACAGAGAGTTCACTGCCACAGGTAGTTCACTGCCACAGGGAGTTCACTGCCACAGGGAGCTCACTGCCACAGCGAGTTCACTGCACAGGGGGAGTTCACTGCCACAGGGAGTTCACTGCCAGAGGCAGTTCACTGCCACGGGGGGAGTTCACTGTGACATAGAGTTCAGTGCCACAGGGAGTTCACTGTCACAGGGAGTTCACTGCCACAGAGAGTTCATTGCCACAGGGAGTTCACTGCCACAGAGCGTTCACTGTCACAGGGGGAGTTTACTGCCACAGGGAGTTCACTGTCACAATGAGTTCACTGCCACAGGGAGTTCACTGCCACAGGGGGAGTTCACTGCCACAGGGAGTTCACTGCCACAAGGAGTTCACTGTCACAGGGAGTTCACTGCCACAGTAAGTTCACTGCCACAGGGAGTTCACTGTCACAGAGAGTTCACTGTCACAGGGAGTTCCCTGCCACAGAGAGTTCACTGCCACAGAGCGTTCACTGTCACAGGGGGAGTTTACTGCCACAGGGAGTTCACTGTCACAGGGAGGTCACTGCCACAGGGAGTTCACTGCCACAGGGAGTTCACTGCCACAAGGAGATCACTGTCACAGAGAGTTCACTGCCACAGGGAGTTCCCTGCCACAGGGAGTTCACTGTCACAGAGAGTTCACTGCCACAGGGAGTTCACTGCCACAGAGAGTTCACTGCCACAGGGAGTTCACTGTCACAGGGGGAGTTCACTGCCAGAAGGAGTTCACTGTCACAGGGAGTTCACTGTACAGGGAGTTCACTGCCACAGAGAGTTCACTGCCACAGGTAGTTCACTGCCACAGGGAGTTCACTGCCACAGGGAGTTCACTGCACAGGGAGTTCACTGTACAGGGAGTTCACTGCCACAGAGAGTTCACTGCCACAGGTAGTTCATGGTCACAGGGAGTTCACTGCAACAGGGGGAGTTCACTGCCACAGAGAGTTCACTGTCACAGAGAGTTGACTGTCACAGAGAGTTCACTGTCACAGAGAGTTCACTGCCACAGGGTGTTCACTGCCACAGGGGGAGTTCACTGCACAGGCAGTTCACTGTCACAGGTAGTTCACTGCCACAGGGAAATCACTGTACAGGGACTTCACTGTCACAGAGAGTTCACTGCCACAGAGTGTTCACTGTCACAGAGAGTTCACTGCAACAGGGAGTTCACTGCACAGGGAGTTCACTGTCACCGAGAGTTCACTTCCACAGGGAGTTCACTGCCACAAGGAGTTCACTGTCACAGGGAGTTCACTGCCACAGTAAGTTCACTGCCACAGGGAGTTCACTGTCACAGAGAGTTCACTGTCACAGGGAGTTCCCTGCCACAGGGAGTTCACTGCCACAGGGAGTTCACTGTCACAGAGAGTTCACTGTCACAGGGAGTTCCCTGCCACAGAGAGTTCACTGCCACAGGGAGTTCACTGCCACAGAGAGTTCACTGCCACAGGGAGTTCACTGTCACAGGGGGAGTTCACTGCCAGGAGGAGTTCACTGTCACAGGGAGTTCACTGTACAGGGAGTTCACTGCCACAGAGAGTTCACTGCCACAGGTAGTTCACTGCCACAGGGAGTTCACTGCCACAGGGAGTTCACTGCACAGGGAGTTCACTGTACAGGGAGTTCACTGCCACAGAGAGTTCACTGCCACAGGTTGTTCATGGTCACAGGGAGTTCAATGCAACAGGGGGAGTTCACTGCCACAGAGAGTTCACTGTCACAGAGAGTTCACTGTCACAGAGAGTTCACTGTCACAGAGAGTTCACTGCCACAGGGTGTTCACTGCCACAGGGGGAGTTCACTGCACAGGCAGTTCACTGTCACAGGTAGTTCACTGCCACAGGGAAATCACTGTACAGGGACTTCACTGTCACAGAGAGTTCACTGCCACAGAGAGTTCACTGTCACAGAGAGTTCACTGCAACAGGGAGTTCACGGCACAGGGAGTTCACTGTCACCGAGAGTTCACTTCCACAGGGAGTTCACTGCCACAGGGGGAGTTCAGTGCAACAGAGAGTTCACTGCCACAGGGAGTTCACTGCCACAGGGAGTTCACTGCCACAGGGAGTTCACTGCCACAGCGGGAGCTCACTGCACAGGGAGTTCACTGTCACAGGGAGTTCACTGCCACAGGGAGTTCACTGTAGAGGGAGTTTACTGTCACAGAGAGTTCACTGCCACAGAGAGTTCACTGTCACAGAGAGTTCACTGCCACGGGGAGTTCACTGCACAGGGAGTTCACTGCACAGGGAGTTCACTGCCACAGGCAGTTCACTGGCACAAGGAGTTCACTACCACAGAGAATTCACTTCCACAGAGAGTTCACTGCCATAGGTAGTTCACTGCCACAGGGAGTTCACTTCCACAGGGAGTTCACTGCCACAGGGAGCTCACTGCCACAGCGAGTTCACTGCACAGGGGGAGTTCACTGCCACAGGGAGTTCACTGCCGCACGGAGTTCACTGCCACAGGGAGTTCACTGCACAGGGGGAGTTCACTGTCACAGAGAGTTCACTGTCACAGGGAGTTCACTGCCACAGGGAGTTCACTGCCACAGGGGTAGTTTACTGCCACAGGGAGTTCACTGCCAGAGGGAGTTAAATGCCACAGGGAATTTACTGCCATAGGGAGTTCACTGTCACAGGGGGAGTTTACTGTCACAGGGAGTTCACTGCCACAGGGAGTTCACTGTCACAGGGAGCTTACTGCCACAGGGAGTTCACTGCCACAGAGAGTTCACTGCCACAGAGCGTTCACTGCACAGGGAGTTCACTGTCACAGGGAGTTCCCTGTCACAGAGAGTTCACTGCCACAGGGAGTTCACTTTCACAGGGAGTTCACTGTCATAGGGAGTTCACTTCCATAGAGAGTTCACAGCCACAGGGGGAGTTCACTGTCACAGGGAGTTCCCTGCCACAGGGAGTTCACTGTCACAGAGAGTTCACTTCCACAGGGAGTTCACTGCCACAGGGGGAGTTCACTGCCACAGAGAGTTCACTGCCACTCGGAGTTCACTGCCACAGGGAGTTCACTGCCACAGGGAGTTCACTGCCACAGCGAGTTCACTGTACAGGGAGTCACTGTCACAGAGAGTTCACTGCACAGGGAGTTCACTGCCACAGGGAGTTCACTGTACAGGGAGTCACTGTCACAGAGAGTTCACTGCCACAGGGAGTTCACTGTACAGGGAGTCACTGTCACAGAGAGTTCACTCCCACAGAGAGTTCACTGTCACAGAGAGTTCACTTCAACGGGGAGTTCACTGCACAGGGAGTTCACTGCACAGGGAGTTCACTGCCACAGGGAATTCACTGCCACAGGGAGTTCACTGTCACAGGAAGTTCACTGCCACAGGCAGTTCACTGGCACAAGGAGTTCACTGCCACAGAGAGTTCACTGCCACAGATTGTTCACTGCCACAGAGATTTCACTGCCACAGGTAATTCACTGCCACTGGGCGTTCACCTCCACAGGGAGTTCACTGCCACAGGGAGCTCACTGCCACAGCGTGTTCACTGCACAGGGGGAGTTCACTGCCACAGGGAGTTCACTGCCACACGGAGTTCACTGCACAGGGAGTTCACTGCACAGGGAGTTCGCTGTCGCAGAGAGTTCACTGCCACGGGGAGTTCACTGCACAGGGGGAGTTCACTGTCACAGAGAGTTCACTGCCAAAGGGAGTTCACTGCCACAGGGGGAGTTCACTGCCACAGAGAGTTCACTGCCACATGGAGTTCACTGCCACAGGGAGTTCACTGCCACAGGGTGAGTGCACTGCACAGGGAGTTCACTGTAACAGGGAGTTCACTGCCACAGGGAGTTCACTGTACAGGGAGTTCACTGCCACAGATAGTTCACTGCCACAGGGAGTTCACTGCCACAGGGAGTTCACTGCCACAGGGAGTTCACTGCACAGGGAGTTCACTGTCACAGGGAGTTCACTGCCACAGGGAGTTACTGCCACAGGGAGTTCACTGTCACAGGAAGTTCACTGCCACAGGCAGTTCACTGGCACAAGGAGTTCACTGCCACAGAGAGTTCACTGCCACAGAGATTTCACTGCCAGAGGTAGTTCACTGCCACAGGGAGTTCACTGCCACAGGGAGTTCACTACCACAGGTAACTCACTGCCACTGCGAGTTCACTGCACAAGGGGAGTTCACTGCCACAGGGAGTTCACTGTCACAGGGAGTTCACTGCACAGGGGGAGTTCACTGTTACAGAGAGTTCACTGCCACAGGGAGTTCACTGCCACAGGGAGTTCACTGCCAGAGGGAGTTCACTGCTTCAGAGAGTTCACTGTCACAGGTAGTTCACTGCCACAGGGAGTTCACTGCCACAGGGAGTTCACTGCCACAGGGAGCTCACTGCCACAGCGAGTTCACTGCACAGGGGGAGTTCACTGCCACAGGGAGTTCACTGCCGCACGGAGTTCACTGCCACAGGGAGTTCACTGCATAGGGGGAGTTCACTGTCACAGAGAGTTCACTGTCACAGGGAGTTCACTGCCACAGGGAGTTCACTGCCACAGGGGGAGTTTACTGCCACAGGGAGTTCACTGCCAGAGGGAGTTAAATGCCACAGGGAATTTACTGCCACAGGGAGTTCACTGTCACAGGGGGAGTTTACTGTCACAGGGAGTTCACTGCCACAGGGAGTTCACTGCCACAGAGAGTTCACTGCCACAGAGCGTTCACTGCACAGGGAGTTCACTGTCACAGGGAGTTCCCTGTCACAGAGAGTTCACTGCCACAGGGAGTTCACTGTCACAGGGAGTTCACTGTCATAGGGAGTTCACTTCCATAGAGAGTTCACAGCCACAGGGGGACTTTACTGTCACAGGGAGTTCCCTGCCACAGGGAGTTCACTGTCACAGAGAGTTCACTTCCACAGGGAGTTCACTGCCACAGTGGGAGTTCACTGCCACAGAGAGTTCACTGCCACTCGGAGTTCACTGCCACAGGGAGTTCACTGCCACAGGGAGTTCACTGCCACAGCGAGTTCACTGTACAGGGAGTCACTGTCACAGAGAGTTCACTGCACAGGGAGTTCACTGCCACAGGGAGTTCACTGTACAGGGAGTCACTGTCACAGAGAGTTCACTGCCACAGGGAGTTCACTGTACAGGGAGTCACTGTCACAGAGAGTTCACTCCCACAGAGAGTTCACTGTCACAGAGAGTTCACTTCAACGGGGAGTTCACTGCACAGGGAGTTCACTGCACAGGGAGTTCACTGCCACAGGGAATTCACTGCCACAGGGAGTTCACTGTCACAGGAAGTTCACTGCCACAGGCAGTTCACTGGCACAAGGAGTTCACTGCCACAGAGAGTTCACTGCCAAAGATTGTTCACTGCCACAGAGATTTCACTGCCACAGGTAGTTCACTACCACAGGGAGTTCACCTCCACAGGGAGTTCACTGCCACAGGGAGCTCACTGCCACAGCGTGTTCACTGCACAGGGGGAGTTCACTGCCACAGGGAGTTCACTGCCACAGGGAGTTCACTGCACAGGGAGTTCTTTGCACAGGGAGTTCACTGTCGCAGAGAGTTCACTGCCACGGGGAGTTGACTGCACAGGGGGAGTTCACTGTCACAGAGAGTTCACTGCCACAGGGAGTTCACTGCCAGAGGGAGTTAACTGCCAGAGGGAGTTAACTGCCACAGAGAGTTCACTGCCACAGGGAGTTCACTGCCACAGGGAGTTCACTGTCACAGGGGGAGTTTACTGCCACAGGGAGTTCACTGCCACAGGGAGTTCACTGCCACCGGGGGAGTTGAGTGCCACAGGGAGTTCACTGCCACAGAGAGTTCACTGCCACAGAGAGTTCACTGTTACAGAGATTTCACTGCCACACGGAGTTCCCTGCCACAGGGTGTTCACTGTCACAGAGAGTTCACTGCCACAGGGAGTTCACAGCCACAGAGAGTTCACTGCCACAGGGAGTTCACTGTCACAGGGGGAGTTCACTGCCACAAGGAGTTCACTGTCACAGGGAGTTCATTGTACAGGGAGTTCACTGCCACAGAGAGTTCACTGCCACAGGGAGTTCACTGCCAAAGGGAGTTCACTGCCACAGGGAGTTCACTGCCACAAGGAGTTCACTGTCACTGGGAGTTCACTGCGCAGGGAGTTCACTGTCACAGAGAGTTTACTGCCCCAGGGAGTTCACTGCCACAGGGGGAGTTCACTGCCACAGAGAATTCACTGTCACAGAGAGTTCACAGTCACAGAGAGTTCACTGCCACAGGGAGTTCACTGCCACAGGGGGAGTTCACTGCACAGGCAGTTCACTGTCTCAGGGAGTTCACTGCCACAGGGAGTCCACTGTACAGGGAGTTCACTGTCACAGAGATTTCACTGCCACAGAGAGTTCACTGTCACAGGGGGAGTTCACTGCACAGGCAGTTCACTGCACAGGGAGTTCACTGTCACCGAGAGTTCACTTCCACAGGGAGTTCCCTGCCACAGGGGGAGTTCACTGCCACAGAGAGTTCACTGCCACATGGAGTTCACTGCCACAGGGAGTTCACTGCCACAGGGTGAGTGCACTGCACAGGGAGTTCACTGTCACAGGGAGTTCACTGCCACAGGGATTTCACTGTACAGGGAGTTCACTGCCACAGATAGTTCACTGCCACAGGGAGCTCACTGCCACAGGGAGTTCACTGCCACAGGGAGTTCACTGCACAGGGAGTTCACTGTCACAGGGAGTTCACTGCCACAGGGAGTTACTGCCACAGGGAGTTCACTGTCACAGGAAGTTCACTGCCACAGGCAGTTCACTGGCACATGGAGTTCACTGCCACAGAGAGTTCACTGCCACAGAGATTTCACTGCCAGAGGTAGTTCACTGCTACAGGGAGTTCACTGCCACAGGGAGTTCACTACCACAGGTAACTCACTGCCACTGCGCGTTCACTGCACAAGGGGAGTTCACTGCCACAGGGAGTTCACTGCCACAGGGAGTTCACTGCACAGTGGGAGTTCACTGTTACAGAGAGTTCACTGCCACAGGGAGTTCACTGCCACAGGGAGTTCACTGCCACAGGGAGTTCACTGCCACAGAGAATTCACTTCCACAGAGAGTTCACTGCCACAGGTAGTTCACTGCCACAGGGAGTTCACTGCCACAGGGAGTTCACTGCCACAGGGAGCTCACTGCCACAGCGAGTTCACTGCACAGGGGGAGTTCACTGCCACAGGGAGTTCACTGCCGCACGGAGTTCACTGCCACAGGGAGTTCACTGCACAGGGGGAGTTCACTGTCACAGAGAGTTCACTGTCACAGGGAGTTCACTGCCACAGGGTGTTCACTGCCACAGGGGGAGTTTACTGCCACAGGGAGTTCACTGCCAGAGGGAGTTACATGCCACAGGGAATTTACTGCCACAGGGAGTTCACTGTCACAGGGAGTTCACTGCCACAGAGAGTTCACTGCCACAGAGCGTTCACTGCACAGGGAGTTCACTGTCACAGGGAGTTCCCTGTCACAGAGAGTTCACTGCCACAGGGAGTTCACTGTCACAGGGAGTTCACTGTCATAGGGAGTTCACTTCCATAGAGAGTTCACAGCCACAGGGGGACTTTGCTGTCACAGGGAGTTCCCTGCCACAGGGAGTTCACTGTCACAGAGAGTTCACTTCCACAGGGAGTTCACTGCCACAGGGGGAGTTCACTGCCACAGAGAGTTCACTGCCACTCGGAGTTCACTGCCACAGGGAGTTCACTGCCACAGTGAGTTCACTGCCACAGCGAGTTCACTGTACAGGGAATCACTGTCACAGAGAGTTCACTGCACAGGGAGTTCACTGCCACAGGGAGTTCACTGCACAGGGAGTCACTGTCACAGAGAGTTCACTTCCACAGGGAGTTCACTGTACAGGGAGTCACTGTCACAGAGAGTTCACTCCCACAGAGAGTTCACTGTCACAGAGAGTTCACTTCAACGGGGAGTTCACTGCACAGGGAGTTCACTGCACAGGGAGTTCACTGCCACAGGGAATTCACTGCCACAGGGAGTTCACTGCCACAGGGAGTTCACTGCCACAGGGAGTTCACTGCACAGGGAGTTCACTGCACAGGGAGTTCACTGTCGCAGAGAGTTCACTGCCACGGGGAGTTCACTGCACAGGGGGAGTTCACTGTCACAGAGAGTTCACTGCCAAAGGGAGTTCACTGCCTGAGGGAGTTAACTGCCAGAGGGAGTTCACTGCCACAGAGAGTTCACTGCCACAGGGAGTTCACTGCCACAGGGAGTTCACTGTCACAGGGGGAGTTTACTGCAACAGGGAGTTCACTGTCACAGGGAGTTCACTGCCACAGGGAGTTCACTGCCACAGGGGGAGTAGAGTGCCACAGGGAGTTCACTGCCACAGAGAGTTCACTGCCACAGAGAGTTCTCTGTTACAGAGAGTTCACTGCCACACGGAGTTCCCTGCCACAGGGTGTTCACTGTCACAGAGAGTTCACTGCCACAGGGAGTTCACTGCCACAGAGAGTTCACTGCCACAGGGAGTTCACTGTCACAGGGGGAGTTCACTGCCACAAGGAGTTCACTGTCACAGGGAGTTCATTGTACAGGGAGTTGACTGCCACAGAGAGTTCACTGCCACAGGGAGTTCACTGCCACAGGGAGTTCACTGCCACAGGGAGTTCACTGTACAGGGAGTTCACTGTCACAGGGAGTTCACTGCCACAGGGAGTTACTGCCACAGGGAATTCACTGTCACTGGGAGTTCACTGCGCAGGGAGTTCACTGTCACAGAGAGTTTACTGCCACAGGGAGTTCACTGCCACAGGGGGAGTTCACTGCCACAGAGAATTCACTGTCACAGAGAGTTCACTGTCACAGAGAGATCACTGCCACAGGGAGTTCACTGCCACAGGGGGAGTTCACTGCACAGGCAGTTCACTGTCACAGGGAGTTCACTGCCACAGGGAGTTCACTGTACAGGGAGTTCACTGTCACAGAGAGTTCACTGCCACAGAGAGTTCACTGTCACAGGGGGAGTTCACTGCACAGGCAGTTCACTGCACAGGGAGTTCACTGTCACCGAGAGTTCACTTCCACAGGGAGTTCCCTGCCACAGGGGGAGTTCACTGCCACAGAGAGTTTACTGCCACATGGAGTTCACTGCCACAGGGAGTTCACTGCCACAGGGTGAGTGCACTGCACAGGGAGTTCACTGTCACAGGGAGTTCACTGCCACAGGGAGTTCACTGTAGAGGGAGTTCACTGCCACAGATAGTTCACTGCCACAGGGAGTTCACTGCCACAGGGAGTTCACTGCCACAGGGAGTTCACTGCACAGGGAGTTCACTGTCACAGGGAGTTCACTGCCACAGGGAGTTACTGCCACAGGGAGTTCACTGTCACAGGAAGTTCACTGCCACAGGCAGTTCACTGGCACAAGGAGTTCACTGCCACAGAGAGTTCACTGCCACAGAGACTTCACTGCCAGAGGTAGTTCACTGCCACAGGGAGTTCACTGCCACAGGCAGTTCACTACCACAGGTAACTCACTGCCACTGCGAGTTCACTGCACAAGGGGAGTTCACTGCCACAGGGAGTTCACTGCCACAGGGAGTTCACTGCACAGGGGGAGTTCACTGTTACAGAGAGTTCACTGCCACAGGGAGTTCACTGCCACAGGGAGTTCACTGCCACAGGGAGTTCACTGATTCAGAGAGTTCACTGTCACAGGGGGAGTTTCCTGCCACAGGGAGTTCACTTCCACAGGGAGTTCACTGCCACAGAGAATTCACTTCCACAGAGAGTTCTCTGCCACAGGTAGTTCACTGCCACAGGGAGTTCACTGCCACAGGGAGTTCACTGCCACAGGGAGTTCACTGCCACAGGGAGTTCACTGCCACAGCGAGTTCACTGTACAGGGAGTCACTGTCACAGAGAGTTCACTGCACAGGGAGTTCACTGCCAGAGGGAGTTCACTGTACAGGGAGTCACTGTCACAGAGAGTTCACTGCCACAGGGAGTTCACTGTACAGGGAGTCACTGTCACAGAGAGTTCACTCCCACAGAGAGTTCACTGTCACAGAGAGTTCACTTCAACGGGGAGTTCACTGCACAGGGAGTTCACTGCACAGGGAGTTCACTGCCACAGGGAATTCACTGCCACAGGGAGTTCACTGTCACAGGAAGTTCACTGCCACAGGCAGTTCACTGGCACAAGGAGTTCACTGCCACAGAGAGTTCACTGCCAAAGATTGTTCACTGCCACAGAGATTTCACTGCCACAGGTAGTTCACTACCACAGGGAGTTCACCTCCACATGGAGTTCACTGCCACAGGGAGCTCACTGCCACAGCGTGTTCACTGCACAGGGGGAGTTCACTGCCACAGGGAGTTCACTGCCACAGGGAGTTCACTGCACAGGGAGTTCACTGCACAGGGAGTTCACTGTCGCAGAGAGTTCACTGCCACGGGGAGTTGACTGCACAGGGGGAGTTCACTGTCACAGAGAGTTCACTGCCACAGGGAGTTCACTGCCACAGGGAGTTCACTGCCAGAGGGAGTTAACTGCCACACAGAGTTCACTGCCACAGGGAGTTCACTGCCACAGGGAGTTCACTGTCACAGGGGGAGTTTACTGCCACAGGGAGTTCACTGCCACCGGGGGAGTTGAGTGCCACAGGGAGTTCACTGCCACAGAGAGTTCACTGCCACAGAGAGTTCACTGTTACAGAGATTTCACTGCCACACGGAGTTCCCTGCCACAGGGTGTTCACTGTCACAGAGAGTTCACTGCCACAGGGAGTTCACTGCCACAGAGAGTTCACTGCCACAGGGAGTTCACTGTCACAGGGGGAGTTCACTGCCACAAGGAGTTCACTGTCACAGGGAGTTCATTGTACAGGGAGTTCACTGCCACAGAGAGTTCACTGCCACAGGGAGTTCACTGCCAAAGGGAGTTCACTGCCACAGGGAGTTCACTGCACAGGGAGTTCACTGCCACAGAGAGTTCACTGCCACAGGTTGTTCACTTCCACAGGGAGTTCACTGCCACAGGGAGCTCACTGCCACAGCGAGTTCACTGCCGAGGGGGAGTTCACTGCCGCACGGAGTTCTCTGCCACAGGGAGTTCACTGCACAGGGGGAGTTCACTGTCACAGAGAGTTCACTGTCACAGGGAGTTCACTGCCACAGGGAGTTAAATGCCACAGGGAATTTACTGCCACAGGGAGTTCACTGTCACAGGGAGAGTTTACTGTCACAGGGAGTTCACTGCCACAGGGTGTTCACTGTCACAGGGAAGTTACTGCCACAGGGAGTTCACTGCCACAGAGAGTTCACTGCCACAGAGCGTTCACTGCACAGGGAGTTCACTGTCTCAGGGAGTTCCCTGTCACAGAGAGTTCACTGCCACAGGGAGTTCACTGTCACAGGGAGTTCACTGCCACAGGGAGTTTACTGTCACAGGGAGTTCACTGTCATAGGGAGTTCACTTCCATAGAGAGTTCACAGCCACAGGGGGAGTTCACTGTCACAGGGAGTTCACTGTCACAGAGAGTTCACTTCCACAGGGAGTTCACTGCCACAGGGGGAGTTCACTGCCACAGAGAGTTCACTGCCACTCGGAGTTCACTGCCACAGGGAGTTCACTGCCACAGCGAGTTCACTGTACAGGGAGTCACTGTCACAGAGAGTTCACTGCACAGGGAGTTCACTGCCACAGGGAGTTCACTGCCACAGAGCGTTCACTGTCACAGGGGGAGTTTACTGCCACAGGGAGTTCACTGTCACAGGGAGTTCAATGCCACAGGGAGTTCACTGCCACAGGGGGAGTTCACTGCCACAGGGAGTTCACTGCCACAAGGAGTTCACTGTCACTGGGAGTTCACTGCGCAGGGAGTTCACTGTCACAGAGAGTTTACTGCCCCAGGGAGTTCACTGCCACAGGGGGAGTTCACTGCCACAGAGAATTCACTGTCACAGAGAGTTCACAGTCACAGAGAGTTCACTGCCACAGGGAGTTCACTGCCACAGGGGGAGTTCACTGCACAGGCAGTTCACTGTCTCAGGGAGTTCACTGCCACAGGGAGTTCACTGCACAGGGAGTTCACTGCCACAGAGAGTTCACTGCCACAGGTAGTTCACTTCCACAGGGAGTTCACTGCCACAGGGAGCTCACTGCCACAGCGAGTTCACTGCAGAGGGGGAGTTCACTGCCACAGGGAGTTAAATGCCACAGGGAATTTACTGCCACAGGGAGTTCACTGTCACAGGGAGAGTTTACTGTCACAGGGAGTTCACTGCCACAGGGAGTTCACTGTCACAGGGAAGTTACTGCCACAGGGAGTTCACTGCCACAGAGAGTTCACTGCCACAGAGCGTTCACTGCACAGGGAGTTCACTGTCACAGGGAGTTCCCTGTCACAGAGAGTTCACTGCCACAGGGAGTTCACTGTCACAGGGAGTTCACTGCCACAGGGAGTTCACTGTCACAGGGAGTTCACTGTCATAGGGAGTTCACTTCCATAGAGAGTTCACAGCCACAGGGGGAGTTCACTGCCACAGGGAGTTCACTGTCACAGAGAGTTCACTTCCACAGGGAGTTCACTGCCACAGGGGGAGTTCACTGCCACAGAGAGTTCACTGCCACTCGGAGTTCACTGCCACAGGGAGTTCACTGCCACAGCGAGTTCACTGTACAGGGAGTCACTGTCACAGAGAGTTCACTGCACAGGGAGTTCACTGCCACAGGGAGTTCACTGCCACAGAGCGTTCACTGTCACAGGGGGAGTTTACTGCCACAGGGAGTTCACTGTCACAGGGAGTTCACTGCCACAGGGAGTTCACTGCCACAGGGGGAGTTCACTGCCACAGGGAGTTCACTGCCACAAGGAGTTCACTGTCACTGGGAGTTCACTGCGCAGGGAGTTCACTGTCACAGAGAGTTTACTGCCCCAGGGAGTTCACTGCCACAGGGGGAGTTCACTGCCACAGAGAATTCACTGTCACAGAGAGTTCACAGTCACAGAGAGTTCACTGCCACAGGGAGTTCACTGCCACAGGGGGAGTTCACTGCACAGGCAGTTCACTGTCTCAGGGAGTTCACTGCCACATGGAGTTCACTGTACAGGGAGTTCACTGTCACAGAGAGTTCACTGCCACAGAGAGTTCACTGTCACAGGGGGAGTTCACTGCACAGGCAGTTCACTGCACAGGGAGTTCACTGTCACCGAGAGTTCACTTCCACAGGGAGTTCCCTGCCACAGGGGGAGTTCACTGCCACAGAGAGTTCACTGCCACATGGAGTTCACTGCCACAGGGAGTTCACTGCCACAGGGTGAGTGCACTGCACAGGGAGTTCACTGTCACAGGGAGTTCACTGCCACAGGGAGTTCACTGTACAGGGAGTTCACTGCCACAGATAGTTCACTGCCACAGGGAGTTCACTGCCACAGGGAGTTCACTGCCACAGGGAGTTCACTGCACAGGGAGTTCACTGTCACAGGGAGTTCACTGCCACAGGGAGTTACTGCCACAGGGAGTTCACTGTCATAGGAAGTTCACTGCCACAGGCAGTTCACTGGCACAAGGAGTTCACTGCCACAGAGAGTTCACTGCCACAGAGATTTCACTGCCAGAGGTAGTTCACTGCCACAGGGAGTTCACTGCCAAAGGGAGTTCACTGCCACAGGGAGTTCACTGCACAGGGAGTTCACTGTCACAGGGAGTTCACTGCCACAGGGAGTTACTGCCACAGGGAGTTCACTGTCACTGGAAGTTCACTGCCACAGGCAGTTCACTGGCACAAGGAGTTCACTGCCACAGAGAGTTCACTGCCACAGAGATTTCACTGCCAGAGGTAGTTCACTGCCACAGGGAGTTCACTGCCACAGGGAGTTCACTACCACAGGTAACTCACTGCCACTGCGAGTTCACTGCACAAGGGGAGTTCACTGCCACAGGGAGTTCACTGCCACAGGGAGTTCACTGCACAGGGGGCGTTCACTGTTACAGAGAGTTCACTGCCACAGGGAGTTCACTGCCACAGGGAGTTCACTGCCACAAGGAGTTCACTGTCACTGGGAGTTCACTGCGCAGGGAGTTCACTGTCACAGAGAGTTTACTGCCCCAGGGAGTTCACTGCCACAGGGGGAGTTCACTGCCACAGAGAATTCACTGTCACAGAGAGTTCACAGTCACAGAGAGTTCACTGCCACAGGGAGTTCACTGCCACAGGGGGAGTTCACTGCACAGGCAGTTCACTGTCTCAGGGAGTTCACTGCCACATGGAGTTCACTGTACAGGGAGTTCACTGTCACAGAGAGTTCACTGCCACAGAGAGTTCACTGTCACAGGGGGAGTTCACTGCACAGGCAGTTCACTGCACAGGGAGTTCACTGTCACCGAGAGTTCACTTCCACAGGGAGTTCCCTGCCACAGGGGGAGTTCACTGCCACAGAGAGTTCACTGCCACATGGAGTTCACTGCCACAGGGAGTTCACTGCCACAGGGTGAGTGCACTGCACAGGGAGTTCACTGTCACAGGGAGTTCACTGCCACAGGGAGTTCACTGTAGAGGGAGTTCACTGCCACAGATAGTTCACTGCCACAGGGAGTTCACTGCCACAGGGAGTTCACTGCCACAGGGAGTTCACTGCACAGGGAGTTCACTGTCACAGGGAGTTCACTGCCACAGGGAGTTACTGCCACAGGGAGTTCACTGTCACAGGAAGTTCACTGCCACAGGCAGTTCACTGGCACAAGGAGTTCACTGCCACAGAGAGTTCACTGCCACAGAGATTTCACTGCCAGAGGTAGTTCACTGCCACAGGGAGTTCACTGCCACAGGGAGTTCACTGCCACAGGGAGTTCACTGCACAGGGAGTTCACTGTCACAGGGAGTTCACTGCCACAGGGAGTTACTGCCACAGGGAGTTCACTGTCACTGGAAGTTCACTGCCACAGGCAGTTCACTGGCACAAGGAGTTCACTGCCACAGAGAGTTCACTGCCACAGAGATTTCACTGCCAGAGGTAGTTCACTGCCACAGGGAGTTCACTGCCACAGGGAGTTCACTACCACAGGTAACTCACTGCCACTGCGAGTTCACTGCACAAGGGGAGTTCACTGCCACAGGGAGTTCACTGCCACAGGGAGTTCACTGCACAGGGGGCGTTCACTGTTACAGAGAGTTCACTGCCACAGGGAGTTCACTGCCACAGGGAGTTCACTGCCACAGGGAGTTCACTGCTTCCGAGAGTTCACTGTCACAGGGGGAGTTTCCTACCACAGGGAGTTCACTGCCACAGGGAGTTCACTGCCACAGAGAATTCACTTCCACAGAGAGTTCACTGCCACAGGTAGTTCACTGCCACAGGGAGTTCACTGCCACAGGGAGTTCACTGCCACAGGGAGCTCACTGCCACAGCGAGTTCACTGCACAGGGGGAGTTCACTGCCACAGGGAGTTCACTGCCGCACGGAGTTCACTGCCACAGGGAGTTCACTGCACAGGGGGAGTTCACTGTCACAGAGAGTTCACTATCACAGGGAGTTCACTGCCACAGGGTGTTCACTGCCACAGGGGGAGTTTACTGCCACAGGGAGTTCACTGCCAGAGGGAGTTACATGCCACAGGGAATTTACTGCCACAGGGAGTTCACTGTCACAGGGGGAGTTTACTGTCACAGGGAGTTCACTGCCACAGGGAGTTCACTGCCACAGAGAGTTCACTGCCACAGAGCGTTCACTGCACAGGGAGTTCACTGTCACAGGGAGTTCCCTGTCACAGAGAGTTCACTGCCACAGGGAGTTCACTGTCACAGGGAGTTCACTGTCATAGGGAGTTCACTTCCATATAGAGTTCACAGCCACAGGGGGACTTTGCTGTCACAGGGAGTTCCCTGCCACAGGGAGTTCACTGTCACAGAGAGTTCACTTCCACAGGGAGTTCACTGCCACAGGGGGAGTTCACTGCCACAGAGAGTTCACTGCCACTCGGAGTTCACTGCCACAGGGAGTTCACTGCCACAGGGAGTTCACTGCCACAGCGAGTTCACTGTACAGGGAATCACTGTCACAGAGAGTTCACTGCACAGGGAGTTCACTGCCACAGGGAGTTCACTGCACAGGGAGTCACTGTCACAGAGAGTTCACTTCCACAGGGAGTTCACTGTACAGGGAGTCACTGTCACAGAGAGTTCACTCCCACAGAGAGTTCACTGTCACAGAGAGTTCACTTCAACGGGGAGTTCACTGCACAGGGAGTTCACTGCACAGGGAGTTCACTGCCACAGGGAGTTCACTGCCACAGGGAGTTCACTGCCACAGGGAGTTCACTGCACAGGGAGTTCACTGCACAGGGAGTTCACTGTCGCAGAGAGTTCACTGCCACGGGGAGTTCACTGCACAGGGGGAGTTCACTGTCACAGAGAGTTCACTGCCAAAGGGAGTTCACTGCCTGAGGGAGTTAACTGCCAGAGGGAGTTCACTGTCACAGAGAGTTCACTGCCACAGGGAGTTCACTGCCACAGGGAGTTCACTGTCACAGGGGGAGTTTACTGCAACAGGGAGTTCACTGCCACAGGGGGAGTAGAGTGCCACAGGGAGTTCACTGCCACAGAGAGTTCACTGCCACAGAGAGTTCACTGTTACAGAGAGTTCACTGCCACACGGAGTTCCCTGCCACAGGGTGTTCACTGTCACAGAGAGTTCACTGCCACAGGGAGTTCACTGCCACAGAGAGATCACTGCCACAGGGAGTTCACTGTCACAGGGGGAGTTCACTGCCACAAGGAGTTCACTGTCACAGGGAGTTCATTGTACAGGGAGTTCACTGCCACAGAGAGTTCACTGCCACAGGGAGTTCACTGCCACAGGGAGTTCACTGCCACAGGGAGTTCACTGTACAGGGAGTTCACTGTCACAGGGAGTTCACTGCCACAGGGAGTTACTGCCACAGGGAATTCACTGTCACTGGGAGTTCACTGCGCAGGGAGTTCACTGTCACAGAGAGTTTACTGCCACAGGGAGTTCACTGCCACAGGGGGAGTTCACTGCCACAGAGAATTCACTGTCACAGAGAGTTCACTGTCACAGAGAGATCACTGCCACAGGGAGTTCACTGCCACAGGGGGAGTTCACTGCACAGGCAGTTCACTGTCACAGGGAGTTCACTGCCACAGGGAGTTCACTGTACAGGGAGTTCACTGCCACAGAGAGTTCACTGCCACAGAGAGTTCACTGTCACAGGGGGAGTTCACTGCACAGGCAGTTCACTGCACAGGGAGTTCACTGTCACCGAGAGTTCACTTCCACAGGGAGTTCCCTGCCACAGGGGGAGTTCACTGCCACAGAGAGTTCACTGCCACATGGAGTTCACTGCCACAGGGAGTTCACTGCCACAGGGTGAGTGCACTGCACAGGGAGTTCACTGTCACAGGGAGTTCACTGCCACAGGGAGTTCACTGTAGAGGGAGTTCACTGCCACAGATAGTTCACTGCCACAGGGAGTTCACTGCCACAGGGAGTTCACTGCACAGGGAGTTCACTGTCACAGGGAGTTCACTGCCACAGGGAGTTACTGCCACAGGGAGTTCACTGTCACAGGAAGTTCACTGCCACAGGCAGTTCACTGGCACAAGGAGTTCACTGCCACAGAGAGTTCACTGCCACAGAGATTTCACTGCCAGAGGTAGTTCACTGCCACAGGGAGTTCACTGCCACAGGGAGTTCACTACCACAGGTAACTCACTGCCACTGCGAGTTCACTGCACAAGGGGAGTTCACTGCCACAGGGAGTTCACTGCCACAGGGAGTTCACTGCACAGGGGGAGTTCACTGTTACAGAGAGTTCACTGCCACAGGGAGTTCACTGCCACAGGGAGTTCACTGCCACAGGGAGTTCACTGCTTCAGAGAGTTCACTGTCACAGGGGGAGTTTCCTGCCACAGGGAGTTCACTTCCACAGGGAGTTCACTGCCACAGAGAATTCACTTCCACAGAGAGTTCTCTGCCACAGGTAGTTCACTGCCACAGGGAGTTCACTGCCACAGGGAGTTCACTGCCACAGGGAGCTCACTGCCACAGCGAGTTCACTGCACAGGGGGAGTTCACTGCCACAGGGAGTTCACTGCCGCACGGAGTTCACTGCCACAGGGAGTTCACTGCACAGGGGGAGTTCACTGTCACAGACAGTTCACTGTCACAGGGAGTTCACTGCCACAGGGAGTTCACTGCCACAGGGGGAGTTTACTGCCACAGGGAGTTCACTGCCAGAGGGAGTTAAATGCCACAGGGGATTTACTGCCACAGGGAGTTCACTGTCACAGGGGGAGTTTACTGTCACAGGGAGTTCACTGCCACAGGGAGTTCACTGTCACAGGGAGTTTACTGCCACAGGGAGTTCACTGCCACAGAGAGTTCACTGCCACAGAGCGTTCACTGCACAGGGAGTTCACTGTCACAGGGAGTTCCCTGTCACAGAGAGTTCACTGCCACAGGGAGTTCACTGTCACAGGGAGTTCACTGTCATAGGGAGTTCACTTCCATAGAGAGTTCACAGCCACATGGGGACTTTACTGTCACAGGGAGTTCCCTGCCACAGGGAGTTCACTGTCACAGAGAGTTCACTTCCACAGGGAGTTCACTGCCACAGGGGGAGTTCACTGCCACAGAGAGTTCACTGCCACTCGGAGTTCACTGCCACAGGGAGTTCACTGCCACAGTGAGTTCACTGCCACAGCGAGTTCACTGTACAGGGAGTCACTGTCACAGAGAGTTCACTGCACAGGGAGTTCACTGCCACAGGGAGTTCACTGTACAGGGAGTCACTGTCACAGAGAGTTCACTGCCACAGGGAGTTCACTGTACAGGGAGTCACTGTCACAGAGAGTTCACTCCCACAGAGAGTTCACTGTCACAGAGAGTTCACTTCAACGGGGAGTTCACTGCACAGGGAGTTCACTGCACAGGGAGTTCACTGCCACAGGGAATTCACTGCCACAGGGAGTTCACTGTCACAGGAAGTTCACTGCCACAGGCAGTTCACTGGCACAAGGAGTTCACTGCCACAGAGAGTTCACTTCCAAAGATTGTTCACTGCCATAGAGATTTCACTGCCACAGGTAGTTCACTACCACAGGGCGTTGACCTCCACATGGAGTTCACTGCCACAGGGAGCTCACTGCCACAGCGTGTTCACTGCACAGGGGGAGTTCACTGCCACAGGGAGTTCACTGCCACAGGGAGTTCACTGCACAGGGAGTTCACTGCACAGGGAGTTCACTGTCGCAGAGAGTTCACTGCCACGGGGAGTTGACTGCACAGGGGGAGTTCACTGTCACAGAGAGTTCACTGCCACAGGGAGGTCACTGCCAGAGGGAGTTAACTGCCAGAGGGAGTTAACTGCCACAGAGAGTTCACTGCCACGGGGAGTTCACTGCCACAGGGAGTTCACTGTCACAGGGGGAGTTTACTGCCACAGGGAGTTCACTGTCACAAGGAGTTCACTGCCACAGGGAGTTCACTGCCACAGGGGGAGTTTACTGCCACAGGGAGTTCACTGCCACAGAGAGTTCACTGCCACACGGAGTTCCCTGCCACAAGGTGTTCACTGTCACAGAGAGTTCACTGCCACAGGGAGTTCACTGCCACAGAGAGTTCACTGCCACAGGGAGTTCACTGTCACAGGGGGAGTTCACTGCCACAAGGAGTTCACTGTCACAGGGAGTTCATTGTACAGGGAGTTCACTGCCACAGAGAGTTCACTGCCACAGGGAGTTCACTGCCACAGGGAGTTCACTGCCACAGGGAGTTCACTGTACAGGGAGTTCACTGTCACAGGGAGTTCACTGCCACAGGGAGTTACTGCCACAGGGAATTCACTGTCACTGGGAGTTCACTGCGCAGGGAGTTCACTGTCACAGAGAGTTTACTGCCACAGGGAGTTCACTGCCACAGGGGGAGTTCACTGCCACAGAGAATTCACTGTCACAGAGAGTTCACTGTCACAGAGAGATCACTGCCACAGGGAGTTCACTGCCACAGGGGGAGTTCACTGCACAGGCAGTTCACTGTCACAGGGAGTTCACTGCCACAGGGAGTTCACTGTACAGGGAGTTCACTGCCACAGAGAGTTCACTGCCACAGAGAGTTCACTGTCACAGGGGGAGTTCACTGCACAGGCAGTTCACTGCACAGGGAGTTCACTGTCACCGAGAGTTCACTTCCACAGGGAGTTCCCTGCCACAGGGGGAGTTCACTGCCACAGAGAGTTCACTGCCACATGGAGTTCACTGCCACAGGGAGTTCACTGCCACAGGGTGAGTGCACTGCACAGGGAGTTCACTGTCACAGGGAGTTCACTGCCACAGGGAGTTCACTGTAGAGGGAGTTCACTGCCACAGATAGTTCACTGCCACAGGGAGTTCACTGCCACAGGGAGTTCACTGCCACAGGGAGTTCACTGCACAGGGAGTTCACTGTCACAGGGAGTTCACTGCCACAGGGAGTTACTGCCACAGGGAGTTCACTGTCACAGGAAGTTCACTGCCACAGGCAGTTCACTGGCACAAGGAGTTCACTGCCACAGAGAGTTCACTGCCACAGAGATTTCACTGCCAGAGGTAGTTCACTGCCACAGGGAGTTCACTGCCACAGGGAGTTCACTACCACAGGTAACTCACTGCCACTGCGAGTTCACTGCACAAGGGGAGTTCACTGCCACAGGGAGTTCACTGCCACAGGGAGTTCACTGCACAGGGGGAGTTCACTGTTACAGAGAGTTCACTGCCACAGGGAGTTCACTGCCACAGGGAGTTCACTGCCACAGGGAGTTCACTGCTTCAGAGAGTTCACTGTCACAGGGGGAGTTTCCTGCCACAGGGAGTTCACTTCCACAGGGAGTTCACTGCCACAGAGAATTCACTTCCACAGAGAGTTCTCTGCCACAGGTAGTTCACTGCCACAGGGAGTTCACTGCCACAGGGAGTTCACTGCCACAGGGAGCTCACTGCCACAGCGAGTTCACTGCACAGGGGGAGTTCACTGCCACAGGGAGTTCACTGCCGCACGGAGTTCACTGCCACAGGGAGTTCACTGCACAGGGGGAGTTCACTGTCACAGACAGTTCACTGTCACAGGGAGTTCACTGCCACAGGGAGTTCACTGCCACAGGGGGAGTTTACTGCCACAGGGAGTTCACTGCCAGAGGGAGTTAAATGCCACAGGGGATTTACTGCCACAGGGAGTTCACTGTCACAGGGGGAGTTTACTGTCACAGGGAGTTCACTGCCACAGGGAGTTCACTGTCACAGGGAGTTTACTGCCACAGGGAGTTCACTGCCACAGAGAGTTCACTGCCACAGAGCGTTCACTGCACAGGGAGTTCACTGTCACAGGGAGTTCCCTGTCACAGAGAGTTCACTGCCACAGGGAGTTCACTGTCACAGGGAGTTCACTGTCATAGGGAGTTCACTTCCATAGAGAGTTCACAGCCACATGGGGACTTTACTGTCACAGGGAGTTCCCTGCCACAGGGAGTTCACTGTCACAGAGAGTTCACTTCCACAGGGAGTTCACTGCCACAGGGGGAGTTCACTGCCACAGAGAGTTCACTGCCACTCGGAGTTCACTGCCACAGGGAGTTCACTGCCACAGTGAGTTCACTGCCACAGCGAGTTCACTGTACAGGGAGTCACTGTCACAGAGAGTTCACTGCACAGGGAGTTCACTGCCACAGGGAGTTCACTGTACAGGGAGTCACTGTCACAGAGAGTTCACTGCCACAGGGAGTTCACTGTACAGGGAGTCACTGTCACAGAGAGTTCACTCCCACAGAGAGTTCACTGTCACAGAGAGTTCACTTCAACGGGGAGTTCACTGCACAGGGAGTTCACTGCACAGGGAGTTCACTGCCACAGGGAATTCACTGCCACAGGGAGTTCACTGTCACAGGAAGTTCACTGCCACAGGCAGTTCACTGGCACAAGGAGTTCACTGCCACAGAGAGTTCACTTCCAAAGATTGTTCACTGCCATAGAGATTTCACTGCCACAGGTAGTTCACTACCACAGGGCGTTGACCTCCACAGGGAGTTCACTGCCACAGGGAGCTCACTGCCACAGCGTGTTCACTGCACAGGGGGAGTTCACTGCCACAGGGAGTTCACTGCCACAGGGAGTTCACTGCACAGGGAGTTCACTGCACAGGGAGTTCACTGTCGCAGAGAGTTCACTGCCACGGGGAGTTGACTGCACAGGGGGAGTTCACTGTCACAGAGAGTTCACTGCCACAGGGAGGTCACTGCCAGAGGGAGTTAACTGCCAGAGGGAGTTAACTGCCACAGAGAGTTCACTGCCACGGGGAGTTCACTGCCACAGGGAGTTCACTGTCACAGGGGGAGTTTACTGCCACAGGGAGTTCACTGTCACAAGGAGTTCACTGCCACAGGGAGTTCACTGCCACAGGGGGAGTTTACTGCCACAGGGAGTTCACTGCCACAGAGAGTTCACTGCCACAGAGAGTTCACTGTTACAGAGAGTTCACTGCCACACGGAGTTCCCTGCCACAAGGTGTTCACTGTCACAGAGAGTTCACTGCCACAGGGAGTTCACTGCCACAGAGAGTTCACTGCCACAGGGAGTTCACTGTCACAGGGGGAGTTCACTGCCACAAGGAGTTCACTGTCACAGGGAGTTCATTGTACAGGGAGTTCACTGCCACAGAGAGTTCACTGCCACAGGGAGTTCACTGCCACAGGGAGTTCACTGCCACAGGGAGTTCACTGTACAGGGAGTTCACTGTCACAGGGAGTTCACTGCCACAGGGAGTTACTGCCACAGGGAATTCACTGTCACTGGGAGTTCACTGCGCAGGGAGTTTACTGTCACAGAGAGTTTACTGCCACAGGGAGTTCACTGCCACAGGGGAAGTTCACTGCCCCAGAGAGTTCACTGTCACAGAATGTTCACTGTCACAGAGAGTTCACTTCCACAGGGAGTTCACTGCCACAGGGAGTTCACTGTACAGGGAGTTCACTGTCACAGGGAGTTCACTGCCACAGAGAGTTCACTGTCACAGGGGGAGTTCACTGCACAGGCAGTTCACTGCACAGGGAGTTCACTGTCACCGAGAGTTCACTTCCACAGGGAGTTCCCTGCCACAGGGGGAGTTCACTGCCACAGAGAGTTCACTGCCACAGGGAGTTCACTGCCACAGGGAGTTCACTGCCACAGGGGGAGTTCACTGCACAGGGTGTTCACTGTCACAGGGAGTTCACTGCCACAGGGAGTTCACTGTACAGGGAGTTCACTTCCACAGATAGTTCACTGCCACAGGGAGTTCACTGCCACAGGGAGTTCACTGCCACAGGGAGTTCACTGCACAGGGAGTTCACTGTCACAGGGAGTTCACTGCCACAGGGAGTTACTGCCACAGGGAGTTCACTGTCACAGGAAGTTCACTGCCACAGGCAGTTCACTGGCACAAGGAGTTCACTGCCACAGAGAGTTCACTGTCACAGGGAATTTACTGCCACAGGGAGTTCACTGTCACAGGGAGTTCACTGCCACAGGGAGTTCACTGCCACAGGGGGAGTTGAGTGCCACAGGGAGTTCACTGCCACAGAGAGTTCACTGCCACAGAGAGTTCACTGTTACAGAGAGTTCACTGCCACACGGAGTTCCCTGCCACAGGGTATTCACTGTCACAGAGAGTTCACTGCCACAGGGAGTTCACTGCCACAGAGAGTTCACTGCCACTGGGAGTTCACTGTCACAGGGGGAGTTCACTGCCACAAGGAGGTCACTGTCACAGGGAGTTCATTGTACAGGGAGTTCACTGCCACAGAGAGTTCACTGCCACAGGGAGTTCACTGCCACAGGGAGTTCACTGCCACAGGGAGTTCACTGCCACAGCGAGTTCACTGTACAGGGAATCACTGTCACAGAGAGTTCACTGCACAGGGAGTTCACTGCCACAGGGAGTTCACTGCACAGGGAGTCACTGTCACAGAGAGTTCACTTCCACAGGGAGTTCACTGTACAGGGAGTCACTGTCACAGAGAGTTCACTGCCACAGAGAGTTCACTGTCACAGAGAGTTCACTTCAACGGGGAGTTCACTGCACAGGGAGTTCACTGCACAGGGAGTTCACTGCCACAGGGAATTCACTGCCACAGGGAGTTCACTGCCACAGGGAGTTCACTGCCACAGGGAGTTCACTGCACAGGGAGTTCACTGCACAGGGAGTTCACTGTCGCAGAGAGTTCACTGCCACGGGGAGTTCACTGCACAGGGGGAGTTCACTGTCACAGAGAGTTCACTGCCAAAGGGAGTTCACTGCCTGAGGGAGTTAACTGCCAGAGGGAGTTCACTGCCACAGAGAGTTCACTGCCACAGGGAGTTCACTGCCACAGGGAGTTCACTGTCACAGGGGGAGTTTACTGCAACAGGGAGTTCACTGCCACAGGGGGAGTAGAGTGCCACAGGGAGTTCACTGCCACAGAGAGTTCACTGCCACAGAGAGTTCACTGTTACAGAGAGTTCACTGCCACACGGAGTTCCCTGCCACAGGGTGTTCACTGTCACAGAGAGTTCACTGCCACAGGGAGTTCACTGCCACAGAGAGTTCACTGCCACAGGGAGTTCACTGTCACAGGGGGAGTTCACTGCCACAAGGAGTTCACTGTCACAGGGAGTTCATTGTACAGGGAGTTCACTGCCACAGAGAGTTCACTGCCACAGGGAGTTCACTGCCACAGGGAGTTCACTGCCACAGGGAGTTCACTGTACAGGGAGTTCACTGTCACAGGGAGTTCACTGCCACAGGGAGTTACTGCCACAGGGAATTCACTGTCACTGGGAGTTCACTGCGCAGGGAGTTCACTGTCACAGAGAGTTTACTGCCACAGGGAGTTCACTGCCACAGGGGGAGTTCACTGCCACAGAGAATTCACTGTCACAGAGAGTTCACTGTCACAGAGAGATCACTGCCACAGGGAGTTCACTGCCACAGGGGGAGTTCACTGCACAGGCAGTTCACTGTCACAGGGAGTTCACTGCCACAGGGAGTTCACTGTACAGGGAGTTCACTGTCACAGAGAGTTCACTGCCACAGAGAGTTCACTGTCACAGGGGGAGTTCACTGCACAGGCAGTTCACTGCACAGGGAGTTCACTGTCACCGAGAGTTCACTTCCACAGGGAGTTCCCTGCCACAGGGGGAGTTCACTGCCACAGAGAGTTCACTGCCACATGGAGTTCACTGCCACAGGGAGTTCACTGCCACAGGGTGAGTGCACTGCACAGGGATTTCACTGTCACAGGGAGTTCACTGCCACAGGGAGTTCACTACCACAGGTAACTCACTGCCACTGCGAGTTCACTGCACAAGGGGAGTTCACTGCCACAGGGAGTTCACTGCCACAGGGAGTTCACTGCACAGGGGGAGTTCACTGTTACAGAGAGTTCACTGCCACAGGGAGTTCACTGCCACAGGGAGTTCACTGCCACAGGGAGTTCACTGCTTCAGAGAGTTCACTGTCACAGGGGGAGTTTCCTGCCACAGGGAGTTCACTTCCACAGGGAGTTCACTGCCACAGAGAATTCACTTCCACAGAGAGTTCTCTGCCACAGGTAGTTCACTGCCACAGGGAGTTCACTGCCACAGGGAGTTCACTGCCACAGGGAGCTCACTGCCACAGCGAGTTCACTGCACAGGGGGAGTTCACTGCCACAGGGAGTTCACTGCCGCACGGAGTTCACTGCCACAGGGAGTTCACTGCACAGGGGGAGTTCACTGTCACAGACAGTTCACTGTCACAGGGAGTTCACTGCCACAGGGAGTTCACTGCCACAGGGGGAGTTTACTGCCACAGGGAGTTCACTGCCAGAGGGAGTTAAATGCCACAGGGGATTTACTGCCACAGGGAGTTCACTGTCACAGGGGGAGTTTACTGTCACAGGGAGTTCACTGCCACAGGGAGTTCACTGTCACAGGGAGTTTACTGCCACAGGGAGTTCACTGCCACAGAGAGTTCACTGCCACAGAGCGTTCACTGCACAGGGAGTTCACTGTCACAGGGAGTTCCCTGTCACAGAGAGTTCACTGCCACAGGGAGTTCACTGTCACAGGGAGTTCACTGTCATAGGGAGTTCACTTCCATAGAGAGTTCACAGCCACATGGGGACTTTACTGTCACAGGGAGTTCCCTGCCACAGGGAGTTCACTGTCACAGAGAGTTCACTTCCACAGGGAGTTCACTGCCACAGGGGGAGTTCACTGCCACAGAGAGTTCACTGCCACTCGGAGTTCACTGCCACAGGGAGTTCACTGCCACAGTGAGTTCACTGCCACAGCGAGTTCACTGTACAGGGAGTCACTGTCACAGAGAGTTCACTGCACAGGGAGTTCACTGCCACAGGGAGTTCACTGTACAGGGAGTCACTGTCACAGAGAGTTCACTGCCACAGGGAGTTCACTGTACAGGGAGTCACTGTCACAGAGAGATCACTCCCACAGAGAGTTCACTGTCACAGAGAGTTCACTTCAACGGGGAGTTCACTGCACAGGGAGTTCACTGCACAGGGAGTTCACTGCCACAGGGAATTCACTGCCACAGGGAGTTCACTGTCACAGGAAGTTCACTGCCACAGGCAGTTCACTGGCACAAGGAGTTCACTGCCACAGAGAGTTCACTTCCAAAGATTGTTCACTGCCATAGAGATTTCACTGCCACAGGTAGTTCACTACCACAGGGCGTTGACCTCCACAGGGAGTTCACTGCCACAGGGAGCTCACTGCCACAGCGTGTTCACTGCACAGGGGGAGTTCACTGCCACAGGGAGTTCACTGCACAGGGAGTTCACTGCACAGGGAGTTCACTGTCGCAGAGAGTTCACTGCCACGGGGAGTTGACTGCACAGGGGGAGTTCACTGTCACAGAGAGTTCACTGCCACAGGGAGGTCACTGCCAGAGGGAGTTAACTGCCAGAGGGAGTTAACTGCCACAGAGAGTTCACTGCCACGGGGAGTTCACTGCCACAGGGAGTTCACTGTCACAGGGGGAGTTTACTGCCACAGGGAGTTCACTGTCACAAGGAGTTCACTGCCACAGGGAGTTCACTGCCACAGGGGGAGTTTACTGCCACAGGGAGTTCACTGCCACAGAGAGTTCACTGCCACAGAGAGTTCACTGTTACAGAGAGTTCACTGCCACACGGAGTTCCCTGCCACAAGGTGTTCACTGTCACAGAGAGTTCACTGCCACAGGGAGTTCACTGCCACAGAGAGTTCACTGCCACAGGGAGTTCACTGTCACAGGGGGAGTTCACTGCCACAAGGAGTTCACTGTCACAGGGAGTTCATTGTACAGGGAGTTCACTGCCACAGAGAGTTCACTGCCACAGGGAGTTCACTGCCACAGGGAGTTCACTGCCACAGGGAGTTCACTGTACAGGGAGTTCACTGTCACAGGGAGTTCACTGCCACAGGGAGTTACTGCCACAGGGAATTCACTGTCACTGGGAGTTCACTGCGCAGGGAGTTCACTGTCACAGAGAGTTTACTGCCACAGGGAGTTCACTGCCACAGGGGAAGTTCACTGCCCCAGAGAGTTCACTGTCACAGAATGTTCACTGTCACAGAGAGTTCACTTCCACAGGGAGTTCACTGCCACAGGGAGTTCACTGTACAGGGAGTTCACTGTCACAGGGAGTTCACTGCCACAGAGAGTTCACTGTCACAGGGGGAGTTCACTGCACAGGCAGTTCACTGCACAGGGAGTTCACTGTCACCGAGAGTTCACTTCCACAGGGAGTTCCCTGCCACAGGGGGAGTTCACTGCCACAGAGAGTTCACTGCCACAGGGAGTTCACTGCCACAGGGAGTTCACTGCCACAGGGGGAGTTCACTGCACAGGGTGTTCACTGTCACAGGGAGTTCACTGCCACAGGGAGCTCACTGTACAGGGAGTTCACTTCCACAGATAGTTCACTGCCACAGGGAGTTCACTGCCACAGGGAGTTCACTGCCACAGGGAGTTCACTGCACAGGGAGTTCACTGTCACAGGGAGTTCACTGCCACAGGGAGTTACTGCCACAGGGAGTTCACTGTCACAGGAAGTTCACTGCCACAGGCAGTTCACTGGCACAAGGAGTTCACTGCCACAGAGAGTTCACTGTCACAGGGGTAGTTTACTGCCACAGGGAGTTCACTGTCACAGGGAGTTCACTGCCACAGGGAGTTCACTGCCACAGGGGGAGTTGAGTGCCACAGGGAGTTCACTGCCACAGAGAGTTCACTGCCACAGAGAGTTCACTGTTACAGAGAGTTCACTGCCACACGGAGTTCCCTGCCACAGGGTGTTCACTGTCACAGAGAGTTCACTGCCACAGGGAGTTCACTGCCACAGAGAGTTCACTGCCACTGGGAGTTCACTGTCACAGGGGGAGTTCACTGCCACAAGGAGGTCACTGTCACAGGGAGTTCATTGTACAGGGAGTTCACTGCCACAGAGAGTTCACTGCCACAGGGAGTTCACTGCCACAGGGAGTTCACTGCCACAGGGAGTTCACTGTACAGGGAGTTCACTGTCACAGGGAGTTCACTGCCACAGGGAGTTCACTGCCACAGGAGGAGTTCACTGCCACAGAGAGTTCACTGTCACAGAAAGTTCACTGTCACAGAGAGTTCACTGCCACAGGGAGTTCAATGCCACAGGGGGAGTTCACTGCACAGGCAGTTCACTGTCACTGGGAGTTTACTGCCACAGGGAGTTCACTGTACAGGGAGTTCACTGTCACAGAGAGTTCACTGCCACAGAGAGTTCACTGTCACAGGGGGAGTTCACTGCACAGGCAGTTCACTGCACAGGGAGTTCACTGTCACCGAGTGTTCACTTCCACAGGGAGTTCCCTGCCACAGGGGGAGTTCACTGCCACAGAGAGTTCACTGACACAGGGAGTTCACTGCCACAGGGAGTTCACTGCCAGAGGGGGAGTTCACTGCACAGTGAGTTCACTGTCACAGGGAGTTCACTGCCACAGGGAGTTCACTGTACAGGGAGTTCACTGCCACAGATAGTTCACTGCCACAGGGAGTTCACTGCCACAGGGAGTTCACTGCCACAGGGAGTTCACTGCACAGGGAGTTCACTGTCACAGGGAGTTCACTGCCACAGAGAGTTACTGCCACAGGGAGTTCACTGTCACAGGAAGTTCACTGCCACAGGCAGTTCACTGGCACAAGGAGTTCACTGCCACAGAGAGTTCACTGTCACAGGGGGAGTTTACTGCCACAGGGAGATCACTGTCACAGGGAGTTCACGGCCACAGGGAGTTCACTGCCACAGAGAGTTCACTGCCACAGAGAGTTCACTGTTACAGAGAGTTCACGGCCACACGGAGTTCCCTGCCACAGGGTGTTCACTGTCACAGAGAGTTCACTGCCACAGGGAGTTCACTGCCACAGAGAGTTCACTGCCACTGGGAGTTCACTGTCACAGGGGGAGTTCACTGCCACAAGGAGGTCACTGTCACAGGGAGTTCATTGTACAGGGAGTTCACTGCCACAGAGAGTTCACTGCCACAGAGAGTTCACTGCCACAGGGAGTTCACTGCCACAGGGAGTTCACTGTACAGGGAGTTCACTGTCACAGGGAGTTCACTGCCACAGGGAGTTACTGCCGCAGGGAATTCACTGTCACTGGGAGTTCACTGCGCAGGGAGTTCACTGTCACAGAGAGTTTACTGCCACAGGGAGTTCACTGCCACAGGAGGAGTTCACTGCCACAGAGAGTTCACTGTCACAGAAAGTTCACTGTCACAGAGAGTTCACTGCCACAGGGAGTTCACTGCCACAGGGGGAGTTCACTGCACAGGCAGTTCACTGTCACAGGGAGTTCACTGCCACAGGGAGTTCACTGTACAGGGAGTTCATTGTCACAGAGAGTTCACTGCCACAGAGAGTTCACTGTCACAGGGGGAGTTCACTGCACAGGCAGTTCACTGCACAGGGAGTTCACTGTCACCGAGAGTTCACTTCCACAGGGAGTTCCCTGCCACAGGGGGAGTTCACTGCCACAGAGAGTTCACTGCCACAGGGAGTTCACTGCCACAGGGAGTTCACTGCCACAGGGGGAGTTCACTTCGCAGGGAGTTCACTGTCACAGGGAGTTCACTGCCACAGGGAGTTCACTGTACAGGGAGTTCACTGCCACAGATAGTTCACTGCCACAGGGAGTTCACTGCCACAGGGAATTCACTGCCACAGGGAATTCACTGCACAGGGAGTTCACTGTCACAGGGAGTTCACTGCCACAGGGAGTTACTGCCACAGGGAGTTCACTGTCACAGGAAGTTCACTGCCACAGGCAGTTCACTGGCACAAGGAGTTCACTGCCACAGAGAGTTCACTGCCACAGAGATTTCACTGCCAGAGGTAGTTCACTGCCACAGGGAGTTCACTGCCACAGGGAGTTCACTACCACAGGTAACTCACTGCCACTGCGAGTTCACTGCACAAGGGGAGTTCACTGCCACAGGGAATTCACTGCCACAGGGAGTTCACTGCCACAGGGAGTTCACTGCACAGGGGGAGTTCACTGTTACAGAGAGTTCACTGCCACAGGGAGTTCACTGCCACAGGGAGTTCACTGCCAGAGGGAGTTCACTGCCACAGAGAGTTCACTGTCACAGGGGGAGTTTCCTGCCACAGGGTGTTCACTGCCACAGGGAGTTCACTGCCACAGGGAGTTCACTGTCACAGGGGGAGTTTCCTGCCACAGGGTGTTCACTGCCACAGGGAGTTCACTGTCACAGGGAGTTCACTGCCACAAGGAGTTCACTGCCACAGAGAGTTCACTGCCACAGAGATTTCACTGCCAGAGGTAGTTCACTGCCACAGGGAGTTCACTGTCACAGGGAGTTCACTGCCACAAGGAGTTCACTGCCACAGGGAGTTCACTGCCACAGAGAGTTCACTGTCTCAGGGGGAGTTTACTGCCACAGGGAGTTGACTGCCACAGAGAGTTCACTGCCACAGGGAGTTCACTGCCACAGGGAGTTCACTGCCACAGAGAGTTCACTGCCACAGGGAGTTCACTGCCACAGGGAGTTCACTGCCACAGGGAGTTCACTGCCACAGGGAGTTCACTGCCACAGGGGGAGTTTACTGCCACAGGGAGTTCACTGCCTCAGGGGGAGTTTACTGCCACAGGGAGTTCACTGCCACAGAGAGTTCACTGCCACAGGGAGTTCATTGTCACAGAGAGTTCACCGCCACAGCGAGTTCCCTGCCACAGGGAGTTCACTGTCACAGAGAGTTCACTGCCACAGGGAGTTCACTGCGACAGAGAGTTCACTGCCACAGGGAGTTCACTGCCACAGGGAGTTCACTCCCACAGGGAGTTCACTGCCACAGGGAGTTCACTGTCACAGGGAGTTCCCTGCCACAGGGAGTTCACTGTCACAGAGAGTTCACTTCCACAGGGAGTTCACTGCCACAGGGGGAGTTCACTGCCACAGAGAGTTCACTGCCACAGGGAGTTCACTTCCACAGGGAGTTCACTGCGACAGGGGGAGTTCACTGCCACAGAGAGTTCACTGTCACAGGGAGTTCACTGCCACTGGGAGTTCACTGCACATGGAGTTCACTGCACAGGGAGTTCACTGTCACAGGCAGTTCACTGCCACAGGGAGTTCACTGCCACAGAGAGTTCACTGCCACAGGGAGTTCACTGCCACAGAGAGTTCACTGCCACAGAGAGTTCACTGCCACAGGGAGCTCACTGTCACAGGGAGTTCACTGCCACAGGGAGTTCACTGCCACAGGGGGAGTTTTCTGCCACAGAGAGTTCCCTGTCACAGAGAGTTCACTGCCACAGGGAGTTCACTGCCACAGGGAGTTCACTGTCACAGGGAGTTCACTGTTACAGAGAGTTCACTGCCACACGGAGTTCCCTGCCACAGGGTGTTCACTGTCACAGCGAGTTCACTGCCACAGGGAGTTCAATGCCACAGAGAGTTCACTGCCACAGGGAGTTCACTGTCACAGGGAGTTCACTGTTACAGAGAGTTCACTGCCACACGGAGTTCCCTGCCACAGGGTGTTCACTGTCACAGAGAGTTCACTGCCACAGGGAGTTCACTGCCACAGAGAGTTCACTGCCACAGGGAGTTACTGCCACAGGGAGTTCACTGCACAGGGAGTTCACTGTCACAGGGAGTTCACTGCGCAGGGAGTTCACTGTCACAGAGAGTTTACTGCCACAGGGAGTTCACTGCCACAGGGGGAGTTCACTGCCACAGAGAATTCACTGTCACAGAGAGTTCACTGTCACAGAGAGTTCACTGCCACAGGGAGTTCACTGCCACAGGGGGAGTTCACTGCACAGGCAGTTCACTGTCACAGGGAGATCACTGCCACAGGGAGTTCACTGTACAGGGTGTTCACTGTCACAGAGAGTTCACTGCCGCAGAGAGTTCACTGTCACAGTGAGTTCACTGCAACAGGGAGTTCACTGCACAGGGAGTTCACTGTCACCGAGAGTTCACTTCCACAGGGAGTTCCATGCCGCAGGGGGAGTTCACTGCCACAGAGAGTTCACTGCCACAGGGAGTTCACTGCCACAGAGAGTTCACTGCCACAAGCGGAGTTCAGTGCACAGGGAGTTCACTGTCACTTGGAGTTCACTGCCACAGGGAGTTCACTTTACGGGGAGTTTACTGTCACAGAGAGTTCACTGCCACAGAGAGTTCACTGTCACAGAGAGTTCACTGCCACGGGGTGTTCACTGCACAGGGAGTTCACTGCACAGGGAGTTCACTGTCACAGGCAGTTCACTGCCACAGGGAGTTCACTGCCACAGAGAGTTCACTGCCACAGAGAGTTCACTGCCACAGAGAGTTCACTGTCACAGAGAGTTCACTGCCTCAGGGAGTTCACTGCCACAGTGAGTTTACTTCACAGGGTGGGTTCACTGTCACTGGGAGTTCACTGCCACAGGGAGTTCACTGCCACAGAGAGTTCACTGTCTCAGGGGGAGTTTACTGCCACAGGGAGTTCACTGCCACAGAGAGTTCACTGCCACAGGGAGTTCACTTCCACAGGGAGTTCACTGCCACAGAGAGTTCACTGTCACAGGGAGTTCATTGTCACAGAGAGTTCACCGCCACAGCGAGTTCCCTGCCACAGGGAGTTCACTGTCACAGAGAGTTCACTGCCACAGGGAGTTCACTGCCACAGAGCGTTCACTGCCACAGGGAGTTCACTGCCACAGGGAGTTCACTCCCACAGGGAGTTCACTGCTACAGGGAGTTCACTGTCACAGAGAGTTGACTGCCACAGGGAGTTCACTGCCACAGAGAGTTCACTGCCACAGGGAGTTCACTGCCACAGGGAGTTCACTGCCACAGGGGGAGTTCACTGCCACAGAGAGTTCACTGTCACAGGGAGTTCACTGCCACTGGGAGTTCACTGCACATGGAGTTCACTGCACAGGGAGTTCACTGTCACAGGCAGTTCACTGCCACAGGGAGTTCACTGCCACAGAGAGTTCACTGCCACAGGGAGTTCACTGCCACAGAGAGTTCACTGCCACAGAGAGTTCACAGCCACAGGGAGTTCAATGCCACAGGGAGCTCACTGTCACAGGGAGTTCACTGCCACAGGGAGTTCACTGCCACAGGGGGAGTTTACTGCCACAGAGAGTTCCCTTTCACAGAGAGTTCACTGCCACAGGGAGTTGACTGCCACAGGGAGTTCACTGTCACAGGGAGTTCACTGTTACAGAGAGTTCACTGCCACACGGAGTTCCCTGCCACAGGGTGTTCACTGTCACAGAGAGTTCACTGCCACAGGGAGTTCACTGCCACAGAGAGTTCACTGCCACAGGGAGTTACTGCCACAGGGAGTTCACTGCACAGGGAGTTCACTGTCACAGGGAGTTCACTGCGCAGAGAGTTCACTGTCACAGAGAGTTTACTGCCACAGGGAGTTCACTGCCACAGGGGGAGTTCACTGCCACAGAGAGTTCACTGCCACAGAGAGTTCACTGTCACAGAGAGTTCACTGTCACAGAGAGTTCACTGCCACAGGGAGTTCACTGCCACAGGGGGAGTTCACTGCACAGGCAGTTCACTGTCACAGGGAGTTCACTGCCACAGGGAGTTCACTGTTCAGGGAGTTCACTGTCACAGAGAGTTCACTGCCGCAGAGAGTTCACTGTCACTTGGAGTTCACTGCCACAGGGAGTTCACTTTACGGGGAGTTTACTGTCACAGAGAGTTCACTGCCACAGAGAGTTCACTGTCACAGAGAGTTCACTGCCACGGGGAGTTCACTGCACAGGGAGTTCACTGCACAGGGAGTTCACTGTCACAGGCAGTTCACTGCCACAGGGAGTTCACTGCCACAGAGAGTTAACTGCCACAGGGAGTTCACTGCCACAGAGAGTTCACTGTCACAGAGAGTTCACTGCCTCAGGGAGTTCACTGCCACAGTGAGTTCACTGCACAGGGTGGGTTCACTGTCACTGGGAGTTCACTGCCACAGGGAGTTCACTCCCACAGGGAGTTCACTGCCACAGGGAGTTGACTGTCACAGGGAGTTCCCTGCCACAGGGAGTTCACTGTCACAGAGAGTTCACTTCCACAGGGAGTTCACTGCCACAGGGGGAGTTCACTGCCACAGAGAGTTCAATGCCACAGGGAGTTCACTGCCACAGGGAGTTCACTGCCACAGGGGGAGTTCACTGCACAAGGAGTTCACTGTCACAGGGAGTTCACTGCCGCTGGGAGTTCACTGTACAGGGAGTCACTGTCACAGAGAGTTCACTGCCACAGAGAGTTCACTGTCACAGAGAGTTCACTGCCACGGGGAGTTCACTGCACATTGAGTTCACTGCACAGGGAGTTCACTGTCACAGGCAGTTCACTGCCACAGGGAGTTCACTGCCACAGAGAGTTCACTGCCACAGGGAGTTCACTGCCACAGAGAGTTCACTGCCACAGAGAGTTCACTGCCACAGGGAGTTCACTGCCACAGGGAGCTCACTGTCACAGGGAGTTCACTGCCACAGGGAGTTCACTGCCACAGGGGGAGGTTACTGCCACACGGAGTTCCCTGCCACAGGGTGTTCACTGTCACAGAGAGTTCACTGCCACAGGGAGTTCACTGCCACAGAGAGTTCACTGCCACAGGGAGTTCACTGTCACAGGGGGAGTTCACTGCCACAAGGAGTTCACTGTCACAGGGAGTTCATTGTACAGGGAGTTGACTGCCACAGAGAGTTCACTGCCACAGGGAGTTCACTGCCACAGGGAGTTCACTGCCACAGGGAGTTCACTGTAAAGGGACTTCACTGTCACAGGGAGTTCACTGCCACAGGGAGTTACTGCCACAGGGAATTCACTGTCACTGGGAGTTCACTGCGCAGGGAGTTCACTGTCACAGAGAGTTTACTGCCACAGGGAGTTCACTGCCACAGGGGGAGTTCACTGCCACAGAGAGTTCACTGTCACAGAGATTTCACTGTCACAGAGAGTTCACTGCCACAGGGAGTTCACTGCCACAGGCAGTTCACTGGCACAAGGAGTTCACTGCCACAGAGAGTTCACTGCCACAGAGATTTCACTGCCAGAGGTAGTTCACTGCCACAGGGAGTTCACTGCCACAGGGTGTTCACTACCACAGGTAACTCACTGCCACTGCGAGTTCACTGCACAAGGGGAGTTCACTGCCACAGGGAGTTCACTGCCACAGGGAGTTCACTGCACAGGGGGTGTTCACTGTTACAGAGAGTTCACTGCCACAGGGAGTTCACTGCCACAGGGAGTTCACTGCCAGAGGGAGTTCACTGCCACAGAGAGTTCACTGTCACAGGGGGAGTTTCCTGCCACAGGGAGTTCACTGCCACAGGGAGTTCACTGCCACAGGGAGTTCACTGTCACAGGGAGTTCACTGCCACAAGGAGTTCACTGCCACAGGGAGTTCACTGCCACAGGGGGAGTTCACTGCCACAGAGAGTTCACTGCCACAGGGTGTTCACTGCCACAGGGGGAGTTCACTGCACAAGGAGTTCACTGTCACAGGGAGTTCACTGCCACTGGGAGTTCACTGTCACAGGGAGTTCACTGCCACAGAGAGTTCACTGCCACAGAGAGTTCACTGTCACAGAGAGTTCACTGCCTCAGGGAGTTCACTGCCACAGTGAGTTTACTTCACAGGGTGGGTTCACTGTCACTGGGAGTTCACTGCCACAGGGAGTTCACTGCCACAGAGAGTTCACTGTCTCAGGGGGAGTTTACTGCCACAGGGAGTTCACTGCCACAGAGAGTTCACTGCCACAGGGAGTTCACTTCCACAGGGAGTTCACTGCCACAGAGAGTTCACTGTCACAGGGAGTTCATTGTCACAGAGAGTTCACCGCCACAGCGAGTTCCCTGCCACAGGGAGTTCACTGTCACAGAGAGTTCACTGCCACAGGGAGTTCACTGCCACAGAGCGTTCACTGCCACAGGGAGTTCACTGCCACAGGGAGTTCACTCCCACAGGGAGTTCACTGCTACAGGGAGTTCACTGTCACAGAGAGTTGACTGCCACAGGGAGTTCACTGCCACAGAGAGTTCACTGCCACAGGGAGTTCACTGCCACAGGGAGTTCACTGCCACAGGGGGAGTTCACTGCCACAGAGAGTTCACTGTCACAGGGAGTTCACTGCCACTGGGAGTTCACTGCACATGGAGTTCACTGCACAGGGAGTTCACTGTCACAGGCAGTTCACTGCCACAGGGAGTTCACTGCCACAGAGAGTTCACTGCCACAGGGAGTTCACTGCCACAGAGAGTTCACTGCCACAGAGAGTTCACAGCCACAGGGAGTTCAATGCCACAGGGAGCTCACTGTCACAGGGAGTTCACTGCCACAGGGAGTTCACTGCCACAGGGGGAGTTTACTGCCACAGAGAGTTCCCTTTCACAGAGAGTTCACTGCCACAGGGAGTTGACTGCCACAGGGAGTTCACTGTCACAGGGAGTTCACTGTTACAGAGAGTTCACTGCCACACGGAGTTCCCTGCCACAGGGTGTTCACTGTCACAGAGAGTTCACTGCCACAGGGAGTTCACTGCCACAGAGAGTTCACTGCCACAGGGAGTTACTGCCACAGGGAGTTCACTGCACAGGGAGTTCACTGTCACAGGGAGTTCACTGCGCAGAGAGTTCACTGTCACAGAGAGTTTACTGCCACAGGGAGTTCACTGCCACAGGGGGAGTTCACTGCCACAGAGAGTTCACTGCCACAGAGAGTTCACTGTCACAGAGAGTTCACTGTCACAGAGAGTTCACTGCCACAGGGAGTTCACTGCCACAGGGGGAGTTCACTGCACAGGCAGTTCACTGTCACAGGGAGTTCACTGCCACAGGGAGTTCACTGTTCAGGGAGTTCACTGTCACAGAGAGTTCACTGCCGCAGAGAGTTCACTGTCACTTGGAGTTCACTGCCACAGGGAGTTCACTTTACGGGGAGTTTACTGTCACAGAGAGTTCACTGCCACAGAGAGTTCACTGTCACAGAGAGTTCACTGCCACGGGGAGTTCACTGCACAGGGAGTTCACTGCACAGGGAGTTCACTGTCACAGGCAGTTCACTGCCACAGGGAGTTCACTGCCACAGAGAGTTAACTGCCACAGGGAGTTCACTGCCACAGAGAGTTCACTGTCACAGAGAGTTCACTGCCTCAGGGAGTTCACTGCCACAGTGAGTTCACTGCACAGGGTGGGTTCACTGTCACTGGGAGTTCACTGCCACAGGGAGTTCACTCCCACAGGGAGTTCACTGCCACAGGGAGTTGACTGTCACAGGGAGTTCCCTGCCACAGGGAGTTCACTGTCACAGAGAGTTCACTTCCACAGGGAGTTCACTGCCACAGGGGGAGTTCACTGCCACAGAGAGTTCAATGCCACAGGGAGTTCACTGCCACAGGGAGTTCACTGCCACAGGGGGAGTTCACTGCACAAGGAGTTCACTGTCACAGGGAGTTCACTGCCGCTGGGAGTTCACTGTACAGGGAGTCACTGTCACAGAGAGTTCACTGCCACAGAGAGTTCACTGTCACAGAGAGTTCACTGCCACGGGGAGTTCACTGCACATTGAGTTCACTGCACAGGGAGTTCACTGTCACAGGCAGTTCACTGCCACAGGGAGTTCACTGCCACAGAGAGTTCACTGCCACAGGGAGTTCACTGCCACAGAGAGTTCACTGCCACAGAGAGTTCACTGCCACAGGGAGTTCACTGCCACAGGGAGCTCACTGTCACAGGGAGTTCACTGCCACAGGGAGTTCACTGCCACAGGGGGAGGTTACTGCCACACGGAGTTCCCTGCCACAGGGTGTTCACTGTCACAGAGAGTTCACTGCCACAGGGAGTTCACTGCCACAGAGAGTTCACTGCCACAGGGAGTTCACTGTCACAGGGGGAGTTCACTGCCACAAGGAGTTCACTGTCACAGGGAGTTCATTGTACAGGGAGTTGACTGCCACAGAGAGTTCACTGCCACAGGGAGTTCACTGCCACAGGGAGTTCACTGCCACAGGGAGTTCACTGTAAAGGGACTTCACTGTCACAGGGAGTTCACTGCCACAGGGAGTTACTGCCACAGGGAATTCACTGTCACTGGGAGTTCACTGCGCAGGGAGTTCACTGTCACAGAGAGTTTACTGCCACAGGGAGTTCACTGCCACAGGGGGAGTTCACTGCCACAGAGAGTTCACTGTCACAGAGATTTCACTGTCACAGAGAGTTCACTGCCACAGGGAGTTCACTGCCACAGGCAGTTCACTGGCACAAGGAGTTCACTGCCACAGAGAGTTCACTGCCACAGAGATTTCACTGCCAGAGGTAGTTCACTGCCACAGGGAGTTCACTGCCACAGGGTGTTCACTACCACAGGTAACTCACTGCCACTGCGAGTTCACTGCACAAGGGGAGTTCACTGCCACAGGGAGTTCACTGCCACAGGGAGTTCACTGCACAGGGGGTGTTCACTGTTACAGAGAGTTCACTGCCACAGGGAGTTCACTGCCACAGGGAGTTCACTGCCAGAGGGAGTTCACTGCCACAGAGAGTTCACTGTCACAGGGGGAGTTTCCTGCCACAGGGAGTTCACTGCCACAGGGAGTTCACTGCCACAGGGAGTTCACTGTCACAGGGAGTTCACTGCCACAAGGAGTTCACTGCCACAGGGAGTTCACTGCCACAGGGGGAGTTCACTGCCACAGAGAGTTCACTGCCACAGGGTGTTCACTGCCACAGGGGGAGTTCACTGCACAAGGAGTTCACTGTCACAGGGAGTTCACTGCCACTGGGAGTTCACTGTACAGGGAGTCACTGTCACAGAGAGTTCACTGCCACCGAGTGTTCACTGTCACAGAGAGTTCACTGCCACGGGGAGTACACTGCACAGGGAGTTCACTGCACAGGTAGTTCTCTTCCACAGGGAATTCACTGCCACAGGGAGTTTACTGTCACAGGATGTTCACTGCCACAGGCAGTTCACTGGCACAAGGAGTTCACTGCCACAGAGAGTTCACTGCCACAGAGAGTTCACTGCCACAGGTAGTTCACTGCCACAGGGAGTTCACTGTCACAGGGAGCTCACTGCCACAGCGAGTTCACTGCCTAGGGGGAGTTCACTGCCACAGGGAGTTCACTGCACAGGGGGTGTTCACTGTCACAGAGAGTTCACTGCCACAGGGAGTTCACTGTCACAGGGGGAGTTTACTGCCACAGGGCGTTCACTGTCACAGAGAGTTCACTGCCACAGGGAGTTCACTGCCACAGGGGTAGTTTACTGCCACAGGGAATTCACTGCCACAGAGAGTTCACTGTCACAGGGAGTTCCCTGTCATAGAGAGTTCACTGCCACAGGGAGTTCACTGTCACAGGGAGTTCACTGCCACAGGGAGTTCACTGCCACAGGGAGTTCACTGCCACAGGGAGTTCACTGTCACAGAGAGTTCACTGTCACAGGAAGTTCACTGCCACAGGCAGTTCACTGGCACAAGGAGTTCACTGCCACAGAGAGTTCACTGCCACAGAGATTTCACTGCCAGAGGTAGTTCACTGCCACAGGGAGTTCACTGCCACAGGGAGTTCACTACCACAGGTAACTCACTGCCACTGCGAGTTCACTGCACAAGGGGAGTTCACTGCCACAGGGAATTCACTGCCACAGGGAGTTCACTGCACAGGGGGAGTTCACTGTTACAGAGAGTTCACTGCCACAGGGAGCTCACTGCCACAGGGAGTTCACTGCCAGAGGGAGTTCACTGCCACAGAGAGTTCACTGTCACAGGGGGAGTTTCCTGCCACAGGGAGTTCACTGCCACAGGGAGTTCTCTGCCACAGGGAGTTCACTGTCACAGGGAGTTCACTGCCACAAGGAGTTCACTGCCACAGGGAGTTCACTGCCACAGAGAGTTCACTGTCTCAGGGGGAGTTTACTGCCACAGGGAGTTCACTGCCACAGAGAGTTCACTGCCATAGGGAGTTCACTGCCACAGGGAGTTCACTGCCACAGAGAGTTCACTGTCACAGGGGGAGTTTACTGCCACAGGGAGTTTACTGCCACAGGGAGTTCACTGCCACAGAGAGTTCACTGCCACAGGGAGTTCATTTTCACAGAGAGTTCACCGCCACAGCGAGTTCCCTGCCACAGGGAGTTCACTGTCACAGAGAGTTCACTGCCACAGGGAGTTCACTGCCACAGAGAGTTCACTGCCACAGGGAGTTCACTGCCACAGAGAGTTCACTGCCACAGGGAGTTCACTGTCACAGGGGGAGTTCACGGCCACAAGGAGTTCACTGTCACAGGGAGTTCACTGTACAGGGAGTTCACTGCCACAGACCGTTAACTGCCACAGGGAGTTTACTGCCACAGGGAGTTCACTGCCACAGGGAGTTCACTGCACAGGGAGTTCACTGTCACAGGGAGTTCACTGCCACAGGGAGTTACTGCCACAGGGAGTTCACTGCACAGGGAGTTCACTGTCACAGGGAGTTCACTGCGCAGGGAGTTCACTGTCACAGAGAGTTTACTGCCACAGGGAGTTCACTGCCACCGGGGGAGTTCACTGCCACAGAGAATTCTCTGCCACAGAGAGTTCACTGTCACAGAGAGTTCACTGTCACAGAGCGTTCACTGCCACAGGGAGTTCACAGCCACAGGGGGAGTTCACTGCACAGGCAGTTCACTGTCACAGGGAGTTCACTGCCACAGGGAGTTCACTGTACAGGGAGTTCACTGCCACAGGGAGTTCACTACCACAGGTAACTCACTGCCACAGCGAGTTCACTGCACAAGGGGAGTTCACTGCCACAGGGAGTTCACTGCCACAGGGAGTTCACTGCCACAGAGAGTTCACTGCACAGGGGTAGTTCACTGTTACAGAGAGTTCACTGCCACAGGGAGTTCACTGCCACAGGGAGTTCACTGCCAGAGGGAGTTGACTGCCACAGAGAGTTCACTGTCAAAGGGGGAGTTTCCTGCCACAGGGAGTTCACTGCCACAGGGAGTTCACTGTCACAGGGAGTTCACTGCCACAAGGAGTTCACTGCCACAGGGAGTTCACTGCCACAGAGAGTTCACTGTCTCAGGGGGAGTTTACTGCCACAGGGAGTTCACTGCCACAGAGAGTTCACTGCCACAGGGAGTTCACTGCCACAGAGAGTTCTCTGTCACAGGGGGAGTTTACTGCCACAGGGAGTTCACTTCCACAGGGAGTTCACTGCCACAGGGTGAGTTTACTGCCACAGGGAGTTCACTGCCACAGAGAGTTCACTGCCACAGGGAGTTCACTGTCACAGGGGGAGTTCACTGCCACAAGGAGTTCACTGTCACAGGGAGCTCACTGTACAGGGAGTTCACTGCCACAGACAGTTAACTGCCACAGGGAGTTCACTGCCACAGGGAGTTCACTGCCACAGGGAGTTCACTGCACAGGGAGTTCACTGTCACAGGGAGTTCACTGCCACAGGGAGTTACTGCCACAGGGATTTCACTGCCACAGGGAGTTCACTGCCACAGAGAGTTCACTGTCTCAGGGGGAGTTTACTGCCACAGGGAGTTCACTGCCACAGAGAGTTCACTGCCACAGGGAGTTCACTGCCACAGGGAGTTCACTGCCACAGAGAGTTCACTGTCACAGGGGGATTTTACTGCCACAGGTAATTCACTGCCACAGGGAGTTCACTGCCACAGGGGGAGTTTACTGCCACAGGGAGTTCACTGCCACAGGGAGTTCACTGCCACAGGGGGAGTTTACTGCCACAGGGAGTTCACTGCCACAGAGAGTTCACTGCCACAGGGAGTACATTGTCACAGAGAGTTCACCGCCACAGCGAGTTCCCTGCCACAGGGAGTTCACTGTCACAGAGAGTTCACTGCCACAGGAAGTTCACTGCCACAAGAGTTCACTGTCACAGGGAGTTCACTGTACAGGGAGTTCACTGCCACAGACAGTTAACTGCCACAGGGAGTTCACTGCCGCAGGGAGTTCACTGCCACAGGGAGTTCACTGCACAGGGGGTTCACTGTCACAGGGAGTTCACTGCCACAGGGAGTTACTGCCACAGGGAGTTCACTGCACAGGGAGTTCACTGTCACAGGGAGTTCACTGCGCAGGGAGTTCACTGTCACAGAGAGTTTACTGCCACAGGGAGTTCACTGCCACAGGGGGAGTTCACTGCCACAGAGAATTCACTGCCACAGAGAGTTCACTGTCACAGAGAGTTCACTGCCACAGGGAGTTCACTGCCACAGGGGGAGTTCACTGCACAGGCAGTTCACTGTCACAGGGAGTTCACTGCCACAGGGAGTTCACTTTACAGGGAGTTCACGGTCACAGAGAGTTCACTGCCACAGAGAGTTCACTGTCACAGTGAGTTAACTGCAACAGGGAGTTCACTGCACAGGGAGTTCACTGTCACCGAGAGTTCACTATCACAGGCAGTTCACTGCCACAGGGAGTTCACTGCCACAGAGAGTTCACTGCCACAGGGAGTTCACTGGCACAGAGATTTCACTGTCAACAGAGAGTTCACTGCCACAGAGAGTTCACTGCCACAGGGAGTTCACTGCCACAGGGAGCTCACTGTCACTGGGAGTTCACTGCCACAGGGAGTTCACTGCCACAGGGGGAGTTTACTGCCACAGGGAGTTCCCTGTCACAGAGAGTTCACTGCCACAGGGAGTTCACTGCCACAGGGAGTTCACTGTCACAGGGAGTTCACCGCCACAGGGAGTTCACTGCCACAGGGAGTTCACTGTCTCAGAGAGTTCACTTCCACAGGGAGTTCACTGTCACAGAGAGTTCACTTACACAGGAAGTTCACTGGCACAGGGAGTTCACTGTCACAGGGAGTTCCCTGCCACAGGGAGTTCACTATCACAGAGAGTTCACTGTCACAGGGAGTTCCATGCCACAGGGAGTTCACTATCACAGAGAGTTCACTTCCACAGGGAGGTCACTGCCACAGGGAGTTCACTGCCACAGAGAGTTCACTGTCACAGGGGGAGTTTACTGCCACAGGGAGTTCACTGCCACAGGGAGTTCACTTCCACAGGGAGTTCACTGCCACAGGGGGAGTTTACTGCCACAGGGAGTTCACTGCCACAGAGAGTTCACTGCCACAGGGAGTTCATTGTCACAGAGAGTTCACCGCCACAGCGAGTTCCCTGCCACAGGGAGTTCACTGTCACAGAGAGTTCACTGCCACAGGGAGTTTACTGCCACAGGGAGTTCACTGCCACAGAGAGTTCACTGTCACAGGGGGAGTTTACTGCCACAGGGAGTTCACTTCCACAGGGAGTTCACTGCCACAGGGGGAGTTTACTGCCACAGGGATTTCACTGCCACACAGAGTTCACTGCCACAGGGAGTTCATTGTCACAGAGAGTTCACCGCCACAGCGAGTTCCCTGCCACAGGGAGTTCAATGTCACAGAGAGTTCACTGCCACAGCGTTTTCACTGCCACAGAGAGTTCACTGCTACAGGGAGTTCACTGTCACAGGGGGAGTTCACTGCCACAAGGAGTTCACTGTCACAGGGAGTTCACTGTACAGGGAGTTCACTGCCACAGACAGTTAACTGCCACAGGGAGTTCACTGCCACAGGGAGCTCACTGTCACTGGGAGTTCACTGTCACCGAGAGTTCACTTCCACAGGGAGTACACTGCCGCAGGGGGAGTTCACTGCCACAGAGGTTTCACTGCCACAGGGAGTTCACTGCCACAGAGAGTTCACTGCCACAAGGGGAGTTCACTGCACAGGGAGTTCACTGTCACTTGGAGTTCACTGCCACAGGTAGTTCACTGTACAGGGAGTTTACTGTCACAGAGAGTTCACTGCCACAGAGAGTTCACTGTCACAGAGAGTTCACTGCCACGGGGAGTTCACTGCACAGGGAGTTCACTTCCACAGAGAGTTCACTGCCACAGGGAGTTCACTGCCACAGGGAGCTGACTGTCACTGGGAGTTCACTGTCACCGAGAGTTCACTTCCACAGGGAGTTCACTGCCACAGGGAGTTCACTGCCACAGAGAGTTCACTGCCACAAGGGGAGTTCACTGCACAGGGAGTTCACTGTCACTTGGAGTTCACTGCCACAGGTAGTTCACTGTACAGGGAGTTTACTGTCACAGAGAGTTCACTGCCACAGGGGGAGTTCACTGCCACAGGGAGCTGACTGTCACTGGGAGTTCACTGCCACAGGGAGTTCACTGCCACAGGGGGAGTTTACTGCCACAGGGAGTTCCCTGTCACAGAGAGTTCACTGCCACAGGGAGTTCACTGCCACAGGGGGAGTTTACTGCCACAGGGAGTTCCCTGTCACAGAGAGTTCACTGCCACAGGGAGTTCACTGCCACAGGGAGTTCTCTGTCACAGGGAGTTCACTGCCACAGGGAGTTCACTGCCACAGGGAGTTCACTGTCACAGAGAGTTCACTTCCACAAGGAGTTCACTGTCACAGAGAGTTCACTTCCACAGGAAGTTCACTGCCACAGGGAGTTCACTGTCACAGGGAGTTCCCTGCCACAGGGAGTTCACTATCACAGAGAGTTCACTGTCACAGGGAGTTCCATGCCACAGAGAGTTCACTATCACAGAGAGTTCACTTCCACAGGGAGTTCACTGCCACAGGGAGTTCACTGCCACAGAGAGTTCACTGTCACAGGGGGAGTTTACTGCCACAGGGAGTTCACTTCCACAGGGAGTTCACTGCCACAGGGGGAGTTTACTGCCACAGGGAGTTCACTGCCACACAGAGTTCACTGCCACAGGGAGTTCATTGTCACAGAGAGTTCACCACCACAGCGAGTTCCCTGCCACAGGGAGTTCACTGTCACAGAGAGTTCACTGCCACAGAGAGTTTACTGCCACAGGGAGTTCACTGCCACAGAGAGTTCACTGTCACAGGGGGAGTTTACTGCCACAGGGAGTTCACTTCCACAGGGAGTTCACTGCCACAGGGGGAGTTTACTGCCACAGGGAGTTCACTGCCACACAGAGTTCACTGCCACAGGGAGTTCATTGTCACAGAGAGTCCACCGCCACAGCGAGTTCCCTGCCACATGGAGTTCACTGTCACAGAGAGTTCACTGCCACAGGGAGTTCACTGCCACAGAGAGTTCACTGCCACAGGGGGAGTTCATTGCCACAAGGAGTTCACTGTCACAGGGAGTTCACTGTACAGTGAGTTCACTGCCACAGACAGTTAACTTCCACAGGGAGTTCACTGCCACAGGGAGTTCACTGCCACAGGGAGCTCACTGTCACTGGGAGTTCACTGTCACCGAGAGTTCACTTCCACAGGGAGTTCACTGCCGCAGGGGGAGTTCACTGCCACAGGGAGTTCACTGCCACAGAGAGTTCACTGCCACAAGGGGAGTTCACTGCACAGGGAGTTCACTGTCACTTGGAGTTCACTGCCACAGGGAGTTCACTGTACAGGGAGTTTACTGTCACAGAGAGTTCACTGCCACAGAGAGTTCACTGTCACAGAGAGTTCACTGCCACGGGGAGTTCACTGCACAGGGAGTTCACTGCACAGGGAGTTCACTGTCACAGGCAGTTCACTGCCACAGGGAGTTCACTGCCACAGAGAGTTCACTGCCACAAGGAGTTCACTGCCACAGAGAGTTCACTGCCACAGAGAGTTCACTGCCACAGGGAGTTCACTGCCACAGGGAGCTCACTGTCACTGGGAGTTCACTGCCACAGGGAGTTCACTGCCACAGGGGGAGTTTACTGCCACAGGGAGTTCCCTGTCACAGAGAGTTCACTGCCACAGGGAGTTCACTGCCACAGGGAGTTCACTGTCACAGGGAGTTCACTGCCACAGGGAGTTCCCTGCCACAGGGAGTTCACTGTCACAGAGAGTTCACTGTCACAGGGAGTTCCATGCCACAGGGAGTTCACTATCACAGAGAGTTCACTTCCACAGGGAGTTCACTGCCACAGGGAGTTCACTGCCACAGAGAGTTCACTGTCACAGGGGGAGTTTACTGCCACAGGGAGTTCACTTCCACAGGGAGTTCACTGCCACAGGGGGAGTTTACTGCCACAGGGAGTTCACTGCCACAGAGAGTTCACTGCCACAGGGAGTTCATTGTCACAGAGAGTTCACTGCCACGGGGAGTTCACTGCACAGGGAGTTCACTGCCACAGAGAGTTCACTGCCACAGAGAGTTCACTGTCACAGAGAGTTCACTGCCACGGGGAGTTCACTGCACAGGGAGTTCACTGCACAGGGAGTTCACTGTCACTTGGAGTTCACTGCCACGGGGAGTTCACTGCACAGGGAGTTCACTGCACAGGGAGTTCACTGTCACAGGCAGTTCACTGCCACAGGGAGTTCACTGCCACAGAGAGTTCACTGTCACAGAGAGTTCACTTCCACAGAGAGTTCACTGCCACAGGGAGTTCACTGCCACAGGGAGCTGACTGTCACTGGGAGTTCACTGTCACCGAGAGTTCACTTCCACAGGGAGTTCACTGCCACAGGGAGTTCACTGCCACAGAGAGTTCACTGCCACAAGGGGAGTTCACTGCACAGGGAGTTCACTGTCACTTGGAGTTCACTGCCACAGGTAGTTCACTGTACAGGGAGTTTACTGTCACAGAGAGTTCACTGCCACAGGGGGAGTTCACTGCCACAGGGAGCTGACTGTCACTGGGAGTTCACTGCCACAGGGAGTTCACTGCCACAGGGGGAGTTTACTGCCACAGGGAGTTCCCTGTCACAGAGAGTTCACTGCCACAGGGAGTTCACTGCCACAGGGGGAGTTTACTGCCACAGGGAGTTCCCTGTCACAGAGAGTTCACTGCCACAGGGAGTTCACTGCCACAGGGAGTTCACTGTCACAGGGAGTTCACTGCCACAGGGAGTTCACTGCCACAGGGAGTTCACTGTCACAGAGAGTTCACTTCCACAAGGAGTTCACTGTCACAGAGAGTTCACTTCCACAGGAAGTTCACTGCCACAGGGAGTTCACTGTCACAGGGAGTTCCCTGCCACAGGGAGTTCACTATCACAGAGAGTTCACTGTCACAGGGAGTTCCATGCCACAGGGAGTTCACTATCACAGAGAGTTCACTTCCACAGGGAGTTCACTGCCACAGGGAGTTCACTGCCACAGAGAGTTCACTGTCACAGGGGGAGTTTACTGCCACAGGGAGTTCACTTCCACAGGGAGTTCACTGCCACAGGGGGGGCTTACTGCCACAGGGAGTTCACTGCCACACAGAGTTCACTGCCACAGGGAGTTCATTGTCACAGAGAGTTCACCGCCACAGCGAGTTCCCTGCCACAGGGAGTTCACTGTCACAGAGAGTTCACTGCCACAGAGAGTTTACTGCCACAGGGAGTTCACTGCCACAGAGAGTTCACTGTCACAGGGGGAGTTTACTGCCACAGGGAGTTCACTTCCACAGGGAGTTCACTGCCACAGGGGGAGTTTACTGCCACAGGGAGTTCACTGCCACACAGAGTTCACTGCCACAGGGAGTTCATTGTCACAGAGAGTTCACCGCCACAGCGAGTTCCCTGCCACATGGAGTTCACTGTCACAGAGAGTTCACTGCCACAGGGAGTTCACTGCCACAGAGAGTTCACTGCCACAGGGGGAGTTCATTGCCACAAGGAGTTCACTGTCACAGGGAGTTCACTGTACAGTGAGTTCACTGCCACAGACAGTTAACTGCCACAGGGAGTTCACTGCCACAGGGAGTTCACTGCCACAGGGAGCTCACTGTCACTGGGAGTTCACTGTCACCGAGAGTTCACTTCCACAGGGAGTTCACTGCCGCAGGGGGAGTTCACTGCCACAGAGGTTTCACTGCCACAGGGAGTTCACTGCCACAGAGAGTTCACTGCCACAAGGGGAGTTCACTGCACAGGGAGTTCATTGTCACTTGGAGTTCACTGCCACAGGGAGTTCACTGTACAGGGAGTTTACTGTCACAGAGAGTTCACTGCCACAGAGAGTTCACTGTCACAGAGAGTTCACTGCCACGGGGAGTTCACTGCACAGGGAGTTCACTGCACAGGGAGTTCACTGTCACAGGCAGTTCACTGCCACAGGGAGTTCACTGCCACAGAGAGTTCACTGCCACAAGGAGTTCACTGCCACAGAGAGTTCACTGCCACAGAGAGTTCACTGCCACAGGGAGTTCACTGCCACAGGGAGCTCACTGTCACTGGGAGTTCACTGCCACAGGGAGTTCACTGCCACAGGGGGAGTTTACTGCCACAGGGAGTTCCCTGTCACAGAGAGTTCACTGCCACAGGGAGTTCACTGCCACAGGGAGTTCACTGTCACAGGGAGTTCACTGCCACAGGGAGTTCACTGCCACAGGGAGTTCACTGTCACAGAGAGTTCACTTCCACCGGGAGTTCACTGTCACAGAGAGTTCACTTCCACAGGAAGTTCACTGCCACAGGGAGTTCACTGTCACAGGGAGTTCCCTGCCACAGGGAGTTCACTATCACAGAGAGTTCACTGTCACAGGGAGTTCCCTGCCACAGGGAGTTCACTATCACAGAGAGTTCACTTCCACAGGGAGTTCACTGCCACAGGGAGTTCACTGTCACAGGGGGAGTTTACTGCCACAGGGAGTTCACTTCCACAGGGAGTTCACTGCCACAGGGGGAGTTTACTGCCACAGGGAGTTCACTGCCACAGACAGTTCACTGCCACAGGGAGTTCATTGTCACAGAGAGTTCACCGCCACAGCGAGTTCCCTGCCACAGGGAGTTCACTGTCACAGAGAGTTCACTGCCACAGGGAGTTCATTGCCACAGAGAGTTCACTGCCACAGGGAGTTCACTGTCACAGGGGGAGTTCACTGCCACAAGGAGTTCACTGTCACAGGGAGTTCACTGCCACAGACAGTTAACTGCCACAGGGAGTTCACTGCCACACTGAGTTCACTGCCACAGGGAGTTCACTGCACAGGGAGTTCACTGTCACAGGGACTTCACTGCCACAGGGAGTTCACTGCCACAGGGGGAGTTCACTGCCACAGAGAGTTCACTGCCACAGAGAGTTCACTGTCACAGAGAGTTCACTGTCACAGAGAGTTCACTGCCACAGGGAGTTCACTGCCACAGGGGGTGTTCACTGCACAGGCAGTTCACTGTCACAGGGAGTTCACTGCCACAGGGAGTTCACTGTTCAGGGAGTTCACTGCCACAGAGAGTTCACTGTCACAGTGAGTTCACTGCCACAAGGAGTTCACTGTCACAGGGAGTTCACTGTACAGGGAGTTCACTGCCACAGACAGTTAACTGCCACAGGGAGTTCACTGCCACAGGGAGTTCACTGCCACAGGGAGTTCACTGTTCAGGGAGTTCACTGCCACAGGGAGCTCACTGTCACTGGGAGTTCACTGTCACCGAGAGTTCACTTCCACAGGGAGTACACTGCCGCAGGGGGAGTTCACTGCCACAGAGGTTTCACTGCCACAGGGAGTTCACTGCCACAGAGAGTTCACTGCCACAAGGGGAGTTCACTGCACAGGGAGTTCACTGTCACTTGGAGTTCACTGCCACAGGTAGTTCACTGTACAGGGAGTTTACTGTCACAGAGAGTTCACTGCCACAGAGAGTTCACTGTCACAGAGAGTTCACTGCCACGGGGAGTTCACTGCACAGGGAGTTCACTTCCACAGGGAGTTCACTGCCACAGGGGGAGTTTACTGCCACAGGGAGTTCACTGCCACACAGAGATCACTGCCACAGGGAGTTCATTGTCACAGAGAGTTCACCGCCACAGCGAGTTCCCTGCCACATGGAGTTCACTGTCACAGAGAGTTCACTGCCACAGGGAGTTCACTGCCACAGAGAGTTCACTGCCACAGGGGGAGTTCATTGCCACAAGGAGTTCACTGTCACAGGGAGTTCACTGTACAGTGAGTTCACTGCCACAGACAGTTAACTGCCACAGGGAGTTCACTGCCACAGGGAGTTCACTGCCACAGGGAGCTCACTGTCACTGGGAGTTCACTGTCACCGAGAGTTCACTTCCACAGGGAGTTCACTGCCGCAGGGGGAGTTCACTGCCACAGAGGTTTCACTGCCACAGGGAGTTCACTGCCACAGAGAGTTCACTGCCACAAGGGAAGTTCACTGCACAGGGAGTTCACTGTCACTTGGAGTTCACTGCCACAGGGAGTTCACTGTACAGGGAGTTTACTGTCACAGAGAGTTCACTGCCACAGAGAGTTCACTGTCACAGAGAGTTCACTGCCACGGGGAGTTCACTGCACAGGGAGTTCACTGCACAGGGAGTTCACTGTCACAGGCAGTTCACTGCCACAGGGAGTTCACTGCCACAGAGAGTTCACTGCCACAAGGAGTTCACTGCCACAGAGAGTTCACTGCCACAGAGAGTTCACTGCCACAGGGAGTTCACTGCCACAGGGAGCTCACTGTCACTGGGAGTTCACTGCCACAGGGAGTTCACTGCCACAGGGGGAGTTTACTGCCACAGGGAGTTCCCTGTCACAGAGAGTTCACTGCCACAGGGAGTTCACTGCCACAGGGAGTTCACTGTCACAGGGAGTTCACTGCCACAGGGAGTTCACTGCCACAGGGAGTTCACTGTCACAGAGAGTTCACTTCCACCGGGAGTTCACTGTCACAGAGAGTTCACTTCCACAGGAAGTTCACTGCCACAGGGAGTTCACTGTCACAGGGAGTTCCCTGCCACAGGGAGTTCACTATCACAGAGAGTTCACTGTCACAGGGAGTTCCCTGCCACAGGGAGTTCACTATCACAGAGAGTTCACTTCCACAGGGAGTTCACTGCCACAGGGAGTTCACTGTCACAGGGGGAGTTTACTGCCACAGGGAGTTCACTTCCACAGGGAGTTCACTGCCACAGGGGGAGTTTACTGCCACAGGGAGTTCACTGCCACAGACAGTTCACTGCCACAGGGAGTTCATTGTCACAGAGAGTTCACCGCCACAGCGAGTTCCCTGCCACAGGGAGTTCACTGTCACAGAGAGTTCACTGCCACAGGGAGTTCATTGCCACAGAGAGTTCACTGCCACAGGGAGTTCACTGTCACAGGGGGAGTTCACTGCCACAAGGAGTTCACTGTCACAGGGAGTTCACTGCCACAGACAGTTAACTGCCACAGGGAGTTCACTGCCACACTGAGTTCACTGCCACAGGGAGTTCACTGCACAGGGAGTTCACTGTCACAGGGACTTCACTGCCACAGGGAGTTCACTGCCACAGGGGGAGTTCACTGCCACAGAGAGTTCACTGCCACAGAGAGTTCACTGTCACAGAGAGTTCACTGTCACAGAGAGTTCACTGCCACAGGGAGTTCACTGCCACAGGGGGTGTTCACTGCACAGGCAGTTCACTGTCACAGGGAGTTCACTGCCACAGGGAGTTCACTGTTCAGGGAGTTCACTGCCACAGAGAGTTCACTGTCACAGTGAGTTCACTGCCACAAGGAGTTCACTGTCACAGGGAGTTCACTGTACAGGGAATTCACTGCCACAGACAGTTAACTGCCACAGGGAGTTCACTGCCACAGGGAGTTCACTGCCACAGGGAGTTCACTGTTCAGGGAGTTCACTGCCACAGGGAGCTCACTGTCACTGGGAGTTCACTGTCACCGAGAGTTCACTTCCACAGGGAGTACACTGCCGCAGGGGGAGTTCACTGCCACAGAGGTTTCACTGCCACAGGGAGTTCACTGCCACAGAGAGTTCACTGCCACAAGGGGAGTTCACTGCACAGGGAGTTCACTGTCACTTGGAGTTCACTGCCACAGGTAGTTCACTGTACAGGGAGTTTACTGTCACAGAGAGTTCACTGCCACAGAGAGTTCACTGTCACAGAGAGTTCACTGCCACGGGGAGTTCACTGCACAGGGAGTTCACTTCCACAGAGAGTTCACTGCCACAGGGAGTTCCCTGTCACAGAGAGTTCACTGCCACAAGGGGAGTTCACTGCACAGGGAGTTCACTGTCACTTGGAGTTCACTGCCACAGGTAGTTCACTGTACAGGGAGTTTACTGTCACAGAGAGTTCACTGCCACAGGGGGAGTTCACTGCCACAGGGAGCTGACTGTCACTGGGAGTTCACTGCCACAGGGAGTTCACTGCCACAGGGGGAGTTTACTGCCACAGGGAGTTCCCTGTCACAGAGAGTTCACTGCCACAGGGAGTTCACTGCCACAGGGGGAGTTTACTGCCACAGGGAGTTCCCTGTCACAGAGAGTTCACTGCCACAGGGAGTTCACTGCCACAGGGAGTTCTCTGTCACAGGGAGTTCACTGCCACAGGGAGTTCACTGCCACAGGGAGTTCACTGTCACAGAGAGTTCACTTCCACAAGGAGTTCACTGTCACAGAGAGTTCACTTCCACAGGAAGTTCACTGCCACAGGGAGTTCACTGTCACAGGGAGTTCCCTGCCACAGGGAGTTCACTATCACAGAGAGTTCACTGTCACAGGGAGTTCCATGCCACAGGGAGTTCACTATCACAGAGAGTTCACTTCCACAGGGAGTTCACTGCCACAGGGAGTTCACTGCCACAGAGAGTTCACTGTCACAGGGGGAGTTTACTGCCACAGGGAGTTCACTTCCACAGGGAGTTCACTGCCACAGGGGGAGTTTACTGCCACAGGGAGTTCACTGCCACACAGAGTTCACTGCCACAGGGAGTTCATTGTCACAGAGAGTTCACCACCACAGCGAGTTCCCTGCCACAGGGAGTTCACTGTCACAGAGAGTTAACTGCCACAGAGAGTTTACTGCCACAGGGGGAGTTTACTGCCACAGGGAGTTCACTTCCACAGGGAGTTCACTGCCACAGAGAGTTTACTGCCACAGGGAGTTCACTGCCACAGAGAGTTCACTGTCACAGGGGGAGTTTACTGCCACAGGGAGTTCACTTCCACAGGGAGTTCACTGCCACAGGGGGAGTTTACTGCCACAGGGAGTTCACTGCCACACAGAGTTCACTGCCACAGGGAGTTCATTGTCACAGAGAGTCCACCGCCACAGCGAGTTCCCTGCCACATGGAGTTCACTGTCACAGAGAGTTCACTGCCACAGGGAGTTCACTGCCACAGAGAGTTCACTGCCACAGGGGGAGTTCATTGCCACAAGGAGTTCACTGTCACAGGGAGTTCACTGTACAGTGAGTTCACTGCCACAGACAGTTAACTTCCACAGGGAGTTCACTGCCACAGGGAGTTCACTGCCACAGGGAGCTCACTGTCACTGGGAGTTCACTGTCACCGAGAGTTCACTTCCACAGGGAGTTCACTGCCGCAGGGGGAGTTCACTGCCACAGGGAGTTCACTGCCACAGAGAGTTCACTGCCACAAGGGGAGTTCACTGCACAGGGAGTTCACTGTCACTTGGAGTTCACTGCCACAGGGAGTTCACTGTACAGGGAGTTTACTGTCACAGAGAGTTCACTGCCACAGAGAGTTCACTGTCACAGAGAGTTCACTGCCACGGGGAGTTCACTGCACAGGGAGTTCACTGCACAGGGAGTTCACTGTCACAGGCAGTTCACTGCCACAGGGAGTTCACTGCCACAGAGAGTTCACTGCCACAAGGAGTTCACTGCCACAGAGAGTTCACTGCCACAGAGAGTTCACTGCCACAGGGAGTTCACTGCCACAGGGAGCTCACTGTCACTGGGAGTTCACTGCCACAGGGAGTTCACTGCCACAGGGGGAGTTTACTGCCACAGGGAGTTCCCTGTCACAGAGAGTTCACTGCCACAGGGAGTTCACTGCCACAGGGAGTTCACTGTCACAGGGAGTTCACTGCCACAGGGAGTTCACTGCCACAGGGAGTTCACTGTCACAGAGAGTTCACTTCCACCGGGAGTTCACTGTCACAGAGAGTTCACTTCCACAGGAAGTTCACTGCCACAGGGAGTTCACTGTCACAGGGAGTTCCCTGCCACAGGGAGTTCACTATCACAGAGAGTTCACTGTCACAGGGAGTTCCATGCCACAGGGAGTTCACTATCACAGAGAGTTCACTTCCACAGGGAGTTCACTGCCACAGGGAGTTCACTGCCACAGAGAGTTCACTGTCACAGGGGGAGTTTACTGCCACAGGGAGTTCACTTCCACAGGGAGTTCACTGCCACAGGGGGAGTTCACTGCCACAGGGGGAGTTTACTGCCACAGGGAGTTCACTGCCACAGAGAGTTCACTGCCACAGAGAGTTCACTGCCACGGGGAGTTCACTGCACAGGGAGTTCACTGCCACAGAGAGTTCACTGCCACAGAGAGTTCACTGTCACAGAGAGTTCACTGCCACGGGGAGTTCACTGCACAGGGAGTTCACTGCACAGGGAATTCACTGTCACTTGGAGTTCACTGCCACCGGGAGTTCACTGCACAGGGAGTTCACTGCACAGGGAGTTCACTGTCACAGGCAGTTCACTGCCACAGGGAGTTCACTGCCACAGAGAGTTCACTGTCACAGAGAGTTCACTTCCACAGAGAGTTCACTGCCACAGGGAGTTCACTGCCACAGGGAGCTGACTGTCACTGGGAGTTCACTGTCACCGAGAGTTCACTTCCACAGGGAGTTCACTGCCACAGGGAGTTCACTGCCACAGAGAGTTCACTGCCACAAGGGGAGTTCACTGCACAGGGAGTTCACTGTCACTTGGAGTTCACTGCCACAGGTAGTTCACTGTACAGGGAGTTTACTGTCACAGAGAGTTCACTGCCACAGGGGGAGTTCACTGCCACAGGGAGCTGACTGTCACTGGGAGTTCACTGCCACAGGGAGTTCACTGCCACAGGGGGAGTTTACTGCCACAGGGAGTTCCCTGTCACAGAGAGTTCACTGCCACAGGGAGTTCACTGCCACAGGGGGAGTTTACTGCCACAGGGAGTTCCCTGTCACAGAGAGTTCACTGCCACAGGGAGTTCACTGCCACAGGGAATTCACTGTCACAGGGAGTTCACTGCCACAGGGAGTTCACTGCCACAGGGAGTTCACTGTCACAGAGAGTTCACTTCCACAAGGAGTTCACTGTCACAGAGAGTTCACTTCCACAGGAAGTTCACTGCCACAGGGAGTTCACTGTCACAGGGAGTTCCCTGCCACAGGGAGTTCACTATCACAGAGAGTTCACTGTCACAGGGAGTTCCATGCCACAGGGAGTTCACTATCACAGAGAGTTCACTTCCACAGGGAGTTCACTGCCACAGGGAGTTCACTGCCACAGGGGGTGTTCACTGCACAGGCAGTTCACTGTCACAGGGAGTTCACTGCCACAGGGAGTTCACTTTTCAGGGAGTTCACTGCCACAGAGAGTTCACTGCCACAGAGAGTTCACTGTCACAGTGAGTTCACTGCAACAGGGAGTTCACTGCACAGGGAGTTCACTGTCACCGAGAGTTCACTTCCACAGGGAGTTCCATGCCGCAGGGGGAGTTCACTGCCACAGAGATTTCACTGCCACAGGGAGTTCACTGCCACAGAGAGTTCACTGCCACAAGGGGAGTTCACTGCACAGGGAGTTCACTGTCACTTGGAGTTCACTGCCACAGGGAGTTCACTTTACGGGGAGTTTACTGTCACAGAGAGTTCACTGCCACAGAGAGTTCACTGTCACAGAGAGTTCACTGCCACAAGGAATTCACTGTCACAGGGCGCTCACTCCCACAGCGAGTTCACTGCCTAGGGGGAGTTCACTGCCACAGGGAGTTCACTGCCACAGGGAGTTCACTGCACAGGGGGTGTTCACTGTCACAGAGAGTTCACTGCCACAGGGAGTTCACTGTCACAGGGGGAGTTTACTGCCACAGGGAGTTCACTGTCACAGAGAGTTCACTGCCACAGGGAGTTCACTGCCACAGAGAGTTCACTGTCACAGGGGGAGTTTACTGCCACAGGGAGTTCACTGCCACAGGGAGTTCACTGCCACAGGGGGAGTTTACTGCCACAGGGAGTTCACTGCCACAGAGAGTTCACTGCCACATGGAGTTCATTGTCACAGAGAGTTCACCGCTTCAGCGAGTTCCCTGCCACAGGGAGTTCACTGTCACAGAGAGTTCACTGCCACAGGGAGTTCACTGCCACAGAGAGTTCACTGCCACAGGGAGTTCACTGTCACAGGGGGAGTTCACTGCCACAAGGAGTTCACTGTCACAGGGAGTTCACTGTACAGGGAGTTCACTGCCACAGACAGTTAACTGCCACAGGGAGTTCACTGCCACAGGGAGTTCACTGCCACAGGGAGTTCACTGCACAGGGAGTTCACTGTCACAGGGAGTTCACTGCCACAGGGATTTACTGCCACAGGGAGTTCACTGCCACAGAGAGTTCACTGTCTCAGGGGGAGTTTACTGCCACAGGTAGTTCACTGCCACAGGGAGTTCACTGCCACAGAGAGTTCACTGCCACAGGGAGTTCACTGCCACAGGGAGTTCACTGCCACAGAGAGTTCACTGTCACACGGGGAGTTTACTGCCACAGGGAGTTCACTGCCACAGGGATTTCACTGCCACAGGGGGAGTTTACTGCCACAGGGAGTTCACTGCCACAGAGAGTTCACTGCCACAGGGAGTTCATTGTCACAGAGAGTTCACCGCCACAGCGAGTTCCCTGCCACAGGGAGTTCACTGTCACAGAGAGTTCACTGCCACAGGAAGTTCACTGCCACAGAGAGTTCACTGCCACAGGGAGTTCACTGTCACAGGGGGAGTTCACTGCCACAAGGAGTTCACTGTCACAGGGAGTTCACTGTTCAGGGAGTTCACTGCCACAGACAGTTAACTGCCACAGGGAGTTCACTGCCACAGGGACTTCACCGCCACAGGGAGTTCACTGCACAGGGAGTTCACTGTCACAGGGAGTTCACTGCCACAGGGAGTTACTGCCACAGGGAGTTCACTGCACAGGGAGTTCACTGTCACAGGGAGTTCACTGCGCAGGGAGTTCACTGTCACAGGGTGTTCACTGCCACAGGGAGTTCACTGCCACAGGGGGAGTTCACTGCCACAGAGAGTTCACTGCCACAGAGAGTTCACTGTCACAGAGAGTTCACTGTCACAGAGAGTTCACTGCCACAGGGAGTTTACTGCCACAGGGGGAGTTCACTGCACAGGCAGTTCACTGTCACAGGGAGTTCACTGCCACAGGGATTTTACTGTACAGGGATTTCACTGTCACAGAGAGTTCACTGCCACAGAGAGTTCACTGTCACAGTGAGTTCACTGCCACAGGGAGTTCACTGTCACTTGGAGTTCACTGCCACAGGGAGTTCACTGTAGAGGGAGTTTACTGTCACAGAGAGTTCACTGCCACAGAGAGTTTACTGTCACAGAGAGTTCACTGCCACGGGGAGTTCACTGCACAGGGAGTTCACTGCACAGGGAGTTCACTGTCACATGCAGTTCACTGCCACAGGGAGTTCACTGCCACAGAGAGTTAACTGCCACAGGGAGTTCACTGCCACAGAGAGTTCACTGTCACAGAGAGTTCACTCCCACAGGGAGTTCACTGCCTCAGGGTGTTGACTGCCACAGGGAACTCACTGTCACTGGGAGTTCACTGCCATAGGGAGTTCACTGCCACAGGGGGAGTTTACTGCCACAGGGAGTTCCCTGTCACAGAGAGTTCACTGCCACAGGGAGTTCACTGCCACAGGGAGTTCACTGTCACAGGGAGTTCACTGCCACAGGGAGTTCACTGCCACAGGGAGTTCACTGTCACAGAGAGTTCACTTCCACAGGGAGTTCACTCTCACAGAGAGTTCACTTCCACAGGGAGTTCACTGCCACAGGGAGTTCACTGTCACAGGGAGTTCCCTGCCACAGGGAGTTCACTATCACAGAGAGTTCACTTCCACAGGGAGTTCACTGCCACAGGGGGAGTTCACTGCCACAGAGAGTTCACTGCCTCAGGGAGTTCACTGCCACAGGGAGTTCACTGCCACAGGGGGAGTTCACTGCACAAGGAGTTCACTGTCACAGTGAGTTCACTGCCACTGCGAGTTCCCTGTACAGGGAGTCACTGTCACAGAGAGTTCACTGCCACAGAGAGTTCTCTGTCACAGAGAGTTTACTGCCACGGGGAGTTCACTGCACAGGGAGTTCACTGCACAGGGAGTTCACTGTCACAGGCAGTTCACTGCCACAGGGAGTTCACTGCCACAGAGAGTTCACTGCCACAGGGAGTTCACTTCCACAGAGAGTTCACTGCCACAGGGAGTTCACGGCCACAGGGAGTTCACTGCCACAGGGAGTTCACTGCCACAGGGAGCTCACTGTCACAGGGAGTTCACTGCCACAGGGAGTTCACTGCCACAGGGGGAGTTTACTGCCACAGGGAGTTCCCTGTCACAGAGAGTTCACTGCCACAGGGAGTTCACTGCCACAGGGAGTTCACTGTCACAGGGAGTTCACTGCCACAGGGAGTTCACTGCCACAGGGAGTTCACTGTCACAGGGAGTTCCCTGCCACAGGGAGTTCACTGTCACAGAGAGTTCACTTCCACAGGGAGTTCACTGCCACAGGGGCAGTTCACTGCCACAGAGAGTTCACTGCCACAGGGTGTTCACTGCACAGGGGGAGTTCACTGCACAAGGAGTTCACTGTCACAGGGAGTTCACTGCCACTGGGAGTTCACTGTACAGGGAGTCACTGTCACAGAGAGTTCACTGCCACAGAGAGTTCACTGTCACAGAGAGTTCACTGCCACGGGGAGTTCACTGCACAGGGAGTTCACTGCACAGGTAGTTCTCTTCCACAGGGAATTCACTGCCACAGGGAGTTTACTGTCACAGGAAGTTCACTGCCACAGGCAGTTCACTGGCACAAGGAGTTCACTGCCACAGAGAGTTCACTGCCACAGAGAGTTCACTGCCACAGGTAGTTCACTGCCACAGGGAGTTCACTGCCACAGGGAATTCACTGTCACAGGGAGCTCACTGCCACAGCGAGTTCACTGCCTAGGGGGAGTTCACTGTCACAGGGAGCTCACTGCCACAGCGAGTTCACTGCCTAGGGGGAGTTCACTGCCACAGGGAGTTCACTGCCACAGGGAGTTCACTGCACAGGGGGTGTTCACTGCCACAGGGAGTTCACTGTCACAGGGGGAGTTTTCTGCCACAGGGAGTTCCCTGTCACAGGGACTTCACTGCCACAGGGAGTTCACTGCCACAGGGGGAGTTCACTGCCACAGAGAGTTCACTGCCACAGAGAGTTCACTGTCACAGAGAGTTCACTGTCACAGAGAGTTCACTGCCACAGGGAGTTCACTGCCACAGGGGGTGTTCACTGCACAGGCAGTTCACTGTCACAGGGAGTTCACTGCCACAGGGAGTTCACTGTTCAGGGAGTTCACTGCCACAGAGAGTTCACTGCCACAGAGAGTTCACTGTCACAGTGAGTTCACTGCAACAGGGAGTTCACTGCACAGGGAGTTCACTGTCACCGAGAGTTCACTTCCACAGGGAGTTCCAGGCCGCAGGGGGAGTTCACTGCCACAGAGATTTCACTGCCACAGGGAGTTCACTGCCACAGAGAGTTCACTGCCACAAGGGGAGTTCACTGCACAGGGAGTTCACTGTCACTTGGAGTTCACTGCCACAGGGAGTTCACTGTCACAGGGAGTTCACTGTACAGGGAGTTCACTGCCACAGACAGTTAACTGCCACAGGGAGTTCACTGCCACAGGGAGTTCACTGCCACAGGGAGTTCACTGCACAGGGAGTTCACTGCCACAGGGAGTTCACTGCCACAGGGAGTTCACTGCACAGGGAGTTCACTGTCACAGGGAGTTCACTGCCACAGGGATTTACTGCCACAGGGAGTTCACTGCCACAGAGAGTTCACTGTCTCAGGGGGAGTTTACTGCCACAGGTAGTTCACTGCCACAGGGAGTTCACTGCCACAGAGAGTTCACTGCCACAGGGAGTTCACTGCCACAGGGAGTTCACTGCCACAGAGAGTTCACTGTCACAGGGGGAGTTTACTGCCACAGGGAGTTCACTGCCACAGGGATTTCACTGCCACAGGGGGAGTTTACTGCCACAGGGAGTTCACTGCCACAGAGAGTTCACTGCCACAGGGAGTTCATTGTCACAGAGAGTTCACCGCCACAGCGAGTTCCCTGCCACAGGGAGTTCACTGTCACAGAGAGTTCACTGCCACAGGAAGTTCACTGCCACAGAGAGTTCACTGCCACAGGGAGTTCACTGTCACAGGGGGAGTTCACTGCCACAAGGAGTTCACTGTCACAGGGAGTTCACTGTACAGGGAGTTCACTGCCACAGACAGTTAACTGCCACAGGGAGTTCACTGCCACAGGGACTTCACCGCCACAGGGAGTTCACTGCACAGGGAGTTCACTGTCACAGGGAGTTCACTGCCACAGGGAGTTACTGCCACAGGGAGTTCACTGCACAGGGAGTTCACTGTCACAGGGAGTTCACTGCGCAGGGAGTTCACTGTCACAGGGTGTTCACTGCCACAGGGAGTTCACTGCCACAGGGGGAGTTCACTGCCACAGAGAGTTCACTGCCACAGAGAGTTCACTGTCACAGAGAGTTCACTGTCACAGAGAGTTCACTGCCACAGGGAGTTTACTGCCACAGGGGGAGTTCACTGCACAGGCAGTTCACTGTCACAGGGAGTTCACTGCCACAGGGATTTTACTGTACAGGGATTTCACTGTCACAGAGAGTTCACTGCCACAGAGAGTTCACTGTCACAGTGAGTTCACTGCCACAGGGAGTTCACTGTCACTTGGAGTTCACTGCCACAGGGAGTTCACTGTAGAGGGAGTTTACTGTCACAGAGAGTTCACTGCCACAGAGAGTTTACTGTCACAGAGAGTTCACTGCCACGGGGAGTTCACTGCACAGGGAGTTCACTGCACAGGGAGTTCACTGTCACATGCAGTTCACTGCCACAGGGAGTTCACTGCCACAGAGAGTTAACTGCCACAGGGAGTTCACTGCCACAGAGAGTTCACTGTCACAGAGAGTTCACTCCCACAGGGAGTTCACTGCCTCAGGGTGTTGACTGCCACAGGGAACTCACTGTCACTGGGAGTTCACTGCCATAGGGAGTTCACTGCCACAGGGGGAGTTTACTGCCACAGGGAGTTCCCTGTCACAGAGAGTTCACTGCCACAGGGAGTTCACTGCCACAGGGAGTTCACTGTCACAGGGAGTTCACTGCCACAGGGAGTTCACTGCCACAGGGAGTTCACTGTCACAGAGAGTTCACTTCCACAGGGAGTTCACTCTCACAGAGAGTTCACTTCCACAGGGAGTTCACTGCCACAGGGAGTTCACTGTCACAGGGAGTTCCCTGCCACAGGGAGTTCACTATCACAGAGAGTTCACTTCCACAGGGAGTTCACTGCCACAGGGGGAGTTCACTGCCACAGAGAGTTCACTGCCTCAGGGAGTTCACTGCCACAGGGAGTTCACTGCCACAGGGGGAGTTCACTGCACAAGGAGTTCACTGTCACAGTGAGTTCACTGCCACTGCGAGTTCCCTGTACAGGGAGTCACTGTCACAGAGAGTTCACTGCCACAGAGAGTTCTCTGTCACAGAGAGTTTACTGCCACGGGGAGTTCACTGCACAGGGAGTTCACTGCACAGGGAGTTCACTGTCACAGGCAGTTCACTGCCACAGGGAGTTCACTGCCACAGAGAGTTCACTGCCACAGGGAGTTCACTTCCACAGAGAGTTCACTGCCACAGGGAGTTCACGGCCACAGGGAGTTCACTGCCACAGGGAGTTCACTGCCACAGGGAGCTCACTGTCACAGGGAGTTCACTGCCACAGGGAGTTCACTGCCACAGGGGGAGTTTACTGCCACAGGGAGTTCCCTGTCACAGAGAGTTCACTGCCACAGGGAGTTCACTGCCACAGGGAGTTCACTGTCACAGGGAGTTCACTGCCACAGGGAGTTCACTGCCACAGGGAGTTCACTGTCACAGGGAGTTCCCTGCCACAGGGAGTTCACTGTCACAGAGAGTTCACTTCCACAGGGAGTTCACTGCCACAGGGGCAGTTCACTGCCACAGAGAGTTCACTGCCACAGGGTGTTCACTGCACAGGGGGAGTTCACTGCACAAGGAGTTCACTGTCACAGGGAGTTCACTGCCACTGGGAGTTCACTGTACAGGGAGTCACTGTCACAGAGAGTTCACTGCCACAGAGAGTTCACTGTCACAGAGAGTTCACTGCCACGGGGAGTTCACTGCACAGGGAGTTCACTGCACAGGTAGTTCTCTTCCACAGGGAATTCACTGGCACAAGGAGTTCACTGCCACAGAGAGTTCACTGCCACAGAGAGTTCACTGCCACAGGTAGTTCACTGCCACAGGGAGTTCACTGCCACAGGGAATTCACTGTCACAGGGAGCTCACTGCCACAGCGAGTTCACTGCCTAGGGGGAGTTCACTGTCACAGGGAGCTCACTGCCACAGCGAGTTCACTGCCTAGGGGGAGTTCACTGCCACAGGGAGTTCACTGCCACAGGGAGTTCACTGCACAGGGGGTGTTCACTGCCACAGGGAGTTCACTGTCACAGGGGGAGTTTTCTGCCACAGGGAGTTCCCTGTCACAGGGACTTCACTGCCACAGGGAGTTCACTGCCACAGGGGGAGTTCACTGCCACAGAGAGTTCACTGCCACAGAGAGTTCACTGTCACAGAGAGTTCACTGTCACAGAGAGTTCACTGCCACAGGGAGTTCACTGCCACAGGGGGTGTTCACTGCACAGGCAGTTCACTGTCACAGGGAGTTCACTGCCACAGGGAGTTCACTGTTCAGGGAGTTCACTGCCACAGAGAGTTCACTGCCACAGAGAGTTCACTGTCACAGTGAGTTCACTGCAACAGGGAGTTCACTGCACAGGGAGTTCACTGTCACCGAGAGTTCACTTCCACAGGGAGTTCCAGGCCGCAGGGGGAGTTCACTGCCACAGAGATTTCACTGCCACAGGGAGTTCACTGCCACAGAGAGTTCACTGCCACAAGGGGAGTTCACTGCACAGGGAGTTCACTGTCACTTGGAGTTCACTGCCACAGGGAGTTCACTGTCACAGGGAGTTCACTGTACAGGGAGTTCACTGCCACAGACAGTTAACTGCCACAGGGAGTTCACTGCCACAGGGACTTCACCGCCACAGGGAGTTCACTGCACAGGGAGTTCACTGTCACAGGGAGTTACTGCCACAGGGAGTTCACTGCACAGGGAGTTCACTGTCACAGGGAGTTCACTGCGCAGGGAGTTCACTGTCACAGGGAGTTCACTGCCACAGGGAGTTCACTGCCACAGGGGGAGTTCACTGCCACAGAGAGTTCACTGCCACAGAGAGTTCACTGTCACAGAGAGTTCACTGTCACAGAGAGTTCACTGCCACAGGGAGTTTACTGCCACAGGGGGAGTTCACTGCACAGGCAGTTCACTGTCACAGGGAGTTCACTGCCACAGGGATTTTACTGTACAGGGATTTCACTGTCACAGAGAGTTCACTGCCACAGAGAGTTCACTGTCACAGTGAGTTCACTGCCACAGGGAGTTCACTGTCACCGAGAGTTCACTTCCACAGGGAGTTCACTGCCACAGGGGGAGTTCACTGCCACAGAGGTTTCACTGCCACAGGGAGTTCACTGCCACAGAGAGTTCACTGCCACAAGGGGAGTTCAGTGCACAGGGAGTTCACTGTCACTTGGAGTTCACTGCCACAGGGAGTTCACTGTAGAGGGAGTTTACTGTCACAGAGAGTTCACTGCCACAGAGAGTTTACTGTCACAGAGAGTTCACTGCCACAGGGAGTTCACTGCACAGGGAGTTCACTGCACAGGGAGTTCACTGTCACATGCAGTTCACTGCCACAGGGAGTTCACTGCCACAGAGAGTTCACTGCCACAGGGAGTTCACTGCCACAGAGAGTTCACTGTCACAGAGAGTTCACTCCCACAGGGAGTTCACTGCCTCAGGGAGTTCACTGCCACAGGGAACTCACTGTCACTGGGAGTTCACTGCCATAGGGAGTTCACTGCCACAGGGGGAGTTTACTGCCACAGGGAGTTCCCTGTCACAGAGAGTTCACTGCCACAGGGAGTTCACTGCCACAGGGAGTTCACTGTCACAGGGAGTTCACTGCCACAGGGAGTTCACTGCCACAGGGAGTTCACTGTCACAGAGAGTTCACTTCCACAGGGAGTTCACTCTCACAGAGAGTTCACTTCCACAGGGAGTTCACTGCCACAGGGAGTTCACTGTCACAGGGAGTTCCCTGCCACAGGGAGTTCACTATCACAGAGAGTTCACTTCCACAGGGAGTTCACTGCCACAGGGGGAGTTCACTGCCACAGAGAATTCACTGCCTCAGGGAGTTCACTGCCACAGGGAGTTCACTGCCACAGGGGGAGTTCACTGCACAAGGAGTTCACTGTCACAGTGAGTTCACTGCCACTGCGAGTTCCCTGTACAGGGAGTCACTGTCACAGAGAGTTCACTGCCACAGAGAGTTCACTGTCACAGAGAGTTTACTGCCACGGGGAGTTCACTGCACAGGGAGTTCACTGCACAGGGAGTTCACTGTCACAGGCAGTTCACTGCCACAGGGAGTTCACTGCCACAGAGAGTTCACTGCCACAGGGAGTTCACTTCCACAGAGAGTTCACTGCCACAGGGAGTTCACGGCCACAGGGAGTTCACTGCCACAGGGAGTTCACTGCCACAGGGAGCTCACTGTCACAGGGAGTTCACTGCCACAGGGAGTTCACTGCCACAGGGGGAGTTTACTGCCACAGGGAGTTCCCTGTCACAGAGAGTTCACTGCCACAGGGAGTTCACTGCCACAGGGAGTTCACTGTCACAGGGAGTTCACTGCCACAGGGAGTTCACTGCCACAGGGAGTTCACTGTCACAGGGAGTTCCCTGCCACAGGGAGTTCACTGTCACAGAGAGTTCACTTCCACAGGGAGTTCACTGCCACAGGGGCAGTTCACTGCCACAGAGAGTTCACTGCCACAGGGTGTTCACTGCACAGGGGGAGTTCACTGCACAAGGAGTTCACTGTCACAGGGAGTTCACTGCCACTGGGAGTTCACTGTACAGGGAGTCACTGTCACAGAGAGTTCACTGCCACAGAGAGTTCACTGTCACAGAGAGTTCACTGCCACGGGGAGTTCACTGCACAGGGAGTTCACTGCACAGGTAGTTCTCTTCCACAGGGAATTCACTTCCACAGGGAGTTTACTGTCACAGGAAGTTCACTGCCACAGGCAGTTCACTGGCACAAGGAGTTCACTGCCACAGAGAGTTCACTGCCACAGAGAGTTCACTGCCACAGGGAGTTCACTGCCACAGGGGGAGTTCACTGCACAGGCAGTTCACTGTCACAGGGAGTTCACTGCCACAGCGGGTTCACTGTACAGGGAGTTCACTGTCACAGAGAGTTCACTGCCACAGAGAGTTCACTGTCACAGAGAGTTCACTGCAACAGGGAGTTCACTGCACAGGGAGTTCACTGTCACCGAGAGTTCACTTCCACAGGGAGTTCCCTGCCACAGGGGGAGTTCACTGCCACAGCAAGTTCACTGCCACAGGGAGTTCACTGCCACAGGGAGTTCACTGCCACAGGGGGAGTTCACTGCACAGGGAGTTCACTGTCACAGGGAGTTCACTGCCACAGGGAGTTCACTGTAGAGGGAGTTCACTGCCACAGATAGTTCACTGCCACAGGGAGTTCACTGCCACAGGGAGTTCACTGCCACAGGGAGTTCACTGCCACAAGGAGTTCACTGCCACAGGGAGTTCACTGCCACAGAGAGTTCACTGTCTCAGGGGGAGTTTACTGCCACAGGGAGTTCACTGCCACAGAGAGTTCACTGTCACAGAGAGTTCACTGCAACAGGGAGTTCACTGCACAGGGAGTTCACTGTCACCGAGAGTTCACTTCCACAGGGAGTTCACTGCCGCAGGGGGAGTTCACCGCCACAGAGATTTCACTGCCACAGGGAGTTCACTGCCACAGAGAGTACACTGCCACAAGGGGAGTTCACTGCCACAAGGAGTTCACTGCCACAGGGAGCTCACTGTCACAGGGAGTTCACTGCCACAGGGGGAGTTTACTGCCACAGGGATTTCCCTGTCACAGAGAGTTCACTGCCACAGGTAGTTCACTGCCACAGGGAGTTCACTGTCACAGAGAGTTCACTTACACAGGGAGTTCACTGCCACAGAGGGAGTTCACTGCCACAGAGAGTTCACTGCCACAGGGAGTTCACTGCCACAGGGAGTTCACTGCCACAGGGGGAGTTCACTGCACAAGGAGTTCACTGTCACAGGGAGTTCACTGCCACTGGGAGTTCACTGTACAGGGAATCACTGTCACAGAGAGTTCACTGCCACAGAGAGTTCACTGTCACAGAGAGTTCACTGCCACGTGGAGTTCACTGCACAGGGAGTTCACTGCATAGGGAGTTCTCTTCCACAGGGAATTCACTTTCACAGGGAGTTTACTGTCACAGGAAGTTCACTGCCACAGGCAGTTCACTGGCACAAGGAGTTCACTGCCACAGAGAGTTCATTGCCACAGAGAGTTCACTGCCACAGGTAGTTCACTGCCACAGGGTGTTCACTGCCACAGGGAATTCACTGCCACAGGGAGCTCACTGCCACAGCGAGTTCACTGCCCAGGGGGAGTTCACTGCCACAGGGAGTTCACTGCCACAGGGAGTTCACTGCATAGGGGGAGTTCACTGTCACAGAGAGTTCACTGCCACAGGGAGTTCACTGCCACAGGGAGTTCACTGCCACAGGGGGAGTTCACTGCACAGGGAGTTCACTGTTACAGAGAGTTCACTGCCACAGGGAGTTCACTGCCACATGGGGAGTTTACTGCCACAGGGTGTTCACTGCCACAGAGAGTTCACTGTCACAGGGATTTCCCTGTCATAGAGAGTTCACTGCCACAGGGAGTTCAATGTCACAGGGAGTTCACTGCCACAGGGAGTTCACTGCCACAGGGACTTCACTGTCACACAGAGTTCACTGTCACTGGGAGTTCACTGCCACAGGGAGTTCACTTTCACAGAGAGTTCACTGCCACAGGGAGTTCACTGTCACAGGGAGTTCAGTGCCACAGATAGTTCACTGTCACAGCGAGTTCACTGCCACAGGGAGTTCACTGTCACAGGGGGAGTTCACTGCCACAAGGAGTTCACGGTCACAGGGAGTTCACTGTACAGGGAGTTCACTGCCACAGAGAGTTCACTGCCACAGGGAGTTCACTGTCACAGGGGGAGTTCACTGCCACAGAGAGTTCACTGTCACAGAGAGTTCACTGCCACTGGGAGTTCACTGTCACAGGGGGAGTTCACTGCACAGGCAGTTCACTGTCACAGGGAGTTCACTGCCACAGTGAGTTCACTGTACAGGGAGTTCTTTGTCACAGAGTGTTCACTGCCACAGAGAGTTCACTGTCACAGAGAGTTCACTTCAACAGGGAGTTCACTGCACAGGGAGTTCACTGTCACCTAGAGTTCACTTCCACAGCGGGAGTTCACTGCCACAGACAGTTCACTGCCACAGGGAGTTCACTGCCACAGGGGGAGTTCACTGCACAGGGAGTTCACTGCCAGGGAGTTCACTGCCACGGGGAGTTCACTGCCCAGGGAGTTCAATGCACAGGGAGTTCACTGCCACAGGGAGTTCACTGCCACAGGGAGTTCACTGCCACAGGGAGTTCACTGCCACAGGGGGAGTTCACTGCACAAGGAGTTCACTGTCACAGGGAGTTCACTGCCACTGGGAGTTCACTGTACAGGGAATCACTGTCACAGAGAGTTCACTGCCACAGAGAGTTCACTGTCACAGAGAGTTCACTGCCACGTGGAGTTCACTGCACAGGGAGTTCACTGCACAGGGAGTTCTCTTCCACAGGGAATTCACTGCCACAGGGAGTTTACTGTCACAGAGAGTTCACTGCCACAGGCAGTTCACTGGCACAAGGAGTTCACTGCCACAGAGAGTTCATTGCCACAGAGAGTTCACTGCCACAGGTAGTTCACTGCCACAGGGAGTTCACTGCCACAGGGAATTCACTGCCACAGGGAGCTCACTGCCACAGCGAGTTCACTGCCCAGGGGGAGTTCACTGCCACAGGGAGTTCACTGCCACAGGGAGTTCACTGCATAGGGGGAGTTCACTGTCACAGAGAGTTCACTGCCTCAGGGAGTTCACTGCCACAGGGAGTTCACTGCCACAGGGGGAGTTCACTGCACAGGGAGTTCACTGTCACAGGAGGAGTTTACTGCCACAGGGGGTTCACTGTCACAGAGAGTTCACTGTCACAGGGAGTTCCCTGTCATAGAGAGTTCACTCCCACAGGGAGTTCACTGTCACAGGGAGTTCACTGCCACAGGGAGTTCACTGTCACAGAGAGTTCACTGCCACAGGGAGTTCACTGTCACAGGGAGTTCACTGCCACAGGGAGTTCACTGCCACAGGGACTTCACTGTCACACAGAGTTCACTGTCACTGGGAGTTCACTGCCACAGGGAGTTCACTGCCACAGGGAGTTCACTTTCACAGAGAGTTCACTGCCACAGGGAGTTCACTGTCACAGGGCGTTCAGTGCCACAGATAGTTCACTGTCACAGCGAGTTCACTGCCACAGGGAGTTCACTGTCACAGGGGGAGTTCACTGCCACAAGGAGTTCACGGTCACAGGGAGTTCACTGTACAGGGAGTTCACTGCCACAGAGAGTTCACTGCCACAGGGAGTTCACTGCACAGGGAGTTCACTGTCACAGGGGGAGTTCACTGCCACAGAGAGTTCACTGTCACAGAGAGTTCACTGCCACTGGGAGTTCACTGTCACAGGGGGAGTTCACTGCACAGGCAGTTCACTGTCACAGGGAGTTCACTGCCACAGTGAGTTCACTGTACAGGGAGTTCACTGTCACAGAGTGTTCACTGCCACAGAGAGTTCACTGTCACAGAGAGTTCACTTCAACAGGGAGTTCACTGCACAGGGAGTTCACTGTCACCTAGAGTTCACTTCCACAGCGGGAGTTCACTGCCACAGACAGTTCACTGCCACAGGGAGTTCACTGCCACAGGGAGTTCACTGCCACAGGGGGAGTTCACTGCACAGGGAGTTCACTGTACAGGGAGTTCACTGCCACGGGGAGTTCACTGCCCAGGGAGTTCACTGCACAGGGAGTTCACTGCACAGGGTGTTCACTGCCACAGGGAATTCACTGCCACAGGGAGTTCACTGTCACAGGAATTTCACTGCCACAGGCAGTTCACTGGCACAAGGAGTTCACTGCCACAGGAATTTCGCTGCCACAGGCAGTTCACTGGCACAAGGAGTTCACTGCCACAGGGAGTTCACTGCCACAGGGAGCTCACTGCCACAGCGAGTTCACTGCACAGGGGGAGTTCACTGCCACAGGGAGTTCACTGCCACAGGGAGTTCACTGCCACAGGGAGTTCACTGCACAGGGGGAGTTCACTGTCACATAGAGTTCACTGCCACAGGGAGTTCACTGGCACGGGGAGTTCAATGCCACAGAGAGTTCACTGCCACAGGGAGTTCACTGCCACAGGGAGTTCACTGTCACAGGGAGTTCACTGCCACAGGGAGTTCACTGTCACAGGCGGTTCACTGTCACAGGGAGTTCACTGCCACAGAGAGTTCACTGTCACAGGGAGTTCCCTGCCACGGGGAGTTCACTGTCACAGGGAGTTCACTGCCACAGAGAGTTCACTGCACACGGAGTTCACTGTCACAGGGAGTTCACTGTCACAGGGAGTTCACTGCCACAGGGAGTTCACTGTCACAGGCGGTTCACTGTCACAGTGAGTTCACTTCCACAGGGAGTTCACTGTCACAGGGAGTTCCCTGCCACGGGGAGTTCACTGTCACAGGGAGTTCACTGCCACAGAGAGTTCACTGCACACGGAGTTCACTGTCACAGGGAGTTCACTGCACAGGGAGTTCACTGCCACAGAGAGTTCACTGCACAGGGAGTTCACTGCCACAGCGAGTTCACTGCCACAGGGAGTTCGCTGCCACAGGGAGTTCACTGCACAGGGAGTTCACTGTCACAGGGAGTTCACTGCACAGGGAGTTCACTGCCACAGAGAGTTCACTGCCACAGGGAGTTCCCTGCCACATGGAGTTCACTGTCACAGGGAATTCACTGCACAGGGAGTTCACTGTCACAGGGAGTTCACTTCCACAGAGAGTTCACTGCCACAGGGAGTTCACTGTCACAGAGAGTTCACTGTCACAGGGAGTTCACTGCCACAGGGAGTTCACTGTCACAGGGAGTTCACTGCCACAGAGAGTTCACTGCCACAGAGAGTTCACTGCACAGGGGGAGTTCACTGCCACAGGGAGTTCACTCCCACAGGGAGTTCACTGCCACAGTGAGTTCACTGCACAGTGAGTTCACTGTCACAGGGAGTTCACTGCACAGTGAGTTCACTGCACAGGGGGAGTTCACTGCCACAGGGAGTTCACTGCCACGGAGAGTTCACTGCCAGAGGGAGTTCACTGCCACAGGGAGTTCACTGCCACAGTGTGTTCACTGCACAGGGTGGTTTCACTGTCACAGGGAGTTCACTGCCACAGGGAGTTCACTGTACAGGGAATCACTGTCACAGAGAGTTCACTGCCACAGAGAGTTCACTGTCACAGAGAGTTCACTGCCACGGGGAGTTCACTGCACAGGGAGTTCACTGCACAGGGAGTTCTCTTCCACAGGGAATTCACTGCCACAGGGAGTTTACTGTCACAGGAAGTTCACTGCCACAGGCAGTTCACTGGCACAAGGAGTTCACTGCCACAGAGAGTTCATTGCCACAGAGAGTTCACTGCCACAGGTAGTTCACTGCCACAGGGAGTTCACTGCCACAGGGAATTCACTGCCACAGGGAGCTCACTGCCACAGCGAGTTCACTGCCCAGGGGGAGTTCACTGCCACAGGGAGTTCACTGCCACAGGGAGTTCACTGCATAGGGGGAGTTCACTGTCACAGAGAGTTCACTGTCATAGAGAGTTCACTCCCACAGGGAGTTCACTGTCACAGGGAGTTCACTGCCACAGGTAGTTCACTGCCACAGGGAGTTCACTGCCACAGGGAATTCACTGCCACAGGGAGCTCACTGTCACAGGGAGTTCAGTGCCACAGATAGTTCACTGTCACAGCGAGTTCACTGCCACAGGGAGTTCACTGTCACAGGGGGAGTTCACTGCCACAAGGAGTTCACGGTCACAGGGAGTTCACTGTACAGGGAGTTCACTGCCACAGAGAGTTCACTGCCACAGGGAGTTCACTGCACAGGGAGTTCACTGTCACAGGGGGAGTTCACTGCCACAGAAAGTTCACTGTCACAGAGAGTTCACTGCCACTGGGAGTTCACTGTCACAGGGGGAGTTCACTGCACAGGCAGTTCACTGTCACAGGGAGTTCACTGCCACAGTGAGTTCACTGTACAGGGAGTTCACTGTCACTGAGTGTTCACTGCCACAGAGAGTTCACTGTCACAGAGAGTTCACTTCAACAGGGAGTTCACTGCACAGGGAGTTCACTGTCACCTAGAGTTCACTTCCACAGCGGGAGTTCACTGCCACAGACAGTTCACTGCCACAGGGAGTTCACTGCCACAGGGTGTTCACTGCCACAGGGTGTTCACTGCCACCGGGGGAGTTCACTGCACAGGGAGTTCACTGTACAGGGAGTTCACTGCCACGGGGAGTTCACTGCCCAGGGAGTTCACTGCACAGGGAGTTCACTGCACAGGGTGTTCACTGCCACAGGGAATTCACTGCCACAGGGAGTTCACTGTCACAGGAATTTCACTGCCACAGGCAGTTCACTGGCACAAGGAGTTCACTGCCACAGGAATTTCGCTGCCACAGGCAGTTCACTGGCACAAGGAGTTCACTGCCACAGGGAGTTCACTGCCACAGGGAGTTCACTGCCACAGGGAGCTCACTGCCACAGCGAGTTCACTGCACAGGGGGAGTTCACTGCCACAGGGAGTTCACTGCCACAGGGAGTTCACTGCCACAGGGAGTTCACTGCACAGGGGGAGTTCACTGTCACATAGAGTTCACTGCCACAGGGAGTTCACTGGCACTTTGAGTTCACTGCCACAGAGAGTTCACTGCCACAGGGAGTTCACTGCCACAGGGAGTTCACTGTCACAGGGAGTTCACTGCCACAGGGAGTTCACTGTCACAGGCGGTTCACTGCCACAGGGGGTTCACTGTCACAGGCGGTTCACTGTCACAGAGAGTTCACTGCCACAGGGAGTTCACTGTCACAGGGAGTTCCCTGCCACGGGGAGTTCACTGTCACAGGGAGTTCACTGCCACAGAGAGTTCACTGCACACGGAGTTCACTGTCATAGTGAGTTCACTGCACAGGGAGTTCACTGCCACAGAGAGTTCACTGCATAGGGAGTTCATTGCCACAGCGAGTTCACTGCCACAGGGAGTTCACTGTCACAGGGAGTTCCCTGCCACGGGGAGTTCACTGTCACAGGGAGTTCACTGCCACAGAGAGTTCACTGCACTCGGAGTTCACTGTCATAGTGAGTTCACTGCACAGGGAGTTCACTGCCACAGAGAGTTCACTGCACAGGGAGTTCATTGCCACAGCGAGTTCACTGCCACAGGGAGTTCGCTGCCACAGGGAGTTCACTGCACAGGGTGTTCACTGTCACAGGGAGTTCACTGCACAGGGAGTTCACTGCCACAGAGAGTTCACTGCCACAGGGAGTTCCCTGCCACATGGAGTTCACTGTCACAGGGAATTCACTGCACAGGGAGTTCACTGTCACAGGGAGTTCACTTCCACAGAGAGTTCACTGCCACAGGGAGTTCACTGTCACAGAGAGTTCACTGCCACAGGGAGTTCACTGCCACAGGGAGTTCACTGTCACAGGGAGTTCACTGCCACAGAGAGTTCACTGCCACAGAGAGTTCACTGCACAGGGGGAGTTCACTGCCACAGGGAGTTCACTCCCACAGGGAGTTCACTGCCACAGGGAGTTCACTGCACAGTGAGTTCACTGTCACAGGGAGTTCACTGCACAGTGAGTTCACTGCACAGTGGGAGTTCACTGCCACAGGGAGTTCACTGCCACGGAGAGTTCACTGCCAGAGGGGGTTCACTGCCACAGGGAGTTCACTGCCACAATGAGTTCACTGCACAGGGTGGTTTCACTGTCACAGGGAGTTCACTGCCACAGGGAGTTCTCTCCCACAGGGAGTTCACTGCCACAGGGAGTTCACTGTGACAGGGTGTTCACTGCACAGTGAGTTCACTGCACAGGGGGAGTTCACTGCCATAGAGAGTTCACTGCCACAGGGAGTTCACTGCCACAGGGAGTTCACTTCCACAGAGAGTTCACTGCACAGAGAGTTCTTGAGGTGTATTGTATAGGCACATTAAAGAAGAAGCTGGACAAACACGTGAGGGAGAAAGGAATAGAAGGGTATACTGATAGGGTGAGATGTAGGATGGGAGGATGCCTGATTGGAGTAATCATCAGCATGGCTCCTTTGGGCCGAATGGCCTGTTTCTGTGCTGTAAATTCGATGTAATTGTAGCCTATTCAAACACGATTCCCAGTCTAGCCCCACACTGGGTTGCAGCGCTAGACAGACAATGGAGTTCACATCCCACTGGGTCAAAGGGCGGATAGCATCATGGGTGCTAATTCTGTCATCTTCCTTGATTTTTTTTCATTTGCTTACAGGATGTTCACTGGCTGGGCCAGCATTTATTGCCCATCCCTAGTTGCCCTTGAGAAAGTGGTGGTGAGCTGCCTTCTTGAACCGCTGCAGCCCATGTGGTGTAGGTACACCCACAGTGCTGTTAGGAAGGGAGTTCCAGGATTTTGACCCAGTGACAGTGAAGGAACAGCGATATATTTCCAAGTCAGGATGCTGAGTGACTTGGAGGGGAACTGCCAGGTGGTGGTGTTCCCATGTATCAGCTGCCCTTGTCCTTCTAGATGGTAGTGTTCATGGGTTTGGAAGGTGCTGTCTAAGGAGCCTTGGTGAATTACTGCAGTGCATCTTGTAGATGGTACACACTGCTGCTACTGTGCGTCGGTGGTGGAGGGAGTGAATGTTTGTGGATGTGATGCTAATCAAACGAGCTGCTTTGTCCTGGACGGTGTCAAGCTTCTTGAGTGTTGTGGGAGCTGCACTCATCCAGGCAAGTGAAGAGTATTCCATCACACTCCTGACTTTAAACCAATGGGTTTGGCAGTGCTGCTGGGATAGTTTAAGTAATAGGAATACAAATTTTAGGCATGTCATCCGGAATAACGCAGACTCTGAAGCATGGACAGATCTGGCCATCTTTGTGCTCGGACAAGTTGAGGTGAGAGACACGAGATTCCTACAGTAAAACATCTGTGTCCCGGATGCCATTAGTGCTTTTAGTTACAGCATGTTTACCCTGTTAGCCAGCAGGTAACACTTCTAGATGCATAATAAAGCTGATTGGACGGTGTAGAGGGAGCTTTACTCTGTATCTAACCCCGTGCTGTACCTGTCCTGGGAGTGTTTGATGGGGACAGTGTAGAGGGAGCTTTACTCTGTATCTAACCCCGTGCTGTACCTGTCTTGGGAGTGTTTGATGGGGACAGTGTAGAGGGAGCTTTACTCTGTATCTAACCCCATGCTGTACCTGTCCTGGGAGTGTTTGATGGGGACAGTGTAGTGGGAGCTTTACTCTGTATCCAACCCCGTGCTGTACCTGTCCTGAGAGTGTTTGATGGGGACAGTGTAGAGGGAGATTTGCTTTGTATCTAACCCCGTGCTGTACCTGTCCTGGGAGTGTTTGATGGGGACGGTGTAGAGGGAGCTTTACTCTGTATCTAACCCCGTGTTGTACCTGTCCTGGGAGTGTTTGATGGGGACAGTGTAGTGGGAGCTTTACTCTGTATCTAACCCCATGCTGTACCTGCCCTGGGAGTGTTTGATGGGCACAGTGTAGAGGGAGATTTACTCTGTATCTAACCCCGTGCTGTACCTGTCCTGGGAGTGTTTGATGGGGACAGTGTAGAGGGAGCTTTACTCTGTATCCAACCCCGTGCTGTACCTGTCCTGGGAGTGTTTGATGGGGACAGTGTAGAGGGAGATTTGCTTTGTATCTAACCCCGTGCTGTACCTGTCCTGGGAGTGTTTGATGGGGACGGTGTAGAGGGAGCTTTACTCTGTATCTAACCCCGTGTTGTACCTGTCCTGGGAGTGTTTGATGGGGAAAGTGTAGTGGGAGCTTTACTCTGTATCTAACCCCGTGCTGTACCTGTCCTGGGAGTGTTTGATGGGGACAGTGTAGAGGGAGATTTACTTTGTATCTAACCCCGTGCTGTACCTGTCCTGGGAGTGTTTGATGGGGACAGTGTAGAGGGATCTTTACTCTGTATCTAACCCCGTGCTGTACCTGTCCTGGGAGTGTCTGATGGGGACAGTGTAGAGGGAGCTTTACTCTGTATCTAACCCCATGCTGTACCTGCCCTGGGAGTGTTTGATGGGCACAGTGTAGAGGGAGCTTTACTCTGTATCTAACCCTGTGCTGTACCTGTCCTGGGAGTGTCTGATGGGGACAGTGTAGAGGGAGCTTTACTCTGTATCTAACCCTGTGCTGTACCTGCCCTGGGAGTGTTTGATGGGGACAGTGTAGAGGGAGCTTTACTCTGTATCTAACCCTGTGCTGTACCTGTCCTGGGAGTGTTTGATGGAGACAGTGTAGAGGGAGCTTTACACTGTATCTAACCCCGTGCTGTACCTGTCCTGGGAGTGTTTGATGGGGACAGTGTAGAGGGAGATTTACTCTGTATCTAACCCCGTGCTGTACCTGTCCTGGGAGCGTTTGATGGGGACAGTGTAGAGGGAGATTTACTCTGTATCTAACCCCATGCTATACCTGCCCTGGGAGTGTTTGATGGGGACGGTGTAGAGGGAGATTTACTCTGTATCTAACCCCATGCTGTACCTGCCCTGGGAGTGTTTGATGGGGACGGTGTAGAGGGAGATTTACTCTGTAGCTAACCCCATGCTGTACCTGTCCTGAGAGTGTTTGATGGGGACAGTGTAGAGGGAGCTTTACTCTGTATCTAACCCCGTGCTGTACCTTTCCTGAGAGTGTTTGATGGGGACAGTGTAGAGAGAGCTTTACTCTGTATCTAACCCTGTGCTGTACCTGTCCTGGGAGTGTTTGATGGGCACAGAGTAGAGGGAGCTTTACTCTGTATCTAACCCCGTGCTGTACCTGTCCTGGGTGTGTTTGATGGGGACAGTGTAGAGGGAGCTTTACTCTGTATCTAACCCCATGCTGTACCTGTCCTGGGAGTGTTTGATGGGGACAGTGTAGAGGGAGCTTTACTCTGTATCTAACCCCGTGCCGTACCTGTCCTGGGAGTGTTTGATGGGGACAGTGTAGAGGGAGATTTACTCCGTATCTAACCCCATGCTATACCTGCCCTGGGAGTGTTTGATGGGGACGGTGTAGAGGGAGGTTTACTCTGTATCTAACCCCATGCTGTACCTGCCCTGGGAGTGTTTGATGGGGACGGTGTAGGGGGAGATTTACTCTGTATCTAACCCCATGCTGTACCTGTCCTGAGAGTGTTTGATGGGGGCAGTGTAGAAGGAGATTTACACTGAATTTAACCCTGTGCTGTACCTGTCCTGTGAGGATTTGATGGGACAATGTAGAGGGAGCTTTACTCTGTATCTAACCCCATGCTGTACCTGTCCTGGGAGTGTTTGATGGGGACAGTGTAGAGGGAGATTTACACTGTATTTAACCCTGTGCTGTACCTGTCCTGGGAGTGTTTGATGGGGACAGTGTAGAGGGAGCTTTACTCTGTATCTAACCCCTTGCTGTACCTGTCCTGGGAGTGTTTGATGGGGACAGTGTAGAGGGAGATTTACACTGTATCTAACCCAGTGCTGTACCTGTCCTGGGAGTGTTTGATGGGGACAGTGTAGAGGGAGCTTTACTCTGTATCTAACCCCGTGCTGTACCTGTCCTGGGAGAATTTGATGGGACAATGTAGAGGGAGCTTTACTCTGTATCTAACCCCGTGCTGTACCTGTCCTGGGAGTGTTTGATGGGGACAGTGTAGAGGGAGCTTTACTCTGTATCTAACCCTGTGCTGTACCTGTCCTGGGAGTGTTTGATGGGGACAGTGTAGAGGGAGCTTTACTCTGTATGCAACCCCGTGCTGTACCTGTCCTGGGAGGATTTGATGGGACAATGTAGAGGGAGCTTTACTCTGTATCTAACCCCGTGCTGTACCTGTCCTGGGAGTGTTTGATGGGACAGTGTAGAGGGAGCTTTACTCTGTATCTAATCCCGTGCTGTATCTGTCCTGGGAGCGTTTGGTGGGGACAATGTGGAGGGAGCTTTACTTTATCATATGAAATAGGAGCAGCATTAGGCCATTCAGCCCATTGAGCCTGCTCCCCATTCGATAAGATTATGGCCGATCTGCTTGTGGCCTCATCATTTTCCTGTCTGTCACCCATAATCCTTGACTCCTTGGTAGATCAAACATCTGTCTAACGCACCATTGAATATATTCAATGACCGAGCCTCCACTGCTCTCTGGGGATAAGAATTCCACAGACCAATGACCCTCTGAGAGAAGAAATTCCTCCTCATCTCCATCTTAATGGGAGACCCCTTATTTTAAAATTGTGTCCCTAGTTCTAGATTGCCCCATGAGGGGAAACATCCTCTCAGCATCCACCCTGTCAAGCCCCCTCAGAATCTTATATGTTTCAATAAGATCACCTCTCATTCTTCTAAACTCCAATGGGTATCGGCCCAACCTACTCAAACCTTTCCTCATAAGACAAACCCCTTCACCCCAGGAATTAGCCTAGTGAATATCCTCCGAACTGCTCTCAATGTAATTATGTCCTTCTTTAAGTAAGAGGACCAAATCTGTATGCAGTGTCCTTGGTGTGGTCTCACCAATGCCCTGTACCATTGCAGTAAGACTTCTCTACTTTTATATTCCATCTCCCTTGCAATAAAGGACAACATTCCATTTGCCTTCCTAATTACTTGCTGTACCTGCAAGCTAACTTTTTGTGATTCATGCTCAAGGACACCCAGATCCCTCTGTACCGCAGCATTCTGCAGTCTCTCTCAATTTAAATAATATTCTGCTTTTCTATTCTCCCTGCCAAAGTGGAAAACCTCACGGTTTCCCACTTTATATTCCAACTGCCAATTTTTGCCCACTCACTTATCCTGTCTATATCTCTTTGCAGACTTTTTATATTCTCCTCACAACTTGCTTTCCTACTTATCTTTGTATCATCAGCAAATTTGGCGACAATACAATCTGTCCCTTCATACAAGTCATGAATATGGATCATAAATAGTTGAGGTCCCAGCACTGATCCCTGTGCCTCTCCACTAGTTACAGCTTGCCGACCTGAAAATTACTCATTTATCCTTACTCTCTGTTTCCTGTTAATTAGCCATTCCTCTATCTATGCTGATATATCACCCCCAGCTCCATGAGCTCTTATCCTTTGCAGTTACCTTCTATGTGGTACCTTATAAAATATTAATCTTCACAGTCCTCCTGTACTGACTAAAGCTCTCCCTCCATATAAACTCTTACCCATATAGATTGCCACGCCCTTGGCCGTGCTTCCTTCCATGGCCTCTCGAATTGCCACCTCCAACCATTTCCTTTTCATCCTCACAATCCACATCCCCTTACCCATTGTCAACTGCATTACCTCCTGCATTTGTCCCTGGGCAAAACCCTCCCCAAGCTGTTAACTATTTCACTTTCTGTTCATCACAATACTGTCTAATGCCATCCCCCTCACCCTCCCCACACTCTCACCTCCATATTTAATGTCCTTATCCCCAGTAAAATTCTATTTCCCTCCCTTCCAAGTCGTTCCCACTAGTTTGGTTCCCAGCTTTGCTCCTTCAGGTTCAAGGTGTTGCAGCTTTGAGCCAAGCTGGTTCGCTGCTGGTCGATCACCCTCAACCTCTCCAGTTACTGTTGGTCCTCACTCTCCTTTCTCTCAGAATATTGTGCAGAGGACGCCCGGTTTCTTTTCTGCGCCACCAACCAGCTCCCTCTCTCCCTCCCTCACTCCCATCCCCAAGTGCGAGGAGTTCGTGGACATTCTTTGTCACTCAGACACCAGCTGTTCAGCTGCCTCTGTCACATCCTCCATTCTCTTAACCCACTGAAAACCCCACCCCGCAGGTTCCCCCTGCCATCGCACTACCATCCTTGTCTAGTTTCCCCCATGCTCCCCCCCGCCCACATGCCTTCTCCAAGCTCATCTTGTCCATAGGACTCATCTCGTGCCCCCTTGACCTTAGTCCCAGTGACCCCTTGGCTTCCTTCTCCTCGAACCTTCCCCCACTCTCTTTTCACACTCCTCAAAAACCCACCCTATCCCTGCAAACCACCGCCCCACTATCCAAAGCCATGGGGTCAGTTACTTCATGTGGGCTGATGAGTCACAGCTTCTTTCGCTGGGAAGACTGAAACCCTGGCCTTGTTCCCCCTCCCCCACCCACAAGCTGTGTACCTCCATTCTGATTCCAACCCCCACTCTGGCCATCGTCTCAGGTTGAATCCATCTGCTCACTGATTTCCACTCACCTGAATTTCTGACCCCACATCATCTCGATCACAAAGACCACCCACTTCGATCTCCATAACATTGACCCCTTCCTCATCCCACCAGCTTCTGATAACTCCAGCCATGTCTTTGATGCATTCAGACCTAATGCTCCCCTGGCTGGCCTCCCACATACCACTCTGTAAGCTTCCACTCATTCCAGAATTCTGCTGCCTAGTCCCAACTTGCACCATGTCCCATTCACCAGTTACCCCTGTGCTCACTGACCCACATTTGACCCCGATCCCTTCAACCTAAAATTCTCATCCTTGGGTTGAAATTCCTTCGTGGCCCCACCCCTCACTATTTCTTATCCATGGATTATTCGATGGGACATCGTAGAGTTTTCCTGGAATAACCACTGTGCATTGAGAATCTCATAGAATTACATAGATTCAACAGCGCAGAAACAGGCCATTCAGCCCATCTTCTCCATGGTGGTGTTTCTGCTCCACGTGAGCCTCCTCCCACTGCTCTTCGTCTACCGTATCCTTCTATTCCTTTCTCCCTCGTGTTTATCCAGCTTCCCCTTAAATGTATTTAATCTATTCATCTCAACCACTCCCTGTGGGAGCGAGTTCCACATTCTTCCCCTCTCCCTGGGTAAAGAAGTTTCTCCTGAATTTCCGATTGGATTTATTAGTGACCGTGCTGGGCCCTAGTTCTGGCCTCCCCCACACAATTTCCGTACGTCTACCCTATCAAACCCCTTCATTATTTTAAAGATCTCTATCAGTCACCCCTCGGTCTTCTCTTTTCTTGAGAAAGCCTGTTCAGATACAATATTGTTTCAGAAGGACAAGCAGAGGGAACGGCAACTTCAGACCCTGCGCCACCTCAAATTTCAGGTTGAATGTTACAGAGAGGGTAAAGGTTCCACTCCCCCCCCACCACAGCTTTTCTTTCACACAGGCTCAAAAATTTAATCAGAGGTTGGTGCTGGGCTCATGCCGTGGGAGAGCTGGAGCCTCCAGTACCTATTGCAGGCCTCAGCAGAATGAGATTCTATTTTGTGCTGTTTCCTGTTCCTCACTGCCTCGTCGCCATGGCGACCGTCTTATAGCTCAAGGAGGTCTGTTTCTCTTCTGCTGTCAGGGAAAGAGATAAAGCTCCTTGTGCGCAGAGGCCCACTCGAGGCTGTGGGACCCAGAGCGAGAGCTGAGCAGGCCCAGGCTCTGTGGCTGCTGCTGGGCTAGGTTCATTAAAATAAAGAAGTGAGGACAGCATCGATCAGCAGTTTCGAAACCTTCACCTGCCTCTCGTTCTGTTAAAATCCGAATATATTAACCAACAGCAGCGCACAACTAAAGGACACGTCCAACCAAACTCCCACGCAAAATTATTTTGCTAACTGCTCCAGGCTAGTCCTGGAGCCTCCCAGCTTTTATAAAGCTGCAAATTGTAGGAAAGTATCTAGAGTGGCCACAGTGATTTCAAACACCCACCACACTCCCCACTTTCTTTTAAACTTTTATTACTTTTATAAAAATATTGACGATATTGGCTGGGTGGGAAGACCAGATGGAGCAGTGGGAGGTGGGAGGTCCTGCGATGATGCCTTGAGGGATGACTCTGAGTTGACAAATATCCCCGACCCCCCCCCCATTTTCAAGGGAGGGAAACATCTTCCCAACCGAGTATCTTCCCTCGATCTTCACTCAGAGAGATGACCACAGCTACACAACATCAACAAAGGCAGGAAAGAAGTTTTCTCTCAATCAGAAGTCATAAGTGTTGTCTGTCAGCAGCTGACAGAATGTACAGGTACGGGTACAGGTCCCCCTCTTCTCCTGAAGGTGCTGACTCTCACTGGGGTACAGGTCCCCCTCTTCTCCTGAAGGTGCTGACTCTCACTGGGGTAACGGGTCCCCCTCCTCTCCTGAAGGTGCTGACTCTCACTGGGGTACAGGTCCCCCTCTTCTCCTGAAGGTGCTGACTCTCACTGGGGTACAGGTCCCCCTCCTCTCCTGAAGGTGCTGACTCTCACTGGGGTACGGGGTCCCCCTCCTCTCCTGAAGGCGCTGACTCTCACTGGGGTACAGGTCCCCCTCCTCTCCTGAAGGTGCTGACTCTCACTGGGGTACGGGGTCCCCCTCCTCTCCTGAAGGTGCTGACTCTCACTGGGGTACGGGTTCCCCTCCTCTCCTGAAGGTGCTGACTCTCACTGGGGTATGGGGTCCCCCTCCTCTCCTGAAGGCGCTGACTCTCACTGGGGTATGGGGTCCCCCTCCTCTCCTGAAGGTGCTGACTCTCACTGGGGTACAGGTCCCCTTTCTCCTGAAGGTGCTGACTCTCACTGGGATACGGGTCCCCCTCCTCTCCTGAAGGTGCTGACTCTCACTGGGGTACAGGGGTCCCCCTCCTCTCCTGAAGGTGCTGACTCTCACTGGGGTACGGGTCCCCCTCCGCTCCTGAAGGTGCTGACTCTCACTGGGGTACAGGGTCCCCCTCCTCTCCTGAAGGTACTGACTCTCACTGGGGTACAGGGTCCCCCTCCTCTCCTGAAGGTGCTGACTCTCACTGGGGTATGGGTCCCCCTCCTCTCCTGAAGGTGCTGACTCTCACTGGGGTATGGGGTCCCCCTCCGCTCCTGAAGGTGCCGACTCTCACTGGGGTACAGGCCCCGCTCCTCTCCTGAAGGTGCTGACTCTCACTGGGGTACAGGTCCCCTCATCTCCTGAAGGTGCTGACTGTCACTGGGGTACGGGGTCCCCCTCCTCTCCTGAAGGTGCTGACTCTCACTGGGGTACGGGGTCCCCCTCCTCTCCTGAAGGTGCTGACTCTCACTGGGGTACGGGTCCCCCTCCGCTCCTGAAGGTGCTGACTCTCACTGGGATACAGGGGTCCCCCTCCTCTCCTGAAGGTGCTGACTCTCACTGGGGTACGGGTTCCCCTCCGCTCCTGAAGGTGCTGACTCTCACTGGGGTACAGGGTCCCCCTCCTCTCCTGAACGTGCTGACTCTCACTGGGGTATGGGTCCCCCTCCTCTCCTGAAGGTGCTGACTCTCACTGGGGTATGGGGTCCCCCTCCTCTCCTGAAGGTGCTGACTCTCACTGGGGTACAGGCCCCGCTCCTCTCCTGAAGGTGCTGACTCTCACTGGGGTACAGGTCCCCTCATCTCCTGAAGGTGCTGACTCTCACTGGGGTACGGGGTCCCCCTCCTCTCCTGAAGGTGCTGACTCTCACTGGGGTACGGGGTCCCCCTCCTCTCCTGAAGGTGCTGACTCTCACTGGGGTATGGGTCCCCCTCCTCTCCTGAAGGTGCTGACTCTCACTGGGGTATGGGGTCCCCCTCCTCTCCTGAAGGTGCTGACTCTCCCTGGGGTACAGGCCCCCCTCCTCTCCTGAAGGTGCTGACTCTCACTGGGGTACAGGTCCCCCTCTTCTCCTGAAGGTGCTGACTCTCACTGGGGTACAGGGTCCCCCTCCTCTCCTGAAGGTGCTGACTCTCACTGGGGTACAGGGTCCCCCTCCTCTCCTGAAGGTGCTGACTCTCACTGGGGTATGGGTCCCCCTCCTCTCCTGAAGGCGCTGACTCTCACTGGGGTATGGGTCCCCCTCCTCTCCTGAAGGTGCTGACTCTCACTGGGGTTTGGGGTCCCCCTCCTCTCCTGAAGGTGCTGACTCTCACTGGGGTACAGGTCCCCCTCCTCTCCTGAAGATGCTGACTCTCACTGGGGTACGGGTCCCCCTCCTCACCTGAAGGTGCTGACTCTCACTGGGGTACGGGGTCCCCCTCCTCTCCTGAAGCTGCTGACTCTCACTGGGGTACAGGTCCCCCTCCTCTCCTGAAGGTGCTGACTCTCACTGGGGTACAGGTCCCCCTCCTCTCCTGAAGGTGCTGACTCTCACTGGGGTTCGGGGTCCCCCTCCACTCCTGAAGGTGCTGACTCTCACTGGGGTACAGGTCCCCCTCCTCTCCTGAAGGTGCTGACTCTCACTGGGGTACAGGTCCCCCTCCTCTCCTGAAGGTGCTGACTCTCACTGGGGTTCGGGGTCCCCCTCCCCCCCTGAAGGTGCTGACTCTCAATGGGGTACAGTGTCCCCCTCCTCTCCTGAAGGTGCTGACTCTCACTGGGGTACAGGGTCCCCCTCCTCTCCTGAAGGTGCTGACTCTCACTGGGGTACGGGTTCCCCTCACTGGGGTACGGGGTCCCCTCTCTCCTGAAGATGTTAACTCTCATTGGGGTACGGGGTCCCCCTCCTCTCCTGAAGGTGCTGACTCTTACTGGGGTACGGGGTCCCCCTCCTCTCCTGAAGGTGCTGACTCTCACTGGGGTTCGGGGTCCCCCTCCTCTCCTGAAGGTGCTGACTCTCACTGGGGTACAGGCCCCCTCCTCTCCTGAAGGTGCTGACTCTTACTGGGGTACAGGTCCCCTCCTCTCCTGAAGGTGCTGACTCTCACTGGGGTACAGGCCCCCTCCTCTCCTGAAGGTGCTGACTGTCACTGGGGTACGGGGTCCCCCTCCTCTCCTGAAGGTGCTGACTCTCACTGGGGTACGGGGTCCCCCTCCTCTCCTGAAGGTGCTGACTCTCACTGGGGTTCGGGGTCCCCCTCCTCTCCTGAAGGTTCTGACTCTCACTGGGGTACAGGCCCCCTCCTCTCCTGAAGGTGCTGACTCTCACCGGTGTATGGGGTCCCACTCCTCTCCTGAAGGTGCTGACTCTCACTGGGGTATGGGGTCCCCCTCCTCTCCTGAAGGTGTTGACTCTCACTGGGGTATGGGTCCCCCTCCTCTCCTGAAGGTGCTGACTCTCACTGGGGTATGGGGTCCCCCTCCTCTCCTGAAGGTGTTGACTCTCACTGGGGTATGGGTCCCCCTCCTCTCCTGAAGGTGCTGACTCTCACTGGGGTATGGGGTCCCCCTCCTCTCCTGAAGGTGTTGACTCTCACTGGGGTATGGGTCCCCCTCCTCTCCTGAAGGTGCTGACTCTCACTGGGGTACAGACCCCCTCCTCTCCTGAAGGTGCTGACTCTCACTGGGGTACAGGGTCCCCCTCCTCCCCTGAAGGTGCTGAGTGTCACTGGGGTACTGGTCCCCCTCCTCTCCTGAAGGTGCTGACTCTCACTGGGGTACAGGGTCCCCCTCCTCTCCTGAAGGTGCTGACTCTCACTGTGGTACAGGGTCCCCCTCCTCTCCTGAAGGTGCTGACTCTCACTGGGGTACAGGGTCCCCCTCCTCTCCTGAAAGTGCTGACTCTCACTGGGGTACGGGTTCCCCCTCCTCTCATGAAGGTGTTGACTCTCACTGGGGTATGGGTCCCCCTCCTCTCCTGAAGGTGCTGACTCTCACTGGGGTACAGACCCCCTCCTCTCCTGAAGGTGCTGACTCTCACTGGGGTACAGGGTCCCCCTCCTCCCCTGAAGGTGCTGAGTGTCACTGGGGTACTGGTCCCCCTCCTCTCCTGAAGGTGCTGACTCTCACTGGGGTACAGGGTCCCCCTCCTCTCCTGAAGGTGCTGACTCTCACTGTGGTACAGGGTCCCCCTCCTCTCCTGAAGGTGCTGACTCTCACTGGGGTACAGGGTCCCCCTCCTCTCCTGAAAGTGCTGACTCTCACTGGGGTACGGGTTCCCCTCACTGGGGTACGGGTCCCCCTCCTCTCCTGAAGGTGCTGACTCTCACTGGGGTACGGGTCCCCCTCCTCTCCTGAAGGTGCTGACTCTCACTGGGGTACGGGGTCCCCCTCCTCTCCTGAAGGTGCTGACTCTCACTGGGGTTCGGGGTCCCCCTCCTCTCCTGAAGGTGCTGACTCTCACTGGGGTACGGGGTCCCCCTCCTCTCCTGAAGGTGCTGACTCTCACTGGGGTACTGGTCCCCCTCCTCTCCTGAAGGTGCTGACTCTCACTGGGGTACAGGTCCCCCTCCTCTCCTGAAGGTGCTGACTCTCACTGGGGTACAGGGTCCCCTCCTCTCCTGAAGGTGCTGACTCTCACTGGGGTACAGGGTCCCCTCCTCTCCTGAAGGTGCTGACTCTCACTGGGGTACAGGGTCCCCTCCTCTCCTGAAGGTGCTGATTCTCACTGCGGTACGGGTCCCCTCATCTCCTGAAGGTGCTGAATCTCACTCAGGTCCCCCTCCTCTCCTGACTCTCACTCGGGTATGGGTCCTCTCCTCTCCTGAAGGTGCTGACTCTCAATCGGGTATGGGTTCTGCAGAGAGGAACTGCTTCAACCTCACGGTTCTCCATGTTGGAGCTGAGGGATTCCTTTGTGTCACTTCGAAGTTGAATATTTCCAAGGATTAGATTCCGGTCGGTAGCTCACTCCCGGGTATCTGTTATTCTAAATATAAACCACCCTGAGCCCCTTGATTAGATTGCAGTCTGTAACTCACTCCCGGGTATCTGTTATTCTAAATATAAACCACCCTGAGCCCCTTGATTAGATTGCAGTCTGTAACTCATTCCCGGGTATCTGTTATTCTATATATAAACCACCCTGAACCCCTCGATTAGATTCCAGTCTGTAACTCACTCCCGGGTATCTGTTATTCTATATATAAACCACCCGAACCCCTCGATTAGATTCCGGTCTGTAACTCACTCCCGGATATCTGTTATTCTCTATATAAACCACCCTGAACCCCTCGATTAGATTCCAGTCTGTAACTCACTCCCGGGTATCTGTTATTCTATATATAAACCACCCGAACCCCTCGATTGGATTCCGGTCTGTAACTCACTCCCGGATATCTGTTATTCTCTATATAAACGACCCTGAACCCCTCGATTAGATTCCAGTCTGTAACTCACTCCCGGGTATCTGTTATTCTATATATAAACCACCTGAACCATTCGATTGGATCTGGTCAGTAACGCACTCCCGGATATCCAAATTGTGCACTGCAAGGAAACAAACAGCAATGAGACAAATGGGCAGATAATGTATTTAGTGATGCTGCTCGATGGACAATTATTGTTTCGGACAACAGGCTGTGATCCTCTGCTCAAATATTGCCTGTGGATTATTTTGCCTTTACCTGACAGTATAGTTGGAACCCTGATTTTAGTGAGAGCGGAGGTTGGAGTTTTCTACTCTTTGCTCCACAGGATTCCTGCTGGGAATGTCGCTATATTGGGCTCACTTAGATGAAGAGAGGAGGAAGGAAGTGATGCAGCTCACGGGACTGTATACGCCCTCTGTGACCTTCCACACCGCTGTAGAGCCAACATTGAGAAACACTGTACTTTACTGAGGAGAGAGGTGGTGAACTGTCTTTATAGGGCTAAAGCACACAGTGGTATTAGAACATGGGCTTTTTTGATATATATTAATATTTATATTGTTGGACTTGGGCACACAGGGCAACTTTTCAGAGTTTGCAGATGAGCTAAATCTCTGAAATGTAGTAAAGAATGAGAATAGTAACAGACTGAGGACAGAGAGAGACTGGTGAAATGGGCAGACTCACGACAGATGAAATTTGAAGTGATTTGAAGAGATACAATTGGCTTGAAGAATGAGGAGTGACAATACAAACTAAAGAGCACAGTTTTAAAACAGGGACAGGAATGGAGAGACCTGGGGCTGTGTTACCAAATCTTTGAAGCTGTTAGGACGAACTGAGAATGCTGCTTATAAAAATATACAGGATCCTTCGCTTATTAATAGAAACAAGGAAGTTATGTTAAACCTTTAAAAGCTGGTTAGTCCCCAGCTGGAGAACTGTGTCCAATTCTAGGAACCACACTTTAGGAAGAATGTCCAGGCCTTAGAGAGGGTGCGGAGGAGATTTACTGGGATGTTCCAGGGGTGAGGGACTTCAGTTAATGTGGAGAGACTGGAGAAGCTGGGAGTGTTCCCCTTAGAGCAGAGTAGGTTAAGGGGAGATTGATTCGAGGCGTTCCAAATCACGAAAGGTTTTAATAGAGGAAATAAAGAGAAACTGTTCCCAGTGGCAGGACGGTCAGTAACCTGACCCCACAGATTGAAGGTAATTGGTAAAAGTCCCAAAGGTGACATGAGGAAACATTTTTTTTACCCAGTGAGTTATGATGATCTGGGATGTACTGCCGGAAAGGTGTGTGGAAGCAGATTCAACTGTAAATTTCAAAAGGTGATTGGGTAAATATTTGAGGGAAAAAAATTCAGGGCTCTGGGGAAAGAGCAAGGGGTGAGAGGCTAACCGACTCAGCTCTTCTAAAGAGCAGACACAGGCACAATAGGCTGAATGGCCTCCTTCTGAACTGTATCATTCTACTCATACCAACTGCCCAGAGCCCTCGATTAGATTCCAGTCTGTAGCTCTCTCCCGAGTATCTGTTACTCTACATATAAACCGCCCCGATCCTCTCGATTAGATTCCGGTCTGTAATTCACTCCCAAGTATCTGTTATTCTATATATAAACCATCCCAAACCTCTCGATTTGATTCCAGACTGTAACTCACTCCCGAGTATCTGTTACTCTATGTATAAACCACCCCGAACCTCTCGATTAGATTCAGGTCTGTAACTCACTCCCAAGTATCTGTCATTCTATAAATAAACCCCCAAATCCCTTCATTATACTCCAGTCTCTAACTCACTCCCATGTATCTGTTATTCTATATATAAACCGAGCCAGACTTCTCGATTACATTCCAGTCTCTAACTCACCCCCATGTATCTGTTATTTTATATATAAACCACGCTGGACTCCTCGATTGGATTCCAGTCTGTAACTCAGTCCCAGGCATCTGTTATTCTATAAAAACCCCTCCGAAATCCTTGATTAGATTCTGGTCTGTAACTCACTCCCGGGAATCTGTTATTCTATGTATAAAACACCCTGAACCCCTCAATTAGATTCCAGCCTGCAACTCACTCCTGGGTATCTGTTATTCTATATATAAACCACACCAAACCCCTCGATTAGATTCCATTCTGTAACTCACTCCCTGGTATCTGTTATTCTATATATAAACCACCTGAAGCACTCGATTAGATTCCAGTCTGTAACTCACTCCCAGGTATCTGTTATTCTATATATAAACCACCTGAACCACTGGATTAGATTCCAGTCTGTAACTCACTCCCGGGTATCTGTTATTCTATATATAAACCACCCCGAATCCCTCGATTAGATTCCAGTCTGTAACTCACTCCCGGGTATCTGTTATTCTATATATAAACCACCCCGAACCCCTCAATTAGATTCCAGTCTGTAACTCACTCCCAGGTATCTGTTATTCTATATATAAACCACCCCGAACCCCTCGATTAGATTCCAGTCTGTAACTCACTCCCAGGCATCTGTTATTCTATAAAAAATCCCTCCGAACTCTTTGATTAGATTACAGTCTCAAACTCACTCCCAGGTATCTGTTATTCTATATATAAACCACACTGAACCCCTCGATTAGATTCCAGTCCGTAACTCAATCCCAGGCATCTGTTATTCTATAAAAAATCCCTCCGAACTCTTTGATTAGATTACAGTCTCTAACTCACTCCCAGGTATCTGTTATTCTATGTATAAACCACCCTGAACCCCTCGATTAGATTCCAGTCCGTAACTCAATCCCAGGCATCTGTTGTTCTATAAAAAATCCGTCCGAACTCTTTGATTAGATTCCAGTCTGTAACTCACTCCTGGTTACCTGTTATTCTATATATAAACCACCTGAACCACTCGATTGGATCCGGTCAGTAACGCACTCCCGGATATCCAATTGTGCACTGCAAGGAAACAAACAGCAATGAGACAAATGGGCAGATAATGTATTTAGTGATGCTGCTCGATGGACAATTATTGTTTCGGACAACAGGCTGTGCTCCTCTGCTCAAATATCGCCTGTGGATTATTTTGCCTTTACCTGATAGTATAGTTGGAACCCTGATTTTAGTGAGAGTGGAGGTTGGAGTTTTCTACTCTATGCCCCACAGGATTCCTGCTGGGAATGTCGCTATATTGGGCTCACTTAGACGAAGAGAGGAGGAAGGAAGTGATGCAGCTCACGGGACTGTATACGCCCTCTGTGACCTTCCACACCCACTGTAGAACCAACATTGAGAAACACTGTACTTTACTGAGGAGAGAGGTGGTGAACTGTCTTTATCGGGCTAAAGCACACAGTGGTATTAGAACATGGGCTTTTTTTGATATATATTAATATTTATATTGTTGGACTTGGGCACACAGGGCAACTTTTCAGAGTTTGCAGATGAGCTAAATCTCTGAAATGTAGTAAAGAATGAGAATAGTAACAGACTTTGAGGACAGAGAGAGACTGGTGAAATGGGCAGACTCACGACAGATGAAATTTGAAATGATTTGAAGAGTTACAATTGGCTTGAAGAATGAGGAGTGACAATACAAACTAAAGAGCACAGTTTTAAAACAGGGACAGGAATGGAGAGACCTGGGGCTGTGTTACCAAATCTTTGAAGCTGTTAGGACGAACTGAGAATGCTGCTTATAAAAATATACAGGATCCTTCGCTTATTAATAGAAGCAAGGAAGTTATGTTAAACCTTTAAAAGCTGGTTAGTCCCCAGCTGGAGAACTGTGTCCAATTCTAGGAACCACACTTTAGGAAGGATGTCAAGGCCTTGGAGAGGGTTTGGAGGAGATTTACTAGAATGTTCCAAGGATGAGGGACTTCAGTTAATGTGGAGAGACTGGAGAAGCTGGGATTGTTCCCCTTAGAGCAGAGTAGGTTAAGGGGAGATTGATTCGAGACGTTCCAAATCACGAAAGGTTTTAATAGAGGAAATAAAGAGAAACTGTTCCCAGTGGCAGGAGGGTCAGTAACCTGACCGCACAGATTGAAGGTAATTGGTATAAGTCCCAAAGGTGACATGAGGAAACAGTTTTTTTACCCAGTGAGTTATGATGATCTGGAATGTACTGCAGGAAAGGTTTGTGGAAGCAGATTCAACTGTAAATTTGAAAAGGTGATTGGGTAAATATTTGAGGGAAAAAAATTCAGGGGAAAAAGCAAGGGGCATGAGGCTAATTGACTCAGATCTTCTAAAGAGCAGACACAGGCACAATAGGCTGAATGGCCTCCTTCTGAACTGTATCATTCTAATCATACCAACTGCCCGGAGCCCTCGATTAGGTTCCAGTCTGTTACTCTCTCCCGAGTATCTGTTACTCTATATATATACCACCCTGAACCTTTCGATTAGATTCCGGTCTGTAACTCATTCCCGAGTATCTGTTACTCTACATATAAACCGCCCCGATCCTCTCGATTAGATTCTGGTCTGTAATTCACTCCAAGTATCTGTTATTCTATATATAAACCATCCCAAACCTCTCGATTTGATTCCAGACTGTAACTCACTCCCGAGTATCTGTTACTCTATGTATAAACCACCCCAAATCTGTCGATTAGATTCAGGTCTGTAACTCACTCCCGAGTATCTGTCATTCTATAAATAAACCCCCAAATCCCTTCATTATACTCCAGTCTCTAACTCACTCCCAAGTATCTGTTATTCTATATATAAACCGAGCCAGACTTCTCGATTACATTCCAGTCTCTAACTCACCCCCATGTATCTGTTATTTTATATATAAACCACGCTGGACTCCTCGATTGGATTCCAGTCTGTAACTCAGTCCCAGGCATCCGTTCTTCTATAAAAACCCCTCCGAACTCCTTGATTAGATTCCAGTCTGTAACTCACTCCTGGGTATCTGTTATTCTATATATAAACCACCCCAAACTCCTCGATTAGATTCCAGTCTGTAACTCACTCCCGGGTATCTGTTATTCTATATATAAACCACCTGAACCACTGGATTAGATTCCAGTCTGTAACTCACTCCCGGGTATCTGTTATTCTATATATAAACCACCCCGAACACCTCGATTAGATTCCAGTCTGTAACTCACTCCCGGGTATCTGTTATTCTATATATAAACCACCCCGAACCCCTCGATTAGATTCCAATTTGTAACTCAATCCCAGGCATCTGTTATTCTATAAAAAATCGGTCCGAACTCTTTGATTAGATTACAGTCTCTAGCTCACTCCCGGGTATCTGTTATTCTATATATAAACCACCCTGAACCCCTTGATTAGATTCCAGTCTGTAGCTCACTCCTGGTTACCTGTTATTCTATATATAAACCACCTGAACCATTCGATTGGATTCTGGTCTGTAACTCACTCCCGGATATCCAAATTGCGCACTGCAAGGAAACAAACAGCAATGAGACAAATGGGCAGATAATGTATTTAGTGATGCTGCTCGATGGACAATTATTGTTTCGGACAACAGGCTGTGATCCTCTGCTCAAATATCGCCTGTGGATTATTTTGCCTTTACCTGATAGTATAGTTGGAGCCCTGAGTTTAGTGAGAGTGGAGGTTGGAGTTTTCTACTCTTTGCCCCACAGGATTCCTGCTGGGAATGTCGCTATATTGGGCTCACTTAGACGAAGAGAGGAGGAAGGAAGTGATGCAGCTCACGGGACTGTATACGCCCTCTGTGACCTTCCACACCCACTGTAGAGCCAACATTGAGAAACACTGTACTTTACTGAGGAGAGAGGTGGTGAACTGTCTTTATCGGGCTAAAGCACACAGTGGTATTAGAACATGGGCTTTTTTTGATATATATTAATATTTATATTGTTGGACTTGGGCACACAGGGCAACTTTTCAGAGTTTGCAGATGAGCTAAATCTCCGAAATGTAGTAAAGAATGAGAATAGTAACAGACTTTGAGGACAGAGAGAGACTGGTGAAATGGGCAGACTCACGACAGATGAAATTTGAAGTGATTTGAAGAGATACAATTGGCTTGAAGAATGAGGAGTGACAATACAAACTAAAGAGCACAGTTTTAAAACAGGGACAGGAATGGAGAGGTCTGGGGCTGTGTGTACACAAATCTTTGAAGCTGTTAGGACGAACTGAGAATGCTGCTTATAAAAATATACAGGATCCTTCGCTTATTAATAGAAGCAAGGAAGTTAAGTTAAACCTTTAAAAGCTGGTTAGTCCCCAGCTGGAGAACTGTGTCCAATTCTGGGAACCACACTTTAGGAAGTTTGTCCAGGCCTTGGAGAGGGTGCGGAGGAGATTTATTAGAATGTTCCAGGGGTGAGGGACTTCAGTTAATGTGGAGAGACTGGAGAAGCTGGGATTGTTCCCCTTAGAGCAGAGTAGGTTAAGGGGAGATTGATTCGAGACGTTCCAAATCACGAAAGGTTTTAATAGAGGAAATAAAGAGAAACTGTTCCCAGTGGCAGGACGGTCAGTAACCTGACCGCACAGATTGAAGGTAATTGGTAAAAGTCCCAAAGGTGACATGAGGAAACATTTTTTTTACCCAGTGAGTTATGATGATCTGGGATGTACTGCCGGAAAGGTGTGTGGAAGCAGATTCAACTGTAAATTTCAAAAGGTGATTGGGTAAATATTTGAGGGAAAAAAATTCAGGGCTCTGGGGAAAGAGCAAGGGGCGAGAGGCTAACCGACTCAGCTCTTCTAAAGAGCAGACACAGGCACAATAGGCTGAATGGCCTCCTTCTGAACTGTATCATTCTACTCATACCAACTGCCCGGAGCCCTCGATTAGATTCCAGTCTGTAACTCTCTCCCGAGTATCTGTTACTCTACATATAAACCGCCCCGATCCTCTCGATTAGATTCCGGTCTGTAATTCACTCCCAAGTATCTGTTATTCTATATATAAACCATCCCAAACCTCTCGATTTGATTCCAGACTGTAACTCACTCCCGAGTATCTGTTACTCTATGTATAAACCACCCCGAACCTCTCGATTAGATTCAGGTCTGTAACTCACTCCCAAGTATCTGTCATTCTATAAATAAACCCCCAAATCTCTTCATTATACTCCAGTCTCTAACTCACTCCCAAGTATCTGTTATTCTATATATAAACCGAGCCAGACTTCTCGATTTCATTCCAGTCTCTAACTCACCCCCATGTATCTGTTATTTTATATATAAACCACGCTGGACTCCTCGATTGGATTCCAGTCTGTAACTCAGTCCCAGGCATCTGTTCTTCTATAAAAACCCCTCCGAACTCCTTGATTAGATTCCGGTCTGTAACTCACTCCCGGGTATCTGTTATTCTATGAATAAACCCCCCTGAACCCCTCAATAAGATTCCAGCCTGTAACTCACTCCTGGGTATCTGTTATTCTATATATAAACCACCCCAAACCCCTCGATTAGATTCCAGTCTGTAACTCACTCCCTGGTATCTGTTATTCTATATATAAACCACCTGAAGCACCCGATTAGATTCCAGTCTGTAACTCACTCCCAGGCATCTGTTATTCAAATATAAACCACCTGAACCACTGGATTAGATTCCAGTCTGTAACTCACTCCCGGGTATCTGTTATTCTATATATAAACCACCCCGAACCCCTCTTATAGATTCCAGTCTGTAACTCACTCCCGGGTATCTGTTATTCTATATATAAAGCACCCCGAACCCCTCGATTAGATTCCAGTCTGTAACTCACTCCCGGTTATCTGTTATTCTATATATAAACCACCCCGAACCCCTCGATTAGATTCCCGTCTGTAACTCACTCCCGGGTATCTGTTATTCTATATATAAACCACCCCGAACCCCTCGATTAGATTCGAGTCTGTAACTCACTCCCGGGTATCTGTTATTCTATATATAAGCCACCCGAACCCCTCGATTAGATTCCAGTCTGTAACTCACTCCCGGGTATCTGTTATTCTATATATAAACCACCCCGAACCCCTCGATTAGATTCCCGTCTGTAACTCACTCCCGGGTATCTGTTATTCTATATATAAACCACCCCGAACCCCTCGATTAGATTCGAGTCTGTAACTCACTCCCGGGTATCTGTTATTCTATATATAAGCCACCCGAACCCCTCGATTAGATTCCAGTCTGTAACTCACTCCCGGGTATCTGTTATTCTATATATAAACCACCCCGAACCCCTCGATTAGATTCCAGTCTGTAACTCACTCCCGGGTATCTGTTATTCTATATATAAACCACCCCGAACCCCTCGATTAGATTCCAGTCTGTAACTCACTCCCAGGTATCTGTTATTCTATATATAAACCACCCAAACCCCTCTTATAGATTCCAGTCTGTAACTCACTCCCGGGTGTCTGTTATTCTATATATAAACCACCCCGAACCCCTCGATTAGATACCAGTTTGTAACTCACTCCCGGGTATCTGTTAATCTATATATAAACCACCCAAACCCCTCGATTAGATTGAGTCTGTAACTCACTCCCGGGTATCTGTTATTCTATATATAAACCACCCGAACCCCTCTTATAGATTCCAGTCTGTAACTCACTCCCGGGTGTCTGTTATTCTATATATAAACCACCCCGAACCCCTCGATTATATTCCAGTCTGTAACTCACTCCCGGGTATCTGTTATTCTATATATAAACACCCCGAACCCCTCGATTAGATTCCAGTCAGTAACTCACTCCCGGGTATCTGTTATTCTATATATAAACCACCCAAACCCCTCGATTAGATTCCAGTCTGTAACTCACTCCCGGGTATCTGTTATTCTATATATAAACCACCCCGAACCCCTCGATTAGATTCCAGTCTGTAACTCACTCCCGGGTATCTGTTATTTGTTACGACCGAGATGGGAGGAGCGCACTGTCTGTCTTCAGTTCCACTACTCTACTGGTCACAACATACATTTAAATGATTTCACCACCAACTATACGGCGAAATATGTGCTTTACTTTTGAATCTCGAATGACCACTCAATGTCCAGGTTTCTTCAATAAATAACAACATTATTAGTTTATTATACAATGGTAAGGGATAGATAATGGAGTCCTTGAAATGGTATTAGGGTTATATAGTTGGTTTCTCATCGCTGGCCTATGAAACAACTGATGATTCTTGTACAAGCTAAGGGAAGGTGGTGGTGTAGTGGTATTTTCTCTGAACTAGTAATTCAGAGACTGAGGGTAATGTTGTGAGAACCTGGGTTCAGTTCCTGCTACAGCAGATGGTGGAATTTGAATTTAATAAAAATCTGGAATTAAAAGTCTTATGACAACCATGAAACCATTGTCGATCATCATAAAAACCCACTTGGTTCACTAATGTCCTTTAAGGAAGGAACCTGCCGTCCTTACCTAGTCGTGACTACATGTGACTCCAGACCCACAGCGATGTGGTTGACTCTTAAATGCCGAGCAAGCCACTCAGTTGTAAGTGGCAACAAACCGCTACAAAGTCACAAAAAAGGAATGAAACCGGACGGACCACCCAGCATCAACCTTAGCACCAGAAACGACAACTCAACCCTGTCGACCCTGCAAAGTCCTCCTTACTAACATCTGGGGGCTAGTGCCAAAATTGGGAGAGCTGTCTCACAGACTAGTCAAGCAACAGCCTGACATAGTCATCCTCATGGAATCATATCTTACAGATCATGTCCCAGACACCACCATCACCATCCCTGGGTATGTCCTGTCCCACCGGCAGGACAGACCCAGCAGAGGTGGCAGCACAGTGGTATACAGTCGGGAGGGAATTGCCCTGGGAGTCCTCAACATTGACTCCGGACCCCATGAAGTATCATGGCATCAGGTCAAACACGGGTAAGGAAACCTCCTGCTGATTACCACGTACCGCCCTCCCTCAGCTGATCAATCGGTGCTCCTCCATGTTGAACACCACTTGGAGGAAGCATGGAGGGTGGCAATGGTGCAGAATGTACTCTAGGCAGGGGACTTCAATGTTCATCATGAAGTGTGGCTCGGTAGCACCACTACTAACCGAGCTGGCTGGGTCCTATAGGACATAGCTGCTAGACTGGGTCTGCGCCAGGTGGTGAGGGAACCAACAAGAGGGAAAAACATACTTGACCTGATCCTCACCAACCTGCCTGCCGCAGATGCATCTGTCCATGACAGTATCGGTAGGAGTGACCACGCACAGTCATTGTGGAGATGAAGTCCTGCCTTCACATTGAGGATACCCTCCATCATGTTGTGTGGCACTACCACCGTGTTAAATGGATTTCAAACAGATCGAGCAACTCAAGACTGGGCATCCATGAGGCGCTGTGGGCCATCAGCAGCAGAATTGTACTCAAACACAATCTGTAACCTCATGGCCCGGCATACCCCCCACTCTACATTACCATCAAGCCAGGGGATCAACCCTGGTTTAATGAAGAGTGCAGGAGGGCATGCCAGGAGCAGCACCAGGCACACCTAAAAATGAGGTGTGAACCTGTTGAAGCTGTAATACAGGACTACTTGCGTGCCAAACAGCATAAGCAGCAAGTGATAGACAGGGCTAAGCGATCCCACAACCAACAGATCAGATTTAAGCTCTGCAGTCCTGCCGAATCCAGTCATGAATGGTGGTGGACAATTAAACAACTCACTGGGGGAGTAAGCTCCACAAATATCCCCATCTTCAATGATGGCAGAGCCCAGCACATCAGTGCAAAAGATAAGGCTACGATCTTCAGCCAGAAGTGCCGAGTGGATGATCCATCTCAGCCTCCTCCGGAGGTCCCCGGCATCACAGATGCCAGTCTTCAGCTAATTCGCTCCACGTGATATCAAGAAACGGCTGAAGGCACTGTATACTGCATAGGCTATGGCTTCTGACCTCATTACAGCCTTGGTTCAAACATGGACAAAAGAGCTGAACCCCTGAGGTAAGGTGAGAATGACTGCCCTTGTCATCAAGGCCGCATTTGACCGAGTGTGGCATCAAGGAGCCCTAGCAAAACTGGAGTCAATGGGAATCAGGGGCAAAACTCTCCACTGGTTGGAGTCATACCTAGCACAAAGGAAGATGGTTGAGGTTGTTGGAGGTCAGTCATCTCAGCTCCAGGACATCACTGCAGGAGTTCCTCAGGATAGTGTCCCCGGCCCAACATCTTCAGCTGCTTCATTAATGACCTTCCTTCCATCATAAGGTCAGAAGTAGGGATGTTCACTGATGATTGCACAATGTTCAGCATCATTTGTGACTCCTCAGACACTGAAGCAGTCCATGTCCAAATGCAGCAAGACCTGGACAATATCCAGGCTTGGGCTGATAAGTGGCAAGTAACATTCACGCCACACAAGTGTCAGGCAATGACCATCTCCAACAAGAGAGAATCCAACCATCACCCCTTAATATTTAGTGGCATTACAATCACTGAATCTCCCACTATTAACATCCTGGGGGCTACCATTGACCAGAAACTGAACTGGACCAGCCACATAAATACTGTGGCCACAAGAGCAGGTGAGAGGCTAGGAATCGTGTGACGTGTAACTCACCTCCTGACTCCCCAAAGCCTGTCCACCATCTACAAGGCACAAGTCAGGAGTGTTATGGAATACTCCCCACTTGCCTGGATGAGTGCAGCTCCAAAAACACTCAAGAAGCTCGACAGCATCCAGGGCAAAGCAGCCCGCTTGATTGGCACCACGTCCAGAAACATTCAGTCCCTCCACCACCGATGCACAGTAGCAGTGTGTACCATCTACAAGATGCACCACAGGAATTCACCAAGACTCCTTCGACAGCACCTTCCAAACCCACGACCACTACCATCTAGAAGGATAAGGGCAGCAGATACATGGGAACACCACCACCTGGAAGTTCCCCTCCAAGTCACTCACCATTCTGACTTGGAAATATATCGCTGTTCCTTCACTGTCGCTGGGTCAAAATCCTGGGACTCCCTCCCTAACAGCACTGTGGGTGTACCTACACCACATGGACTGCAGCAGTTCAAGAAGTCAGCTCACCACCACCTTCTCAAGGGCAACTAGAGATGGGCAATGAATGCTGGCCCAGCCAGTGAAGCCCACATCCCGTGAAAGAATAAAAAAAAGAGCTGTTGTATTCTTCACCCAAGCAGTTGATCCTTCTTGCTTTCTCCCCAAAAGCAAAACCAGCCCAGCAGCTTTTTAAAAAAACAGGTTTCCAGGCATGGAGCCTTTTGTAAACAGTCCACTAGGGTCAAGAGGTTTCCAGCTCCTTTAAAACTGCTTAATTACCTTTTCTTGTAAAATGCTGTCTTTTCCAGGAACAGCAGCAACCAGAGGCCTCGCATTAACCCTTTAAGGACCAGTGCCTTTTAAAAAACACAGTCTTCCCGAATGTTCTTCTCCCTTGAAGGTGAACTATCTTCTGTGATTAAAGCATTTATGACACTTGCTGCCTTGGAGAAATGAAACACCATATTTATAAGTGTAATAAAACAGAAACGAACATACAATAACACACCCACACACACATTCATTCACTTTTGAAACAAAACTAACACATTTACTGTCGGCATCATTTTGGCCTATGGACAATTTGAAGCAAAGTTAAATTCTAGACAAAGCATCAACAATTACATTGTTTTTCCCCTGGAATGGGGACAATCTTTACGTGATAAGGCTGTAATAATAAAGTCCATTGAAATAGTCTGGCATTCTGGTTTTTAAAGTTTTCCATAAAGGCTAAGGGGTTGTGTTTAGTATATACCAGTGTCTCCCTGTATCCATGACTTAGATGAGGGGAGTGAAGACATGGTAGCTAAATTTACAGACAACACAAAGATAGGTAGGAAAGAATGTTGTGAAAAAGATATAAGGACTCTGCAGATGGATATAGATAAGTTGAGTGAATGGGAAAAAAACTGGCAGATGGAATTTAATGTGGGAAATTGTGAAATTGTTCACTTTGGCAGCGAGAATAAAAATGCTGATTATTAATTAAATGGAGAACAGCTGCAAAATTCTGAGGTGAGGAGGGACCTAGGTGTTCTTGTGCATGAGTCACAAAAAGTTATTATGCCGGTACAGCAAGTAATCAAGAAGGCTAATGGAATGCTATTCTTTATTAACGAGAGGAATTGAATATAAAAATAAGGATATTATGCTTCAGTTATACTGGCATTGGTGAGACCACATCTCGAATACTGTGTGCAGTTTTGGTCTCCTTATTTAAGGAAGGATGTAAATACATTGGAGGCGGTTCAGAGGAGATTTACTACATTGAAGTCTGGAATGAGTGAGTTGTCTTATGAGGAAAGGTTGCACAGACTGGGCTCGTTTCCACTGGACTTCAGAAGAGTGAGGGGTGATCTGAGGATGACACAAAGATTGGCCGGGTGGTTAACAATGAGGTTGAGTGTCTTGGACTACAGGAAAATATAGACAGGATGGTCAAATGGGCAGATAAGTGGCAGATGGAATTTAACCCTGAAAAGTGTGAGGTGATACACTTTGGAAGGAGTAATTTGACAAGGAAGTATTCAATGAACGGCATGACACTAGCAAGTTCTGAGGAACAAAGGGACATTGGCGTGTGTGTCCATAGATCTCTGAAGGTGGAGGGGCATGTTAGTTGAGTGGTGAAAAAGGCATATGGGACACTTGCCTTTATCAATCAAGGCATAGATTACAAAAGTAGGGAGGTCATGTTGGAGTTGTATAGAACCTTGGTGGGGCCACAGCTGGAGAACTGTGTGCAGTTCTGGTCGCCACATTATAGGAAGGATGTGATTGCACTAGAGGGGGTGCAGAGGAGATTCACCAGGATGTTGCCTGGGATGAAACATTTAAGTTATGTAGAGAGGTTGGATAGACTTGGGTTGTTTTCGTTGGAGCAGAGAAGACTGAGGGGCAACCTGATCGAGGTGTACAAGATTATGAGGGGCATGGACAGAGTGGATAGGGAGCAGCTGTTCCCCTTAGTTGAAGGGTCAGTCACGAGGGGACACAAGTTCAAGGTGAGGGGCAGGAGGTTTAGGGGGGATGTGAGGAAAAACTTTTTTACCCAGAGGATGGTGACGGTCTGGAATGCGCTGCCTGGGAGGGTGGTGGAGGCGGGTTGCCTCACATCCTTTAAAAAGTACCTGGATGAGCACTTGGCACCTCATAACATTCAAGGCTATGGGCCAAGTGCTGGTAAATGGGATTAGGTAGGTAGGTCAGGTGTTTCTCAAGTGTCGGTGCAGACTCGATGGGCCGAAGGGCCTCTTTTGCACTCTGTGATTCTGTGATTTGATTGAAGTATATAGGGTCCTGAACACTATTGGCAAGGTGGACGTGAAAAGGATGTTTCCTCTTGCGGGTGAGTCCAGAACTAGGGGGCACTGTTTTAAAATTAGGGGTCGCCCTTTTAGGACAGAGATGAGGTGAATTTTATTCTCTCAAAGGGTTGTGCGACTTTGGAACTCTCTGCCTCAGAAGGTGGTGGAGGTGGGGTCATTGAATATTTTTAAGCCAGAGGTAGATAAATTCTTGTTAGGCAATGGAATCAAAGGTCATCGGGGTAGATGGGAATGTACGGTTGAGGTTACAATCAGATCAGCCATGATCTTATTGAATGCCGGGGCAGACTTGATGGGCCGAATGGCCCTGCTCCTATTTCGCATGTTTGTATATTCAGGCATACACACCAAAATGTTTAAGAGCTAATAGCAAGCTCAGGGTTTCCTTTTCCACCGTAGAGTATCTTTTTTGGTGCTGATTTAGCTTTTTGGAGAAGTATCCCACTGGCCTTTCAGTGTCTGATCCAGACATAAAAAGGTTGGATCCAAAATTCAGGTTGGATCCTGAATTTTGGATCCAAAATTAGCTCAGTGACAGAAAACAAAGGATAATGGTCAGTAGATACTTTTTGTGAATGGAAAACGGTTTCCTGTGGTGTTCCACAGAGCTCAGTGTTGGGGCACTTGCAGTTTGTTGTATATATTAATGATTTAGACTTAAATATGGGAGGCATGGTTGGGAAATTTGCAGATGACACAAAAATTGGCCGTGTAGTTGATAGTGAAGAGGATAGCTGTCGACTCCAGAATGATATCAATGCTTTGGTTGAGTGGGGGAGGGAGAAGTGGCAAATGGAATTTAATCAGGAAAAGTGTGAGGTAATGCATTTGGAGAGGGCAAACAAAGCAAGGGAATACTCATTAAATGGGAAGTTATTGGGAAGGGTTGAGGAAGTGAGAGACCTTGGAGTGCATGTCCACAGGTCTCTGAAGGTGGCAGGACAGGTGGACAAGGTGGTCAAGGAAGCATATGGAATGCTTTCCTTTATTGGGCGAGGTATTGAATACAAAAGCAGGGATGTAATGATGGAACTGTATAAGACGCTGGTTGGGCCACAACTGGAATTTTGTGTACAATTCACCACTTTACAGGAAGGACATAATTGCTCTGGAGAGAGTGGAGAGGAGATTTACAAGAACGTTGCCAGGGCTTTAAAATTGCAGCCATGAGGAGAGATTGGATAGACTGTTGAAGAGTCATACAGACTTGAAACATTAACTGTATTCCTCTCTGCAGATGCTGTCAGACCTGCTGAGTTTTTCCAGGTATTTTTGTTTTTGTTTTGGATAGACTAGGGTTGTTTTCCTTAGGACAGAGGAGGCTGAGGGATGACCTAATTGAGGTGTACAAAATTATGAGGGGCCTAGACAGGGTAGACAGGATAGACTTGTTTTCCCTACCTGAGGGATCAATTACTAGGGGGCATAGATTTAAGGTGATTGGTACAAGGTTTAGAGGGGGCATGAGGAAAACCTTTTTCACCCAGAGATTGGTGAACATCTGGAATTCACTGCCTAAGTTGGTGTTTGAGGCTGAAACGCTCAACTCATTAAAAAGGTACCTGGATCTGCATCTGAAACGCTGTAACCTGCAAGGCTACGGACCAGGCGCTGGAAAGTGGGATTAAAATGAGTGGCTAGTTTCTTTTTTCTCTTTTTGGCCGGAGCAGACACAATGGGCTGAATGGCCTCTTTCTGCACTGTAACTTTTCTACGGTGCTATGGTTTTCTTGTAACAGGACTGCTCCCATCCCCAGGTCACCAGCATCAATTGCTACTTTGAAGAGTTTAGTGAAATTTGGAAATTTGGTTCATTGGTCAAAATTGCTTTCAGCCTCCCCAAAGATGTTTGGCGCTCTCCTGTCCACACTACCTTGCCTTTCTCTTGCAGCAAGTCCATCAGTGAGCAGCTATAGGGCTGAGATTTGGTACAAATTTATGCAAAACACACACATTCCCAAAAACCTCATGATCTCTCGTTAGTTTTCGGACAGGGAACTCCTCCAGTGTCTGTACTTTCACTGTTCTTGGCAACACTTGTCCTTGCCCTACGACATGCCCTAGGTAAGCTACTCACACTTTTGAGAATTCACTTTTGGGAAGGTTTATTACCAAATCAGCTGACTGTGGTTTCCTAAACAGAGCTTCTAATTCTTCTAAGTGGCCCTTCCAAGTGCCACTATATATCAGTACATCATCAAGATAAGCCACACAGTTAGGAACACTGGCCACCACTTGGTTCATTAGCCTCTGAAAGGTTGCTGGGGCATTTTTCAACCCGAATGGCATCACTTGGCATTGGAAAAGACCGTCTAGTGTGGCAAAGATATCTCTTTAGCTTGGGTGTTAAAGGAACCTGCCAATATCCCTTTAACAGATCTATTTTGGTAAGAAACATGGCACTGCCAACTCTGCCAATACAGTCTTCCAAGCGAGGAATTGGGTCGGAATCTGCTTTTGTGACTGCATTGACCTTTCTGTAGTCTGTACAGAATCTGGTCGAACCATCTGGTTTAGGCACTAACACAACAGCGGAACTCCAGCTGCTTTGGCTGGGTTCAATGAAGTGATTTTCTAACATGTACTGGATCTCTGCTTTCACCTGAGCCTGTTTCTCTGGCCCTAAGTGATAAGGATGCTGTTTTATAGGAGAGGATTCTCCTACATCCACATCAGGTATGGCTACAGTTGTACATTCTGGTTTGTCCCTACAGACTCCTTTAAATGCTGTGAGAAACCTTAAGTTACATTGTTGTTCCTCATCTAAATATGAAAGCATGCTGTCTAATCTTCCTAACAGCTCAGTGTTAGCTAACCGGATAGTAGGAGGTTCAATTTGAGAATTGTCTAGGTCTCTTTCTGCCTCATCCTCACCACCTCTTTCATCCTCCACCAAGTAGCCATATCTAAAATAATGAGTGTATATTGATGTCCCACTTTTGTTTTTGGTAAAGGTCCCACACAGTTTACCAACACCCTACTAAATGGTTCTCCAAAAACTGGCATGGGATTTAGTGGTGCCAGTTTGATTGTATGTTATGATTTTCCTACCATCTTGCACGTGTGATATGTTTTACAAAACTGTACCACGTCCTTGTGAAGACCTGGCCTGTAAAAATGTTGACTTATATGTGCTTGGGTCTTTCGGATCCCTACCTGCCATAGGAATCTCATGAGCTATCCTTCATATTTCCAGATGATATTTCGGTGGTACCATTACCTGATGAACCCTTCGACCACTCTTCATCCGTAGGTCTGGGATTTCTCATCAGAATCCCACTTTTAACACAGTAGCATTCCGGAACGCCTTCTGCTTCAGCTTCAGTTTGAGCTGATTGTGCCACTTTACTTAAATCTGGATCAACTTGCTGAGCCTCAATCAGAGATGATTTGCTGAATATTTCCTTCAGATTGTCCATATATGCAAAGAAAGCTTCAGACAGCCAAATATTTGCTTGTAGTGCCAATTCTACCTTTGATGATGGAATTTATTTAGCCATTGCTCAGGTCACTGCGCTGTTATGGCACAGCGGATGGTAAATGCTGAGCTGCTCAAATCCCAGAGGGAAACTTGAAACAGCTGCCACAACTGTTTTGCAATTTATATTTTATTTTGAAATGCGTGCCTTGAATTCAGTAGTAATAAGTCCACTGAGACTGAAAGGTATTTTTACAAAACTAAATTAAACATTTATTAATAGAAGAAAAGATTTTAAGCAGATACATAGGTCTACAGATTACTACTATAATAACTCCTAAATCCCCTAATTAATCTGTCTTCCAGTTACACCTCTGTTAAGTCAACAGTAAAAACAAATAAATTTCAACAGACCCAGGCAAAGCAACACAATATCCTGGACAGTGATATTCACCAATGAATTTTCTTGTCTTAATTTCCTGTAGACAGCTACTTGATGCATAGAGGCTGGAGGCTTTTCACACTTGTTAGATCTTAGAATACTTTTCCCTTACACATAACCTCATCTCCTTTATGCAAGTTTCTTCCTTTTTAATGTAAATTCCATTGTTCCAAAATGTCTTTGCAACTTTACTTTTCTCATAATATAAATCTTTCATAGTACTAATATTATTAGTAACCTTTGGGAAAAATGAACACACTGTTTGGCTTAGCTTCTTACGGCTAGGTGTAACATCTTACCATCTCTTTTGAAATTCAAAGTAACCTAATTTATCTAAAAATGCAAATGTTCCTCACATCTCACATTCTAAAACTTCAGCCATGTTTACATATTTAGCATTTCAAACCTAGCTTCCCTTTTGATAACTCAAAAGCTCCAGACCATCTGTCTTCAATTCAATTAAATCCCCCCACACACACATCTACACGGAGAAACTAATCCAAACTCCACTATTAACCTACCTTTACAATAAATCACTATTATTATGAAAATTATTATATTTTCATGACAACACAAGAAGGAAAAATTCCTGGAAACTTTTCTTGTAACTGTTGTGTCTCCTTAACTTCACGTGGTCTTTCTGTAACTACTGGAGAAGCTACTACTTTTACTCTGGCCACATCATTTCTGAGGAGTAAGTCAACTCCGTCTACAGGAAAACTATGAACAACTCCTATCGTTACCGTTCCAGACATTAGGTCACTCTCCAGGTGCACCCGATACAAAGGTACGGGTATATACACCCTGCCAACACCATTCACTAAAACCTCGGCATTTAGTGAACTCTCTGGTAGAAAGGCCAGGCCTTTCCCCAGCAAAAGTGTTTGGGTAGCCCCTGTATCCCTAAGTATAACTACAGATTTACCTGCTTCGCTTGACAGGTAAGGAGTTGCATTTCCTTTTTACAAGAATTCCCTGTAGCTTTCAGGTATCTTGTTCACCTCCCCCGCACTCACAGCAGTGTTTGTACTTGGCTTTACAGCTGCAGTCAGAGCTGCAGCTTGGTCTGTAGTACTCTTGGTTTGGGCCCCTTTCTCTGCGTCAATCTTGCGTGCCACAGTAAGTCCTATAGATTTACCCTGTAATTTCCAGCAATTCTCACAAAGATGTCCTACCTTGTGGCAATGGGAACACTTAGGCCTTCATACATCACTCCCACCCTCATAACTTTCCTTTCTGGTCTGAGGAGGAGATTCCGGTACATTCCCAGCTGTCCCTTCTCGTCCCTGGCTACTTGTCTTCCTGTCACTCTCTGACTTTCTGTCCTTCTTGGGTTTGAGGGGGTGACTGGGAAAAGGTTTGAGCTAGTGGACTAGCTCGTGATCATCAGCCATCTCAGCTGCCTGTCAGGCTGTTGAAACCTTCTGGTTCTCTACATGGGATGGAGTGAATTTTTCAATTCCTCCAGGAGAATTATTTCCCTAAGGGCCTCATATGTGGCCTTTGCCTTTACTGTCCATATCCAAAGTTCAAAGGTAGTTCACTGTATCCTCTCAAGCTCTATGTACGTCTGCCCAGGCTGTTCCTGGAAATTCTGAAATTTCTGTCTGTAAACTTCAGGAACTAACGCATGAGCAGCAAGAATAGCCTTTTTTCCACCTCATAATCTAGAAGAAGACTTTTCAGAAAGCAAAGCATAAACTTCATGAGCACTGCCAGTCAATCTGCTTTGCATAGACAATGTCCAGGTTTCTTTCTGCTATTCCATATGCTTAGCTATCTTTTCAAAAGAAATGAAAAATGCCTCTACGTCCCTTTCCTCAAACTTCGGGAGGGCTTGTACAAACTTAAACACTTCCCCACTGGCTCTTAGGTTAGAGTCACGATCTTGCGCATCAACATTTCCGCTGGAGTCAAGGCCAGCCTGTTGTTTGAGTTCCAGCACTCTAAGATGGCTTTTCCTTTCTCGCTCCTTTTCTCTCTCTCCTGCCTTTCTGCTTGCCCCCTTTGAAATTCTCTCTTTTCTTCCCCCCTCTCATTCCCTTGCCTTCTCCTTCACCTGAAATTCTAGTTCCAACTTCTCCTGTCCTAACTGAAACTGTGACCATGGAAACTTGTCCCCTTTCAATTCTCAAGGTTCCTCCAGTTCTTTCCCTTCCATTTTCAGCTTTTTGGCTACTGGTTTCCACAGCTCTGCTTTCGTAGCTCTTGCTCTAACTTCTATCTGTAACTCCTCCGCTACACTTGCCAATTGTGCAACAGTTAATATTGCTAAAAAATGATAATTTAACCCTGGCTGCTCCAAAAACTCACTTGCATCAGGAGTAGCCATATTGCTAATAAAAACTTTAATACAGAAGAAAGTTGGATTTTCCCTTTTCCCCTTTTATCCTTTCCTAATTATTATTCTGCTTTCGTCTTAGGTTCTATCCCACGATGTTACGTCCAAGATGGGAGGAGTGCACCATCTGTCTCTAGTTCCACTACCCTGTGGGCGACAACATATATTTAAATGATTTCACCAGCTAGCTATACGGCCAAATCTGTGCTTTACCCATGAATCTCAGGATCACCACTCAATGCCCAGTTTTCTTCAAAAAACAACATTATTATCCCTCTGACCCCATCCCATCTTCTAATCCCAGCCCTTGCCGTGTATTCACTACACCCTCTGACTTTCCCCTCTCTGATGCTGAACGTTCAGTGCTCAGCAAAGGACTCAGTTCCATTCCCTTATGCCCTCACCTCAATGAATTCCTGGCTCGGCACGATGCTGAACTCTTCTTCCACGGCCTTCGTCTCCGTGCTCACTTCTTTGGACAGGAGTCCTCCTCCTGTTCAACAGATCCTTTCACCCGCCTCCAATATTCTCCCTCCATCTGGACCCCTCCCTCTGGATTTTTACCTGCTCTTGATCTTTTCATTGAGAACTGTCGGCGTGACATCAGTCGTCTCAATTTCTCTGCTCCTCTCACCCACTCCAACCTGTCTCCTTCTGAACTTGCCGCACTCCATCCTCTCAGGTCCAACCCTGACTTTGTCATCAAACCTGCTGACAAGGGTGGTGCTGTTGTTGTCTGGCGCACTGACCTCTATCTCGCAGAGGTTGAGTGCCAGCTTGCAGACACTTCCCTTGGACAATGACCCCACCACTGAACATCAAGCCATTGTTTCCAGGACTGTTACTGACCTTATCTCCTCTGGAGATCTTCCCTCCACAGCTTCCAACCTCATAGTCTTCCAACCTCGGACGGCCCGCTTCTACCTCCTACCCAAAATCCACAAACAGGACTGTCCTGGTAGACCGATCATGTCAGCCTGTTCCTGCCCCACGGAACTCATTTCTTGCTATCTTGACTCCATTCTCTCTCCCCTTGTCCAGTCTCTTCCCACCTACATCCGCGATTCCTCTCACGCCCTACATCATATCAACAATTTCCAGTTCCCTGGCCCCAACCGCCTCCTCTTCACTATGGACGTCCAATCCCTCTACACCTCCATCCCCCACCAGGATGGTCTGAGGACTCTCCTTGAACAGAGGCCTGAACAATCCCCATCCACCACCACTCTCCTCTATCTGTCTGAACTTGTTCTCACACTGAACTATTTCTCCTTAAACTTGTCTCACTTCCTCCAAATAAAAGGTGTAGCTATGGATATCTGCATGGGCCCCAGTTATGCCTGTTTCTTTATGGAGTATGTGGACCATTCCTTGTTCCAGTTCTACTCAGGCCTCCTCCCACAACTCTTTTTTTGGTACATCGATGACTGTTTCGGTGCTGCTTCATGCTCTCGTCTGGACCTGGAAAAATTTATAATTTTTCTTCCATTTTCCACCCCTCTATCAACTTCACATGGCCCATCTCCAACGCTTCCCTCCCTTTCCTTGACCTCTCTGTCTCCATTTCTGATGATATACTGTCCACCAATATTCATTACAAGCCCACTGACTCCCATAGCTACCTCGATTACAGCTCCTCACACCCCACTTCCTGTAAGGACTCCATTCCATTCTTTCAGTTCCTTTGCCTCTGTTGCATCTGTTCTAATGATGCCACTTTCCAAAACAGTTCCTCTGACATGTCTTCCTTCTTCCTTAACTGAGGTTTCCCACCCCTTGTGGTTGACAGGGCCCTCAACCGTGTCCGGCCCATCTCCCGCACCTCTGCCCTCACACCTTCCTCTCCCTCCCAGTACCATGATAGGGCCCCCCTTGTCCTCACTTATCACCCCACCAGCCTCTGCATCCAAAGGATCATCCTTCGCCATTTCCGCCAACTCCGGCATGATGCCACCACCAAACACATCTTCCCTTCACCCCACCCTGTCGGCATTCCGTAGGGACCGTTCCCTCCAGGACAACCTGGTCCACCCCTCCATCACCTCCAATACTTCATCCCATGGCACCTTTCTGTGCAATCGCAGAAGGTGCAACACCTGACCCTTTACCTCCTCCCTCCTCACCGTCCAAGGGCCCAAACACTCCTTTCAAGTGAAGCAGCATTTCACTTGCACTTCCCTCAATTTAGTCTACTGCATTCGTTGCTCCCAATGCGGTTTCCTCTACATTTGAGAGACCAAACGCAGACTGGGTGACCGCTTTGCGGAACACCTTCAGTCTGACTGCACCATGACCCAGACCTCCCTGTCGCTTGCCATTTCAACACACCACCCTACTCTCATGCCCACATGTCCGTCCTTGGCCTGCTGCATTGTTCCAGTGAAGCCCAATGCAAACTGGAGGATCAGCACCTCATCTTCCGACTAGGCACTTTACAGCCTTCCGGACTTAACATAGAGTTCAACAACTTCAGATCATGAACTGTCTCCTCTATCTACACCCCTTTTTAATCCCTTTTTTCAAAATTCAATTTTATTTTTTTACCACTTATTTTTATTTTTATTCATTTTTATCTTCATTCATTTATTCATTATATTATCCATTTTGTTATCCCCCAGTTCTTTTCCCATTTTCAATCCCTTTTTTTCCCCCACCACTGCCCCCTCCCCCAATCCCACCCCCACTAGGACCATCTGTTACTTGTTCCATATTGTTCTTTGACACAATGCTTACCCTTGTCCTGCTATTATCACATTCTGCTTTCTTACCTTTACACCACTATCAGCACCTTTTTCAGCCCTTACCACTACCATTAACAATCCCTTTGTCCTTTTGTTCATGACATCTTTGTCATTCCCTCCTTTGTCCCCACCTATCACTGGCCTTCTATCCAGATTCACCTGCCCCACTCCCTTAAACAGTATAAATTTCATCGCATTTCCACTTCTCTTCAACTCTGAAGAAGGGTCAAACAGACTCGAAACGTTAACTCTGTTTCTCTCTCCACAGATGCTGTCAGACCTGCACTTTCTGTTTTTGTTTCAGATTTCCAGCATCTGCTTTTAACAGAATTATTAGTTTATTATAAAAACCAGACTTATCAAGTAAAAGCAAAGCTTATTAACATACAGTGTGAAATATGAAAGTATAATAATTACTCTTTCTAAATACCCTAACTCTCACACGCACACACAAACACACACATACACACACACACACATACACACACACTCACAAACGTACACGCACAGACACACACAAACACACGCACACACACACACAAACATTTACGTGCACACACACACTCACAAACGTACACGCGCAAACACGCGCGCACACACACACAAACGTACGCACGCACACACACACAAACGTACACGCGCAGACACACAAACACGCGCGCGCAAAAGTACGTGCGCACACATGCACGCACGCACACACACACAAATGTACACACGCAGACACACAAACACATACGCACACACAAACACACACGCACACACACACACACACAAACGTACACGCGCAGACACACATGCACACACAAACACACACGTGCACACACACACAAAGGTACACACGCACACACATGCACGCGCGCACACACATACACACAAACATACACACCAAAAATTAAAATAAAATAGAGGCGTTCTGCTAAAAGTTTAAAAGTCAGCTGTTCAGGGAAAAAGGATGGATGGTGCAGTGCTTGAAATGCTGTCCAGGTTACACAGTTGATCTCTCAGCACTGCTCTGCGAAACAATCAATGATTCTTGCACAACTTTTCAGGTGGACTTTGCAGAAAACCTGCAGTCGGTCGGTTTCAGAATGTAGAGCGACTTGGAGCAACTTCCATTCACTTTTTGCTTTTGACTGAGTCTGGAGCTTCAAATTCTTCCAGAATGTTCTTAGTCCTTGAAGGTGAACTATTTTCCCTGATTAAAGAGTTTAAGACATATTATATATATAAATCCCCAATCCCCTCGATTAGATTCCAGTCTGTAACTCACTCCCGGGTATCTGTTATTCTATATATAAACCACCCCGAACCCCTCGATTAGATTCCAGTCTGTAACTCACTCCCGGGTATCTGTTATTCTATATATAAACCCCCTGAACCCCTTGATTAGATTCCAGTCTGTAACTCGCTCCCAGGTATCTGTTATTCTATATATAAACCACCCTGAACCCCTCGATTAGATTCTAGTCCATAACTCACTCCCGGGTATCTGTTATACTATATATAAACCACCCCGAACCCCTCGATTAGATTCCAGTCTGTAATTCACTCCCGGGTATCTGTTATTCTATATATAATCCACCCGGAACCCCTCGATTAGATTCCAGTCTGTAACTCACTCCTGGGTATCTGTTATTCTATATATAAACCATCCCGAACCCCTCGATTAGATTCCAGTCTGTAACTCACTCCCGGGTATCTGTTATTCTACATATAAACCACCCCGAACCCCTCGATTAGATTCCAGTCTGTAACTCATTCTCAGCTATCTGTTATTCTGTCTATAAACCACCCAAACCTCTCAAGGAGTGTTTGTGTCTCGACTCCACATTTACATTGCTAAATCCACCAGGCAGAGCAAAGACCCATGAAAATATAATTCCATCGTAAGGGTAAAGTGGAGTGGCTCTGTTCCGTTTTGTAGATTTGCTCTAAGAGATGTTGAAATGAAAGCCAGAGCCATCACAGGAAGAGAGAGAATTCTTCCATAGCCCGAATTAAAATGGAGCATCCTCACCTGCTGGTCTCTGGGTATCTGCCTCTTCCTTCAAATCCCATTTTCTTTCTCCATTAGTGAATATATAGACTCACAGGACGGCAGGAATTGGTAAGCATATAAAGACATCAAGGTCACCTTCCACTATTCTGTGAGTCACATAACATCATTATTGACTTATGACAGGTGTTCAGTCTCTTCAATGGGTCAACAATAGGCCCAGACATGAGGGGAGTGAAAGTCCCAGTGGGGGGAGAGCTCTGGGAACCATGAGATTCCTGTTGAGCTTTTACTGCAGGAGACTGAGAGGGTCTCTGCTACGACAACCCATTCCTTAGGAGTGACCCTTTGACCTTGGGTATTGGCTCATGGGAGAGGAAGTTACAGATGCCTAAAGCACCTTTTGTGACCACGGGACATCCCAAAGCGCTTTACAAGTAATAAATTAATATCGAAATGTAGTCACTGTCGTCCGGTAGGAAACATGGCGGCCAATTAGTGCACAGTAAGATCCCACCAAGGGCAACATCGCGGCCAGAATTTCACAGCTCCTGCTGCCCGGCGGGATATTACGGTCCTGCTGAACTGAATGGAGGTTTAGATGGCTCATCATGTCCGCTGGGGGGAGACATGCTGTGGCGAGGCTGTGAAATCCCGGCCCATGTTTTTAGGTTTTCATTGAAGGGTGAACATTGGCCAAGGTGCCAGGGGGATTCCTCCTTGCTCTTCTTCAAATTAGTGGCATGGGATCTTTTATGTCAACCTGAGAGGGCAGATGGGTCCTCGGTTAAACGCCTCAACCAACAGACGTCTCCTCCAACAGTACTGCACTCCCTCACTACTGCCCCTCAGTGTCAACCTTGATTTTTGTGCTCAGCCTCCAGATTCGGAGGTGAGAGAGTCTTAGCCACTGAGTCACAGCAGCAATGGCTTCGCTCACTGATCATTATAGAAAATTTCCTAATTGCTGGGATTGATTTCAGTCAGGGTACCTCAATGTCTCAGTGAGTGGATATGCTGCCCCTGAAATTCAACTCCATAGAAAGAGCTAAAAGCAAAAAACTGTGGATGTTGGAAATCCAAAACAAAAACAAAAATACCTGGAAAAACTCAGCAGGTCTGACAGCAACTGCAGAGAGGAATACAGTTAACGTTTCAAGTCTGTATGACTCTTCAACAGAACTAAGGAAAAGTAGAAAAGAGGTGAAATATAAGCTGGTTTAAGGGGGTGTGGGACAGGTAGAGCTGGATAGAGGGCCAGTGATAGGTGGAGATTGCCAAAAGATGTCATAGACAAAAGGTCAAAGAGGTGTTGATGGTGGTGATATTATCTAAGGAATTGTCACCTATTATCACATTCCTTAGATAATATCATCACCTTCAATACCTCTTTGACCTTTTGTCTATGACATCTTTTGGTTATCTCCACCTATCACTGGCCCTCTATCCAGCTCTACCTGTTCTCCCCCCCGCCCCCCCCCACCTTAAACCAGCTTATATTTCACCTCTTTTCTATTTTTCCTTAGTTCTGTTGAAGAGTCATACGGACTCGAAACGTTAACTGTATTCCTCTCCGCAGATGCTGTCAGACCTGCTGAGTTTTTCCAGGTATTTTTGTTTTTGCAAGAAAGAGCTGTTTGATTCAATCCTGTGCACATCTGGAGTGAGAGTAGGGTGTGGTTCTGCTGTGAGGTCCGTGGTAACAGGCAGAGAACAGCCTGGATTGAGGCACCCCAGCAAGAGTTGGAGTCATAGAATGGTTACAGCACCGAAGGAAGCCATTCAGCCCATTGCGTCAGTGCCAGCTCTCTGTCAGAGATACTCAGCCGGTCCCACTCCCCCACCTTTTCCCCAAAGTTCTGTAAATCTTTCCTCTTCAGATAATGACATATTTCTCTTTTGAAAACCATGATTGAATTAGCGTCCACCGCACTCTTGGACGCTTCATTCCAGATCCTCAATTAACAGGGGTAGCCCACACTGATTGATAAATATTATCCTTTTAACTCCCTGTTTAATTCTTCGTCCCCTTGGCAGCAGGTCAGAGAGAAAAAGCCGTGTGATTCTCCCATCCTCTCCCAATGCCAGTGTGGACATGACCATTGGTGACCGTTAACAGGTAGAAAGAGGAGGTGGAAACACAGCAGAAAGCACTGTACCCTCTTCAGTGCCATGCATTAGCGATGTGGAAGACCAAAATCTACTTGTACCAGTGACTTAATCTGCGGTCACTGCCTATTCAACCCAACAAATACATCCAGTTACACGGTCGTTATTAAAGTTTTAAAAGTGCCTCACAGAGAAATGGCCTCCAGGATTTGATGGCGATCTGAATTTAGTGAAAATCCCCCTCGTTGGTATCCCCCCCCCACTCCCGGACTAGTAACCCAGGGAAAGGGAATCCGTGTTCCATCACGGGCTGTTTGAAACACAAGTCTAGGTCGAACAGGCTAATCCTGTCGGAGCATTGATCAGGAGAGTGATGGGGAGTCAGTGGCAAGTGAGGAGAGTTATTGGCAGTGTCTAAAATTGATAGTTTCGGGGCTTTAAGGGGCAATGAGTCACTCATGGAGGGAGGGAGCAAAGCAGAGAGAATGGCCCAGTGTTTCTTGAATGAACAAACACATAAAGGACAGAGTGAAAACAACCTTGATTGGCTCCCTCATTCCAACATGTACTCCCGATAGACACACATAGAGGCACACACACACACATAGACACAGACACCACAGACACACACACAGACAGACACACACACACAGACATGCGCAGACACAGGCAAACACACGCACACAGACACACATACACAGACACACACGCTCACACACACATACATGCACACACACTGAGACACACACACACTGAGACACACACACACTGAGACACAAACCAACACACACACTGAGACACACACACTGAGACACAAATACACACACACACACACACGCTCACACACACATACATGCACACACACTGAAGCACACACACAGACACACACACACACACAGACAGACACACACACACAACCCCCACACACAGACACACACATAGACACAGACACATGCACAGAGACAAACACACTCACACTGAGACAAACTTACACACACGTGGAGACACACACACATACATACACACACACTGAGACACACACACACACAGAGTCACACACACTGAGACATACACACGGACTCACACACACTGAGACACACACACACACATAAACAGACACACACAGGCATACACACACACGGACTCACACACACAGAGACACAGCCACACACACAGACATACACACAAACACATACACACACATATACACGCAGACTCACACACAATGAGGCACACACATACAGACATACGCACACACATAGACTCACACACACTGAGGGACACACACACACACACACCGACATACGCACACACACACACACAGAGACGCACACATTCACAGAGACACATACACACATACATACACACACATACTGAGACACACACACGCAGTGAGACACACAGACTCACACACATGGAGACACACACACACAGACACACACACTGAGACACACACCAACACACACACTGAGACACACACACGCACACTGAGATCCACACACACATTGAGACACACACACACAGAGACACACACACACAGACTCACACACATGGAGACACACACACACAGACACACACACTGAGACACACACCAACACACACATTGAGACACACACACGCACACTGAGATCCACACACACATTGAGACACACACACGCACTCACACACTGAGACACAAACACACTGAGAAACGCACACACACGCACACTGAAACACACACACTGAGACACACACACACACGCACAGACTTACACACTGAGACCCACACACACTGAGATGCACACACACACACTGAGACAGACAAACACACAGACTCTTCGACAAAACAAAAATAAATGGCTCATTTAACAAACATGCAAAGCGATGGTCAGCTGGAATGGAATCGATGGGCTGAATGGCTCCCTTCTGTGCCATTATGCCTCTAAGACAAGCAGGGTGGCTAGTCAGGTTCAATCCTGGTCCAACTTGAATGGTTATACAGTCATTGAGTCAATACAGGCTAAAGGAAGCCATGTTAGCTCTCTGTAAGGCAATGCAATCGGTTCCATTCCCTCGCTCTATCCCCGTATCCCTGCAAGTTTAATTCCTGCCAGTGTCCATCCAATTTCCCTTAGAAAACATTAATCACCTCCATTTCCACCATCCTCATTGGCAGCGAGTTCCAGGTCACTGCCACTTACTGCGTAAGAACATTCTTTGTCACATCCCCCTGTATCCCGTCCAAAACTTTAAACCTGTGTCCCCCTGGTTATTGTACTAAGAGCTAATGGGAACAAATTTTCTTTATCTACCCAAACCCATCATCATCGTGTACACCTCGATCAAAATCTCCCCTCAACCTCTTTCGCTCCAAGGAGAACAATCCCAGCTTCTCCGACTGTACCTTGAAGATGATAAGATCCCTCGTTCCTGGGCCTATTCTGGTAAACCTCCTCTGCCCCCTCTCGATGACCCTCACGTCCTTTCCAAAGTGTGGGGCCTAGGACCGGGGAGGGGTGCTATTTTTGGCCTCAGTGTCCCTTGTAAAGAGTGTGATTTTGGCCAAAGAATGACAAGCAGGTCAGATGTTTTCATAAATGATTGGCAGTTCCCTTATCTCATTCAGGATCTCTGCTGAAGATGACACCTCTAATTGGAATATAGGATGACAACTACAACAACAACTTGCATTTGTATAGCACCTTCAACATTGTAAAATGTCCCAAATGCGCTTCACAGGAGCATTTTCAAACCACAATTTGCCATCAAGCCAAATGAAGAAACATTAGAAATATAAACAGAAAAAGCTGGAAACGCTCAGCAGGTCTGACGGCAAGTGTGGAGAGAGAGAGAAACAGAGGTAACGTTTCATCAGGAATACTCAGGCAGGCGGCCACAAACTTGCTCAAAGAAGCAAGTTTTAAGGAGAGTCTTAAAGAGGAGAGGGTGATATTACACATCGGCAGGGCCAGCGTGAGGGGCCGGAAGGTTCCGGCCGGAGAGGTGCAAAGAGACTTAGGGAGGGAAACGCGGAGCCTGGCACCCAGACAGCTGAGGGCACAGCCACCAATGGTGGGGCGATTAAAATTGGGGAAGTTCAAAGGATAGAATTGGAGGGACCTCAGAGATCTCAGAGGGTGGTAGAGTTGGAGGAGATTACAGAGATAAGGAGGGGCAAGGCCATGGGGGGATTGGTACAGAAGGGCCGGCGTTACAGTTGTGGGAATCCTTGATTCTTCGCCTCCTTCTTTTGCCAGGGCAGTTTCCCCCTAAGAATGAATAATGAGAGTTCCCCTTTGATGTGGTTCCCTCAGAAGTTTTTTTTCAAAAGTCCTTGAGAAAGTTCATGAGGGTACGTGTGTTTAAAGGGGGCAGTTTTTAAAAATGTTTTCATCCTCCTCCATTTGAAAACTGATGATTTAAAGAGAGTTACCTGCATGTGAAGAAATAGCAGCTTTTTAAACCGGACGACATTGCTTGTGTCAGAGAGAAGCGTCGGCTGGTTCAGAGAACTGTACAAGTTAAACCACATCAAAGGATTCCAGTGAAATCAGAACTGCTTGTTCTGTAAAACCACAGTTACTTCAATCGGCACCACCCTTAACCCACACTCTTATATTGTGTCTGGCTTCAGGGGAGCTCTCTCACCTCCCAGTCACAGATTGTGGGTTCAGGTCCCCACTCCAGGGGCATGAACACAAAATCCCAATGCAGTACTGAGGGAGTGCTGCACTGACAGAGGGTCAGTACTGAGGGAGCGCTGCACTGTCGGAGGGTCAGTACTGAGAGAGTGCCGCACTGTCGGAGGGTCAGTACTGAGAGAGTGCCACACTGTCGGAGGGTCAGTACTGAGGGAATGCTGCACTGTCGGAGGGTCAGTACTGTGTGGGTGCTGCACTGTCAGAAGGTCAGTACTGAGGGAGCACTGCACTGTCGGAGCGTCAGTACTGAGGGGTGCTGCACTGTCAGACGGTCAGTACTGAGGGAGTGCTGCACTGTCGGAGGGTCAGTACTGAGGGAGCACTGCATTGTCAGAGGGTCAATACTGAGGGAGTGCTGCACTGTCGGAGAGTCAGTACTGAGGGAGCGCTGCACTGTCGGAGGGTCAGTACTGAGGGAGTGCCGCACTGTCTGAGGGTCAGTACTGAGGGAGTACTGCACTGTTGGAGGGTCAGTACTGAGGGAGCGTTGCACTGTCTGAGGGTCAGTACTGAGGGAGTGCCGCACTGTCAGAGGGTCAATACTGAGAGAGCGCTGCACTGTCGGAGGGTCAGTACTGAGAGAGTGCCGCACTGTCGGAGGGTCAGTACTGAGGTTTTTCTGTAGTGCTTTGATACAACTGAGTGGCTTGCCCCACTATTTCAGAGGGCAGTTAAGAGTCAACCACATTTTTGTGGGTCTGGAGTCACAGGTAGACCAGACCAGGTAAGGACGGCAGATTTCCTTCCCTGAAGGACATCAGTGAACCAAATAGATTTTTCTGGCAATGGGGTAGTTTCATGATCATTAATATTGAGACTAGCATATTATTCCAGATTTATTCATTAATTGAAGTTAAATTTATCCAGCTGCTGTGTTGGGATTTGAATTCATGTCTCTGGGGTATTAGTCCACGCCTCTGAGCTCCTTGTCCAGTAACATTACTATTATAATCAACTACCATCCCTGATTAGAGTCAAGTAGTATAGATTCTTGCCTGGATGAGTGCAGCTCCCACAACACTCAAAAAGCTCAACATCATCCAGGAAAAAGCAGCCCCGCTTGATTGGCACTCCATTCCCTACAAACATTCACTCTCTCCACCACCGACCCACAGTAGCAGCAGTGTGCACCATCTACAAGATGCACTGCAGGAATTCACCAAGGCTCCTTAGGCAGCACCTTCCAAACCCACGACCTCTACCACCTAGAAGGACAAGGGCAGCAGATAGATGGGAACACTACCACCTGGAAGTTCCCCTCAAAGTCACTCACCATCCTGACTTGGAAATATATCGCCGTTCCTTCACTGTCGCTGGGTCGAAATCCTGGAACTCCCTCCTTAACAGCACTGTGGGTGTACCTACACCACATGGACTGCAGCGGTTCAAGAAGGGAGCTCACCACCACCTTCTCAAGGGCAACTAGGGATGGGCGATAAATGTTGGCCCAGCCAGTGAAGCCCACATCCCATGAATGAATAAAAAATATATACATTTAACGAGAAGCTGGACAAATGCATGAGGGAGGAAGGAATGGAAGGATGTGCTGATGGGGTGAGGTGAAGAGGGTTGTGGAGCAGAAACCCCAGCACGGGGCAGGCAGGATGAAGGGTCTGTTACCCTGCTGTAAATTTGATGTGTCTGTGTGATTACTGAACCCGGATTGGAACAACCCCAGTCCAGCTCAGTGCTGAGCTGCAGATCTTTGCAGATCTTTGTGCCTCGATGAAGTATTCACTCAGTCCCTGCAGAAACAAAAATGTTGTGTCTCACAAAAATGATTAGATGGGGAAAAAATGCATGACTTCACCAGAAGGAGTTTGATGGTAGCCGTGCACTTAGGAAGCTGAATGTTATAATTCAAGTGTTGAGAAAACTCTATGCTTAACTGAGGAATTCTGTGGGAATGAACTGGGAGAGATTTGATCCACTGGGATTCTGGTCAACGGAAATGTTTTTTAATTTTATTCTCAGGCTGTCGATATCATTGGCAAGGTCAGCATTGGTTGCCCATTCCGACTTATCCTGAGAAGTTGGTGGTGTGCAGCTTCTTGAGCTGCTGTCCATGCCCAGAGAGCTGAGGGTTACTACAAGCGGTCACTTCCAGTGGCCATTAAGTGTCAACCTTGTTGGTCTATGACTGGAGTCAGAAATAGGCCCAGCCCAGGTAAGGACAACAGGAGCAAGTCAGATACCCAGTCAAAGGACGTTAACTGACCGTCCTGAGATTGAATGCGGGCAGACTGGATAGTTCCCAGGTTTGATCTCTCTGTGTGAAGTATGTTGGTCTTGGCTGTGGTGGTGAGAGCACATGAAAAAAATAATAGCCTATCCCCTCTCTGACCCCGGGCTTCTTGTCATTGAGGCTGGATACAGGGGTAACTTGACATAAATTTCTACAAAAATCTCAGTTGAAAAGCATTAATAGTTGAAGGCCTGTCACCTGCAATTGGCCTTTGGGCTTTAAAGAGTTAACTGAGTAGGCAGGAGAACAGAGGAGCACAGTGCTCTGTATTTGTAAGCAGACCCTCACTGAAACCTTGGCTTGCCTGCTTGGACTTTGAGCAAGATTCTGCTGTACACACAACACTCCAAGTATTTACAATGTGCTGCATTTAGTGCAGGAGTCAAACTCCATATTTTCCCTTATATGGAGAGTGAAGTGAGTGCTGTCAGAGAGTGGACGGCCAGGCTGATTGGATCCTGCTGGCCCTGCTCTAGCTGTACTCTTACTTTTCCTTGCCGATTGCTCCTTGCCCTCCTGAGCTGCTGCTCATCCGCCCTTCACGTTTGGTTGGCATCAGGTGGGCACCATCACTGATCAGCCCGTCCTGCTCCCTGGCCCACACAGCAGGGCCGTCCGTCAGGGTGACTGAGGCAGCCAACCAACAACCTGTCTGCTTTCTCCCATTGCCTGCCCATGGGTGGTGGCAGTTCTACTGCTGCACGCACTGGGGCTATCAAACTCAGGCAAGAGCTGGGCTGGAGTTTGGAAGCATTGTAACTTCTACATCCTCTTTGACCCTGAGATGAGCCCCTGAATATGTGTCCACTCCAGAACTAGGATCTCCTCCCTCCATCTCCCTACCTATCCCCACACCTGCCTTAGCTCAGCCCATCACCCAGTGAAACGCTCCTCCATCTTTTGACGCGATCAGACTTGACTATTCCAACAGTATCCAGGCTGATCTGTCACCTTGCACTCTCTTTAACTCTCTGCTTATTCATAACTCTGCTGCAGCACTGGGTAAATGCATTGGTGGGTGCGACACTGAATCAGACTGACCATGTTCAATTGCTGATCACAAGAGGGACAGCAGTAACATAAAATCCTGCAGCACAGGAGAAGGCCATTCAGCCCATCGTGCCTGTGTCGGCCCTTTGAAAGGTCTACCCAATTAGTCCCCCTCCACCCGCTCTCTCCCCATAAGTCCTGCCAATTTCTCCTTTTCAAGTATTTATCCAATTCCCTGTTGAAAGTTATTATTGAATCTGCTTCCACCGCCCTTTCAGGCAGCACCCTCCAGGTCACAACAACTTGCTGTGTAAAAAATTCTCCTCATCTCTCCCTCTGGTTCTTTTACCGATCCTCTTCAATCTGTGTCCCTTTGGGTATCGAGCTCCCGCTACTGGAAACTGTTTCTCCATATTTCCCCTATCAAAACCTCTCATGCTTTTGAACATCTCAATTAAGCCTCCCCTTAACCTTCTCTGGTCTAAGGGGAACCAATCCCGGCTCCTCCAGTCACTTCCTGCCCTTTCTCCAACATCAGCAAGGGGGCTTTCGAGAGCGGGGGTCAAGAGATGACCTTTGGAATCATAGCTGACCTTTCTCCAGCCTGAAGGGAACAACGTCACTAACTGAGATCAGTTAAGTGCACACTGTCTGAGATCGAATGTACTGTATCAACTAGCAAGCCGAGAAAGGCACTATATAAATGCCTTTCAGGGGTAATGTTGACTCTGGGTGTGGGTGGTAAGCTGGCAGGCTGCAGATTGGGTGCACCCTCGAGGAAGGGAAGGCCAGGGGTGGGAGGCGGTATGTTGGGCAGATGACCCATTAGTATCCACTCACTGCAAGAACAGACTGGCCATTTAAACACAGAAACAGCTGCAAGACTATAAATCACTTTATTAATTTAAGGGACAGATGTGACCAATAGATGTGACTCTATAGTAGAGCAGCAGTTGAGGATAATGTGCGCACTGCCCTAGACCCCACAACCACCCACCTCATTGTAATCCTGAGCTCGCAATGTTCGCTCGCCGCTCGGGGCTTTCCACCAAACTCAACTGAGTGAAATTCTGTGACAGGACGAGAGGGAATCAGTGTGAGAGAGAATCAGTGTGAGAGAGAATCAGCGTGAGAGAGAATGAGTGTGAGAGAGAATCAGGAAGAGAATGAGCTTGACAGAGTGAATGAGTGTGAGAGAGAAGAAGTGTGAGAGAGAACCAGGTTGAGAGAGAATCATTTGAGAGAGTGAGTGTGAGAGGAAATCAGTGTGAGGGAGAATCAGTGTGAGGGAATCAATGTGAGAGTGAATCAGAGTGAGAGTGAATCAGTGTGAGAGAGAATCAGTGTGAGAGAGAATCAGTGTGAGAGAGAATCAGTGTCAGCGATATTTGCTGTGAGAGAAAATCATTGTGAGAGAGAATCAGGAAGAGAATGAGCGTGACAGAATAAGCGTGAGAGAGAAGTGTGAGAGAATCAGCGTGAGAGAGAATCATTTGAGAGAGAGTCAGTGTGAGAGGAAATCAGTGTGAGGGAGAATCAGTGTGAGAGTGAATAAGTGAGAGTGAATCAGTGTGAGAGAGAATCAGTGTGAGAGAGAATCAGCATGAGAGAATCTGTGAGACGGGATCAGTGTGAGAAACTCAGGAAGAGAATCTGTAAGACGGGATCAGTGTGTGAGAGAATCAGTGTGAGCGAGAATCAGTGTGAGAGACAATCAGTGTGGGAGAGAATTAATGTGAGGGAATCAGTGGGAGAGATAATCAGTGTGAGAGAGAATCAGCGTGAGATAGAATCTGTGAGAGAGAGGATCAGTGTGAGAAACTCAGGAAGTGAATCTGTAAGACGCGATCAGTGTGAGATAGAACCAGTGTGAGAGAGAATCAACGTGAGTGAGATTTGCTGTGAGAGTAAATCAGTGTGAGAGAGAATCAGGGAGAGAGAGAATTAGTGTTAGAGAAAATCAGCGTGAGAGAGAATCAATGTGGGAGAAGAATCAGTGTGAGAGAGAATCAACATGAGAGGGAATCAGCGTGAGAGAGAATCAGTTTGAGAGAGAATCATTGTGAGAGAGAATAAGAGTGAGTAAGATTCAGTGTGAGAGGGAATCAGTATGAGAGAAAGAACCAGCGTGAGAGAGAATCAGTGTGAGAATGAATCAGTGTGAGAGAATCAGTGTGAGAGACAATCAGCATGAGAGAGAATCAATGTGAGCGAGATTCACCATGAGAGAGAATCAATGTGAGCGAGATTCGCCATGAGAGAAAATCAGTGTGAGAGAGAATAAGTGTGAGTGGGATTCAGTGTGAGAGGGAATCAGTGTGTGAGAGAGAATCAGTGTAAGAGACAATCAGCATGAAAGAGAATCAGGGAGAGAATCAGTGTGAGAGAGAATCAGTGTGAGAGACAATCAGCGTGAGAGAGAATCAACGTGAGCTAGATTCGCCGCGAGAGAAGATCAGTGAGAGAGAATCAGTGTGAGCGAGATTCGTCACGAGAGAAAATCAGTGTGTGAGAGTATCAGGGAGAGAATCAGCGTGAGAGAGCTTCAGTGTGAGAGACTTGGAGAGAATCAGTGTGCAAGAGAATTAGAGTGAGAGAGAATCAGTGTGAGAGAGAATCAACATGAGAGAGAATCAGCGTTAGAGAGAATCAGTGTGAGAGAGAATCAACATGAGAGAAAATCAGTGTTAGAGAGAATCAGTATGCGAGTCAATCAGTGTGAGAGAGAATCAACGTGAGCGAGATTCGCCATGAGAGAAAATCAGTGCATGAGAGTGTCAGGGAGAGAATCAGTGTGAGAGAGAATCAGCGTGAGCGAGGTTCGCCATGAAAAAAAATCAGTGTGAGGGAGAATCAGTGTGAGACAGAATCAGCGTGAGAGAGAATCAGTATGAGAGAAAATAAGTGTGAGAGAGAACCAGTATGAGAGAGAATCAGCATGAGAGAGAATCAGCGTGAGAGAGAATCATTGTGAAAGAATCAGTGTGAGACAGAATCAGCATGAGAGAGAATCAGTGTGAGAAACTCAGGGACAGAATATGTAAAAGAGAATCGGTGTGAGAGAGAATCAGTGTGAGAGAGAATCAGTGTGAGTGAGAATCAGTGTGAGAGAGAATCAGTGCGAGTGAGAATCAGTGTGAGAAACAATCAGTGTGAGAGAGTTTGAACGTGAGCGAGATTTGCCATGAGAGAAAATCAGTGTGAGAGAGAATCAGCGAGAGAATCAGTGTGAGAGAGAATCGGCGTGAGAGAGGTTCAGTGTGAGAGACTCAGGGAGAGAATCAGTGTGTGAGAGAATCAGAGTGAGAGAGAATCATGGTGAGAGAGAATCAGCGTGAGAGAGTATCAGTGTGAGAGAATCAGCGTGAGAGAGAATCAGGGTGAGAGAGAATCAGCGTGAGAGAGTATCAGTGTGAGAGAATCAGCGTGAGAGAGAATCATGGTGAGAGAATCAGCGTGAGAGAGAATCAGTGTGAGAGAGAATCAGCGTGAGACAGAATCAGTGTGAGAGAGAATCAGCGTGAGAGAGTATCAGTGTGAGAGAATCAGCGTGAGAGAGTATCAGTGTGAGAGAGAATCAGTGTGAGAGAGAATCAGCGTGAGACAGAATCAGCGTGAGACAGAATCAGTGTGAGAGAGTATCAGTGTGAGAGAATCAGCGTGAGAGAGGATCAGGGTGAGAGAGAATCAGCATGAGAGAGGATCAGGGTGAGAGAGAATCAGTGTGAGACAGAATCAGTGTGAGACAGAATCAGCGTGAGACAGAATCAGCGTGAGACAGAATCAGCGTGAGAGAGAATCAGCATAAGAAACTCAGGGAGAGAATCTGTAAAGGAGAATCAGTGTGAGAGACAATCAGCGTGAGAGAGAACCAATGTGAGTGAGATTCGCCACGAGACAAAATCAGTGTGAGAAAGTATCAGGGAGAGAATCAGTGTGAGGGAGAATCAGTGTGAGAGATGATCAGTGTGAGAGAGAATCAATGTGAGAGAGAATCAGTGAATGAGAATCAATGTGAGTGAGAATCTGTGTGAGATGATCATTGTGAGAGACTCAAAGCTGCACTGTCAGAGGGTCAGTACCGAGGGAGTGCTGCACTGTCAGAGGGTCAGTACCGAGGGAGTGCTGCACTGTCAGAGGGTCAATACTGAGGGAGTGCCGCACTATCGGAGGGTCAGTACTGAGGGAGCGCTGCACTGTCAGAGGGTCAATACTGAGGGAGTGCTGCACTGACAGAGGGTCAATACTGAGGGAGTGCCGCACTATCGGAGGGTCAGTACCGAGGGAGTGCTGCACTGTCAGAGGGTCAATACTGAGGGAGTGCTGCACTGACAGATGGTCTGTACTGAGGGAGCGCTGCACTGTCAGAGGGTCAGTACTGAGAGAGCGCTGCACTGTCAGAGGGTCAGTACTGAGGGAGTGTTGGAGGGTCTGTACTGAGGGAGTGCTGCACTGTCAGAGGGTCAGTACTGAGTGAGTGCTGCACTGTCTGAGCGTTAATCTTTAATATGACAAAACCCGATCAGTGAAACAGATTATCTGGTCGTTATCTCATTACTGTTTGTGGTATCTTGCTGTGTACTAATTGGCCATATTACAACAGTGGCCACACTTCCGAAAATAATTTCTTTGTCTCTCAATCAGTTTGGGATGTCCCGAGATCATGCAGTGTGTTACAAAGATGGGGATCTTATGTCACATCAATCTCCGTATCCCCGGCTGAGGGATTCACCTTCCTGATCCCTGTCCAATCCAGCGACTGCTGCCGGAGTCGGGAGCAGGAATGTGATCATGTCCCTGCCTGGTCCCGCTGGACAGGACCGACCACTGTGAAGAGGTTTACAAGAGCAGCTAGCCTCCCGTGGAATCGCCTCGCAGTCTTTTGAGAGAGGAGCGGGTTCGTTGGGGTGGGGGAATGAAAATTCGACAGAAAATGGGGCAGGGAGTGAGGAAAGCTAATCACATCTCTCACACCAGCCTGAGACTACAGGATAGTGTCTCAAATAAAAATATTCTGAAGTAGAACTGCACCATCAGAGAAAATAAAGTTGCTTATTTTGCAAATGCAGCTGGAAAAGCTGTAAAATTACCCTTGTACCATAGCTCAGGAATAAAAATTGCTGAGAACGATTTCAGTGTTTTGACATTTGCAATGCACATTCCCCCTTCCATTTGCATAATCGTGAGCATTTCCACATGAGCCTTTCAAAGGTTTTCGAAAACAATCAAACAATTTTAATTTTCCAAATCATTTCTGACACATGGACTTTGCCAGCGAGAAAAGCGCCTCTCTCTCTATTTTTTTTAAAAAAAAAGAAATCTGTGCTAATAAAATTCGAAAATAATTTACATCATGAGCGGAGACTGACTGACAGCGAGTTGCCATGGCGATATTCCCATGGGTTCTGACTCCAAGCTACTGACGGCAGCTGGGAGAATCGCAGAACTAATCATCCTCCCACTCACGTGAGCTCAACTCTAACTCAACCTGCCCTCTCTCTCAAATCAGCTTTCATTACACTGTGTTTGGGGAGCCAGAGAGGAAAATAACACTGATACTCAGCAGAGTATCAATACTTGGGTGACTCAGAGCTCGGGGGCATTGTAACCGAGTGACTGTGGGACCCACAGTGCAGGCAAGGAGAGGTGGTCACCGGCGATATATCCACAGGGGGACCGACAAGGCACAATAACCCAGTGTCTGACCTGAAGGAGTCCACCTTGGTGTTCGAGAACATCAACAGCAAGCAGGAAGCTCTCGAGAGCTTCACCCCTGAGCTGCAATGTTTCCGTTGGCACGTGTGCTGCTGTGGGTCAGGGTGACGGGCACCGGTTAGGGCAGCGGTCAGGAATGTGAACTGGCCCCTGGTGTGCTGGAAGAAAGGGAAGACCTTGTGCTCCCGTACGGCCATCCATGTCCTCAGACACACTTACAGCCAGTTAAGCACATCATTGACTATTGTAGGAACCAATTTGTGCACAGCAAGCTCCCACAAGCAAGGTTGTGATAATGACCGATTCATCTGTTTTTTAAGTGATGATAGTTGAGGGACAAATATTGGCCCCAGTGCATTAGAGTCATAGTCATAGAGTCATAGAGGTCCACAGCACAGAAAAAGGCCCTTCGGCCCATTGAGTCTGTGACGGTCCAACAAGTACCTAACTATTCTAATCCCATTTTCCGGCACTAGGCCCATAGCCTTGTATGCCATGGCATCGCAAGTGCACATCCAAATACTTTTTAAATGTTATGAGGGTTTCTGCCTCTACCACTCTTTCAGGCAGTGAGTTCCAGATTTCCACCACCCTCTGGGTGAAAAAATTCTTCCTCACATACACTTTAAACCTCCTGCCCCTTATCTTAAATCTATGCCCCCTGGTTACTGATCCCTCCACCAAGGGGAGAAATTCCTTCCTGTCTACCCTATATATGCCCCTCCTAATTTTATACATCTTAATCATGTCCCCCCTCAATCTCCTCTGCTCCAGGGAAAATAACCCCAGTCTATCCAATCTCTCCTCATAACTAAAACTCTCCAGCCCAGGCAACATCCTGGTAAATCTCCTCTGCACTCTCTCTAGTGCAATCACATCCTTCCTATAATGCGGATTCCAGAACTGCATGCAATACTCTAGCTGTGGCCTAACCAGCGTTTTATACAGTTCCAGCATAACCTTCCTGCTCTTATATTCTATGCCTCGGCTAATAAAGGCAAGTATCCCATATGCCTTCTTAACCACATTATCTACCTGTCCTGCTACCTTAAGGGACCGGCGGACATGCACACCAAGGTCCCTGATCCTCGGTACTTCCCAGGATCCTATCATTCATCGTGTATTCCCGTGCCTTGTTTGTCCTGCCCCAGTGCATCACCTCACACTTATCCGGATTAAATTCCATTTGCCACTGATCAGCCCATCTGACCAGCCTGTCTATATCCTCCTGTAATCTGAGGCTATTCTCCTCACTATTCACCACTCCACCAATTTTCGTGTCATCCATGAACTTGCTGATCAACCCTCCTACATTCAAGTCTAAATCGTTTATATATACCACAAACAGCAAGGGATCCAACACCGATCCCTGTGGAACTCCACTGGACACAGGCATCCAGTCACAAAAACACCCCTCGACCATCACCCTCTGCTTCCTGCCACTCAGCCAATTCTGGATCCAATTTGCATTGAGGAGGACACTGCCTACCCACTCCTCTTCTTCAAAATTGCGTCCGTGCAAATTTTTGGCTCTACCTGAGGGGGGGAATTAGTCTCAGTTTGACATGTAATCCAAAAAACAGCACTCCCGACAGTGCAGCACTCCCTCAGTGCTGGCCCCCTGTCTGTGCAGCACTCCCTCAGTACAGACCCTCTGACAGTGCAGTGGTCCCTCAGTACTGACCCTCTGACAGTTCAGCACTCCCTCAGTACTGACCCTCCGACAGTGCAGCACTCCCTCAATCCTGACCCTCTGACAGTGCGGCACTCCCTCAGTACTGACCCTCTGACAGTTCAGCACTCCCTCAGTACTGACCCTCTGACAGTGCAGCACTCCCTCAGCACTGACCCTCCGACAGTGCAGCACTCCCTCAGTCCTGACCCTCTGACAGTGCGGCACTCCCTCAGTACTGACCCTCTGACAGTGCGGCACTCCCTCAATGTTGAGGCGCCATTTCTCGGATGAGATGTTAAACTGAGGCCCTGTCAGCCTTCACAGGTGGATGTAAAGGATTCCATAATTATTGGTTCAAAGGAGAGCAGGTCCACTCAGCTGTTGATATCATTATAGCCTTGGCCCAAACATAAACAAAGGAGCTGAACTCAACAGGTGAGGTGAGAGTGACTGGCCTTGACATTAAGAAAGCATTTGACCGAGTGTGGCATCAAGGAGCCCTTGCAAAAGTAGAGCCCATGGGAATCAGGGGGAAAATTCTCTGCTGGTTGGAGTCATACCTAGCACAAAGGAAGATGGTTGTGGTTGTTGGAGGTCAGCCATCTCAGTTCCAGAACATTACTGCAGGAGTTCCTCAGGGTAGTGTCCTCAGCCCAACCATCTTCAGCTGCTTCATCAATGACCTTTCTTTCATCATAAGGTCAGAAGTGGGGATGTTCGCTGATGATTGCACTCTGTTCAGCACCATTCACGACTCCTCAGATACTGAAGCAGTCCATGTCCAAATCCAGCAAGTCCTGGACAATAGCCAGGCTTGGGCTGACAAGTGGCAAGTAACATTTGTGCCACACAAGTGCCAGGCAATGACCATCTCCAACAAGAGAGTATCTAACCATCACCCCTTGATATTCAATGGCATTACCATCACTGAATCCCCCACTATCAACATCCTGCGGGGTTACCATTGACCAGAAACTGAACTGGACTAGCCATATAAATACTGTGGCTACAAGAGCAGGTCAGAGGCTAGGAATCCTGCGGCGAGTAACTCAGGTCCTGACTTCCCAAAGCCTGTCCATCATCTACAAGGCACAAGTCAGGAGTGTGATGGAATACTCCCCGCTTGCCTGGATGAGTGCAGCTCCTGCAACACTCGAGAAGCTTGACACCATTCACCATCACCACTTGATTGGCACCCCTTCCACAAACATTCACTCCCTCCACTACTGATGCACAGTAGCAGCAGTGTGTACCATCTATAAGATGCACTGCAGAAACTCACCAAGGCTGCTTCTAAATCCACGGTCACTACCATCTAGAAGGACAAGGGCAATCAAGTGGGCTGCTTTGCCCTGGATGGTGTCAAGCTTCTTGAGTGTTGTTGGAGCTGCACTCATCCAGGCAAGTCGAGAGTATTCCATCACACTCCTGACTTGTGCCTTGTAGATGGTGGACAGGCTTTGGGGAGTCAGGAGGTGGGTTACTCATCACAGGATTCCCAGCCTCTGACCTGCTCTTGTAGCCACAGTATTTATATGTTTGGTCCAGTTGAGTGAATGCTGGATATTTGAGCAACGCCCAGGAATTGGACCTCAGCACAAGACTTGATCTTCAGAAAATGGGGAGGGAAAGTAATGGGGGCTTAATGTGAGTCTGATTGGTGGAAAATGCGAGGGCGCTAACAATATCGGGGTTGTGCAGTAAGTTTTGTCCCTCCTGGGTGTTCAGGACTGACTGATTTTAATCTCAGCCAAATAACCAACTAATTTCAATTTCATCTAATTAATTTCAATTTTTGAAATGATGGTGTGAATATTAAAAAGGGACCCAGGCGCCTGAAGGGAGTGGAGTAAATTTTATTTTTTATATCAGCTTCTTGATGTGACTATGTAGGTCAGGCCGAGGGGCTGCTGCTTCAAAGACACATCCTCTCGCTCGCACAGAGGGTGGTTCAGATATGGAATTCTCTCCTGCAGACTCTCAGTGAGCAGGGGCCATGAGAGAGAATTCGACTGCTTGGACAGCAGAGGGATGGGGAGTGAGCGGAAGAGTGAGGTTAGACCGGCTGCGATATTAAAGGGCGAGGGGGAGAGTGGGATTGGGTAACTCATGCTAAGAGATCAACTGGGACGCTCATTTAATGGGTTGAATGGCCCCCCGTCTCTCTGTTGGAACAGTTGCTTTGATATCAGCGTTAATATTCATGGGGAAGGAGGAATTTGTAAACAAAGAGCAGGAGCTATCCTTTTTCAGTTTCATCCCTCCTCCCACCTTGAAGGTGACTTCTCCTGAGTTACAGCTGGATTCCAAGGGGGGGCTGGTATGTGATGTGAGACAGTGTCGGAGAGAATTCCCTATGTCTGTGCCCGAGCACAGTGAATATTCCCCACATGTGAAGAAACTCACTTCATTTACCTCCCTAGGTGAGAAAGGCTCCTCAGGGGTGAGGGGCTTCAGGTAATGTGGAGGCACGGGGGAGGCTGGGATTGTTCTCCTCTGAGCAGAGAAGGTTAAGAGGGAGATTTAATCGAGGCGTTCCAAATTCTGGGAGATTCTGATGGAGTGAATCAGGGGAAACTGTTTCCAGCGGCAGGAGGGTCGGGAACCAGAGGGACACAGATTGAAGAGAATCGGGAAAAGAATCAGAGGGGGAGATGAGGAGAATGTTTCACAGAATCATAGAATTGTCACGGTGTAGAAGGAGGCCATTCAGCCCATCGTGTCTGCACCAGCTCTCTGAGCATTTTAACTTAGTACTAATCTCCTGCCTTTTCCCCGTAACCCTGCACATTATCTAAATAGAAACAACCATCCAATGTCCTCTTGAAAGCCTCAATCGAACCTGCCTCCACCACACTTCCAGGCAGTGCATTCCAAACCCGAACTACTCGCTGTGTGAAAAAGTTTTTCTCACCTCGCATTTGCTTCTTTTGGAAAACACTTTAAAACTGTGTCCTCTGGCTCTTGATCTGTTTACAAGCAGGAACAGTTTCTCTCTATCTACTCTGTCCAGAACCTTCATGATTTTGAAAACTTCTATCAAGTCTCCTCTTAGCCTTCTCCTCTCCAAGGAAAACAGTCCCAACTTCTCCAATCTTTCTTCATAACTGAAGCGTCTCATCCCTGGAACCATTCTCGTAAACCTCTTCTACGCTCTCCAATGCGTTGACATCCTTCCTATAGTGTGGCGCCCAGAACTGTACACAATACTCCAGCTGAGGTCTAACCAGTGTCTTACATAAATTCAGCATAACTTCCCTGCTCTTGTACTCTATGCCCCTATTAATGAAGCCTATAATACAGTACTGTTTTTAGACAGCGAGTTGTTGTGATCTGCAAGGCGCTGCCTGAAAGGGCGGCGGAACTTTCAAAAGGGAAATGGGATAAATACCAGAAAAGGAGAAATTTACAGGGCTATGCGACTAATGAGGCAGCTTTTCAAAGTGTTGGCAAAGGCAGGATGGACTGAATGGTTTCTATACCATGTAGTCCCATGTATCTGGGGGTACAGCAGCATCAGTACTGAGGGAGTGCTGCACTGTCACAGGGTCAGTACTGAGGGAGCGTTGCACTGTCACAGGGTCAGTACTGAGGGAGCGCTGCACTGTCACAGGGTCAGTACTGAGGGAGCGCTGCACTGTCACAGGGTCAGTACTGAGGGAGCGTTGCACTGTCGGAGGGTCAGTACTGAGGGAGTACTGCACTGTTGGAGGGTCAGTACTGAGGGAGTACTGCACTGTCGGAGGGTCAGTACTGAGGGAGTGCTGCACTGTCGCAGAGTCAGTACTGAGGGAGCATTGCACTGTCGGAGGTTCAGTACTGAGGGAGTACTGCACTGTCGGAGGGTCAGTACTGAGTGAGTGCTGCACTGTCGCAGAGTCAGTACTGAGGGAGCATTGCACTGTCGGAGGGTCAGTACTGAGGGAGTACTGCACTGTCGGAGGGTCAGTACTGAGGGAGTGCTGCACTGTCGCAGAGTCAGTACTGAGGGAGCATTGCACTGTCGGAGGGTCAGTAATGAGGGAGCACTGCACTGTCGGAGGGTCAGTACTGAGGGAGTGCTGCACTGTCGGAGGGTCAGTATTGAGGGAGTGCTGCACTGTCAGAGGGTCAGTACTGAGGCAGTGCTGCACTGTCAGAGGTGCCGTCATTTGGACAAGAGATGAAACTGAGAGCCTGTCTGCTCTCTCGGATGGAGATAAAAGACACTACGATTATTTTTTCAGAGAAAGGCAGGAGCTACTGCTCAGTGCCCTGGAATAATAAATTACCCCTTACCCAACATCACAAGACAAGATTATGCGATCATGATCGCAACGCTATTCGTGGGATCTTGCTGTGCGCAAAATGTCTGCAGCGTTTCCTGCGTCGCCACAGTGACTGCACTTCAAAATGTACCTCACTGGCTGTAAAGCGCTTTGTTCTGAGGTTGGGGAAGGTGCTACAGAAATGCAAGTGGTTCTGACTGGGGGAGTCTGGGTGTTTATTTTTCAGCCCTTGAGTGGGTTAATGGTTCCAGGTGCCATTCAAAAGAATCCGGCAAGAAGCTGTGGCCAAGAGCACCATTCAGGAAAAACAGGATTTGCTGCCTCACGCTCAAGCGACTGGATCTGACAGGCCAGCCTCATTAATCACTGCCCTGAAAAAGCCTGTCAAACCTCCCAGCACAAAGCCTCCTCCACCGCAGCCAATAACACAGGCGTTGCCAAGGAGATGGCCTTTCCCCTTGAAAGGTTTTCATAGATTTTATTTTAACGCTGGCATTGTGGGAATGAGAGGCAGGCTCAGATGGCAATGAGAGACCAGGACAAGAATGATTATTAAAAACCCAGCAACAAGCAACAGCCTGATGTCTCTGCAGAGAAGAAGTAGCAAAAATAAAAACAGAAAAGGCTTTTTCATCATAAATATATTTATCTTGCAGCTGCAGCAAATTCATGGGATTAGTTCTTCAATTTTACACCCTTTCCTGTCCTGTGGGTTTTTACGCAAGGTTGGCTCCAGTCCCAGAGACACTCGTTCGCCTCCTCTCACTCACACGAACACGTCACCCTCGTGGATGAACCCAGTCACTGAGTGTCAGCAATTCTCCAATCACAGCCATTCCTGCTCCAAATCCAGACTGACACTCCCAGCACAGTACTGAGGGAGTGCTGCACTGTCAGAGGGTCAGTACTGTGGGAGTGCTGCACTGTCGGAGGGTCAGTACTGGGAGAGTGCTGCACTGTCGGAGGGTCAGTACTGAGGGAGTGCTGCACTGTCAGTGGGTCAGTACTGAGGGAGTGCTGCACTGTCGGAGGGTCAGTACTGTGGGAGTGCTGCACTGTCGGAGGGTCAGTACTGTGGGAGTGCTGCACTGTCGGAGGGTCAGTACTGTGGGAGTGCTGCACTGTCGGAGGGTCAGTACTGTGGGAGTGTTGCACTGTCAGAGGGTCAGTACTGAGGGAGTGTTGCACTGTCAGAGGGTCAGTACTGAGGGAGTGCTGCACTGTTGGAGGGTCAGTACTGAGGGAGTGCTGCACTGTTGGAGGGTCAGTACTGAGGGAGTGCTGCACTGTTGGAAGGTCAGTACTGACGCAGTACTGCGCTTTTGAAGGGTTAGTACTGAGGGAGTGCTGCAGTGTCTGACGGTCAGTACTGAGGGAGTGCTGCACTGTCACAGCCGCCTTTTTTTGTGGATAAGGCATTAAACTGAGGCTCCATCTGCCCTCTCAGGTGAACATAAATCTTTCTCAGAGCCACTATTTCAATGATGTTCTCCCCAGTGTCCAGGCCTTTATCCCTCAATCAAAATCTGTTAAATAGATTGTCTGGTCATCATGACATTGCTGTTTTTGGGATCTGGCTCTGTGCTACAATGTTTAAATGAAGTGTCAGTGTTGGCTGTGGCTTCGCAGATAGGACTCCTATCTTAGTCTTACTGGCTGTCCCACAGCGAGGACATTGGCTGTCAGCCGTTGGAGGAGGTGGCAGATTGATGGCTCGAACGTCGTTCTCTCGCTCTTCTCTCTCAGCGACTGTTCTTGTTGGTTGCTAGGTCTTGACACCATTTATTGTTGTGGAGGGAGCAGACCTTCATGGAGGTTTTGAGATTGCCTTTGAAACATTTCCTTTGACCTCATGTGAACAGGCACCTGCTAACGCCCTGAGTAGAGCACCTGTGTGGGCAGTATCGAGTCAGACACCCTGATGACATGTCCTGTCCATCTCTGCTGATGTGAGATTCTCATGGTCTCTATTCTCAGCGTGTCTGTGTCTGGGAGGATGCTCGTGTTTGCTTCTTGTCCTCTCACTTGATTCACAAGATGCTTCTAAATCAGCGTTGATGACCTTGTTCTCGGTCCTTGACATGTTTTTTTAAATTGTCCGAGCTCCTGCACTATAGTGTAGCAATGGAGACAAGCACTGTCTGATAGACTTAGTGTCGGGCCTGACCTTACAATTCTCAAAAACTCGAGTATGTCAATTATCATAGGCTGAGCTGGCGCACTGAATTTGGTGGTGGACCTCTTCATCAATGTCAGCTTTTTGGGAATGGTAGCTTCCAAGATATGGGAAGTGAAGGACATTTTCCAACACTTTACCATGAATCACAGTTGAAGGTGTTAGATTGGACACATTCGAGGTGAGGGTTGGTGGAAGACTTTGCTTTTCCTGGTGCTTAGGACAAGCCCCTCGTTGGTGAATCTGTCAGCTATCGGTTGTAGTACATCTTCAGAGTGAACACTAACTGGTGCATCATCAGCTTACTGTAGTTCCATTCAGAAATGGTTGTTGTATTGGTTTTGGCCTTCAGCTGGTTGGGGGGGGTGATGAGTTCACCACCAGGTGCAGTAAGTTATTCTCACGCTGGGAGGAGTAGTTAGCTACAGTGTTGCTACAAGAAAGATTGAGAATAGCGTTGGTGCAATGACACCCCCCACTGTTTGACTCCTATTTTGACAGGGAAGGGGTCTGTAATGGAGCCATTGCATACTGTTTTTTGCATGTTGCCATGTTGGAGATGGATGGTGTTTGCGAAGTTAGCTGGACATCCCTATCGCTGCAGCACCTTCCAAAGGGCAACTCGATTCACCGAGTCAAAGGCTTTTATGAGATGGAAGATGGTACAAGAACACAAGAAATAGGAGGAGTAGACCATTTGGCCCGTCGAGACTGCTGCTGCCATTCAATATGATCATGACTGATCTTGGGCTTCAACTCCATCCTCCTACCCCATCTCATATCTCTTAATTCCCTGAGACCAAAACCCTGTCTATCCCAGCTTGAAATGTAATCAACGATGGAGCATTCACAACTCTCTGGGATAGAAAATTCCAACGATTCACAACCCTTTGAGGGAAGTAATTTCTCCTCATCTCAGTCCTAAATGATCAGCCCATTATCCTGAGACTGAGCCCCTGTGTTTTAGATTCCCCGACCAGCAGAGACAATCTCTCAGCATCTACCCTGTCAAAACCCTTCAGAATCCTGTACATTTCAATGAGATCGTCTCTCATTCTTCTAAACTCCAGAGAATATAAACCCAATTTACTCAGCCTCTCATCATAGGACAACCCCCTCATCCCAGGGACCAATCTAGTGAACCACTACTGCTGTACCACCCCCAATGTAAGTATATCCTTTCTTAAATGTTGAGACCAAAACTGCACACAGTATTTCAGATGTGGTCTCACCAAAACCCTGTACAATTGTAGCAAGACTTCTTAATTCTTGTACTCCAATCCCCTTGCAATAAAGGCCAACATGCCATTTGCCTTCCTAATTTCTTGCTGTACATGCATGCTAACTTTCTCCGTTCCTTGAACAAGCACACCCAAGTCTTCCGTACATCGACACTTACAAGTTTTACACCTTTGAAAAAATATTCTGCTTTTCTATTCTTACGACCAAGTGAATAATTTCACTCTACCCTACATTATACTCCATCTGCCATCTTGTTGCCCACTCACTTAACCTGTCTATATCTATTTACAGTCTCTCTGTGTCCTCCTGTTATGACCCAGCAGTTGGTAAAGCTGAGCTATTTAAAAATCCCAGAGGGAAACTTTAAACAACTGTCATAACCTATATTTTAAGTGGTATGTTTGAGATGCAGCTCTAAATACAGGAATCAGACCACCAGTTCTTGAGGGGTTTCATATTAAACTAAATTAAACATTTTATTAATTTACACAAGTTAAATATATACACATGGCTACAAATTACAACTATCATAACTTTTAACAAATTCCCAAACTAATCTCCATTAAGACAACAGCAACCCACAGACTTTAATCAGACACCAGGCAAAGCATTTTCACCTTACAAATTCAAAATGAGGTTCTTTTCACTTTGGTTCATGTGGAGCCAGTTGTAGGCTTACAGCTGCTTTTGATCTTACATTGCCTCTGCTTTGCACACACAACACTGCTGAAGTTATACCTAGCACAGTCCATTGAATGTAAATTCTCATTGTATCACCAACCTCTGAACTAAACCTCTCTAACAATAAAGCCCCTTTCGTAGTGCCAATTTTATTAGTAATATAAACATATGGCTTGGTATCTGCTAGATAGGTGGTAGTTTTCACCCCACTTCTTGAATGCTCTATTCAAAAAATGCAAAAGCACGCTTTCTCTCTTACATATCAAAACTAGTAAACATCAAAGCACCCAGGCTAGCTGGTTTTAATCCAATTAAGACACACCCACAAACTAAACCTCTCTTTTAAAGGAAAAATATTTTCCAATAATATTATAGACAGTAATAGCTTCATGACACCTCCCCACAGCTTAGCTCTCCACCTACCTTGCTAACATCAGCAAACTTAGACCTATTACTCTCTGTCTCTTCATCTAACTTATTAATATAGGTTGTAAAGAGCTGAGGCCCCAGCATTGCGACACTCCACTGTTCACTGCCTGCCAACTTGACAAAGCCCCGTTTATGCCCACTCCCTGCTTTCTGTCCATTCTATCCTCTATCCATGCTGATATATTACCATTTATGGTTCCCCTTTATCTACCTTGCTAGCTACATCACCAAAAAATTCCAATAAATTTGTCAAACAAGATTTCCCTTTACTAAAACCATGTTGGCTTGTTCTAATCATACTATGCTTTTCTAAGTGCATTGTTAACACTTCCTTAATAATAAATTTCGGCATTTTCCCAACATCTGAAGTCAGGCTAACTGGCCTGTAGTTCACTGTTTTCTCTCTTCCTTCCTTCTTGAAAAGTGGTGTAACTTTTGCCAACTTCCAATCTAATCAAACCATTCCTGAATTCAAGGAATTTGGGAAAATTGCAGCCAACATATCCACTTTCTCTGCAGATATCGCTTTTATAAATCTAGGGTATAGAACATCAGCTCCCAGGGATTTGTCACATTTTAGTCTCTTAAGTTTCTCCAATACTTTATCTCTGCTGATATTAATTTCCTCACTCTGTTTAGCCCCTAGTTTACTGTCTATTTCTGGTATAGAACTTGTATCTTCTACAGTGAAGACAGACACAAAATATTTGTTCAATGTCTCTGCCATTTCCTCATTCCCGATGATAATTTCTCCTGTCTCTGCTGCTAAGGGACCAATGTTTACTTTAGCTACTCTCTTCCTTTTTCTATACTTAGAAAAGCTCTTACAATCTGTTTTTATATTAATGGCAAGTTTACTCTCATACTTTATTTTTTCCCCTTTTTATCAACTTTTTGGTTGCACTACAATGATCCCAATCCTCAGACTTGTTATTAGTTTTTGCAACACTTTAAGCCTCTTCTTTTAATCTAATACTATCCTTAACTTCCTGAGTGAGATGTGGATGGGTCTCTCTTGCTGAGTTTTTGTTTTTCAGTGGAATGTATTTTTGTTGAATATTTTGAATTGTTTCTTTAAATATTTTCCATGGTTCATTTTCCTCCATACCTTTTAGTCCATTTATCCTCTTAACTGTAGCCAGTTCTCCCCTCATACTTATGTAATTGGCTTTGTTTAAGTTTAAGATTTTTGTTTGTGACTGGAGCATGTCACTTTCAAACTTAACTGGAGTTGAATGATATTATGATCACTATTTCCCCAGTGGATATTTTAGTCTGACATTACTAATTAACCCTGCTTCATTACACAATACTAGATCTAAGATAACTTTATCCCTAGTTGGCTCAAAAACTTATTGGTCCAAGAAACTGTCACAAAAACACTCTACAAACTCATCTTCTAGACCACTCTTGCCAATTTGATTATCCCAGTTTATTTGAAGATTAAAGTTCCTCCCAATTATTACATTGCCTTTGTTACAAACTCCAATGATTTCCTGTTTAATGCTCTGTCCAACAGCATAGCTACTGTTGGCGGTGGGGGGGGCCTATAAACTACTCCCACCAATGTTTTCTGACTCTTGCTATTCCTAATTTCCACTCATACTGATTCTACTTCATGATCCTCCGAGGCCAGATCCTTTCTCACTAAAGTCCTTAAGTCGCCCTTCACTATCAGGGCTATCCCTCCTCCTTTGCCATTCTGACTGTCGTTCCGAAATATTGATTACTCTGGAATATTTATTTCCCAACCTTGATCACCTTGAAACCATGGCCGGGATTTTCCGGCCCCTCTCGCCGTTGGGAACTTCCAGTCCCACTGAAGTCGATGAGCTTTTGTGTGGCTCGCTGCATCTGCCATGATGGGGCTGGAAAATCCCCGGTCTGCGTCTCTGTAACAGCGATTAGATCTCAATCATTTACCCCTATTTGTGCCACTAGTTCATCCATCTTATTGCAGGCGCTTCGTACATTCAGACAAAGAGCTTTTAATTTTATTTTTATAACCTCTACTCCCTTATTCATTGATGTACAATTTTAGTTAAACTCTCTGTCCCTCCCTGTCCCACTCTGCTTGTCTTTACCCACACCGTTATACTCCTGCAATGCCTCGACCTTTCCCTTTGGATTTCTAAATCTCCCTTCACCCAAAACCACACCCCCCCACCCCCACCCCCATTAGGTTAAAGCCCTAATTATGTGATTAGCTCATACGCTGGTCCCAACCCGGTTCAAGTGGAGCCCATCCCAATGGAATAGCTCACTCTTCCCTGGCTACCGATGCCAGTGCCCCGTGAATCGAAACCTTTTCTTCCCACATCACTCTGAGCCACGCGTTGATTCTCTAGTGTGCTTGACCCTATACCAATTGGCACGTGGCTCAGGTAACAATCCAGAGGGTTACCTTTGATGTTCTGCGTTTTAATTTGGTCCCTTGCTCCTCAGATTCTATCTACCTATGATTCTATCTACCTATGTCATTGGTTCCCACTTGGACCACGACAACTGGATCCTACCCCTCCCGCTCCAAGTTCCTCTCCAGCTGGGAGGAGATGTCCTTAACTCTGGCACTGGGCGGGAAACACAGCCTTCGGATTTCCTGATCGGAGCTGCAGAGAAGAGTATCTATCCCCCTGACCACACCGTCTCCTGTCGCTGCCAAATTCCTCTTCACTCTCAGCACTTGAATAGTGTCCTTCACCATGGTGCCATGGTCAATCTGCTCATCCATCTTGCAGTCCTGCTCCTCATCCACACAGGTAGCAGGGGCTGAGGCTTAGGCTCCTCCATCACTACCTTCTGGATCCCCCCCACCTACCTGACTCGCCATCACACCCTCCTATCCCTGAGCAGTGACCAACTTGGAATCACTTACAGACAGAGCCAAGGAGCTGCCCTTGTACTGTTCTGGTTGATTGCGATTATTCTGGGATAGCCTAAGGGGTGTGACCACCTCCTGGTACAAAGTGTCCAGGTAACCTTCCCCCTCCCTGATGCATCACAGTGTCTGCAGCTCAGCCTCCAGTTCCATGACTCTGAGCCAAAGTTCCTCAAGCTGCTCTCTGTTCACAGGCTGAGCCACAGCAGCAGAACCAGCAGCCCCATGTCCGCGCTCTGTCCGCAGACTGAGTCACACCAGCAGAACCAGCAGCCCCGCGTCCGCTTTCTGTCCGCAGACTGAGACACACCAGCAGAACCAGCAGGCCTGTGTCTGCTCTCTGTCCACAGACTGAGTCACACCACCAGCACCAGCAGACCCGCGTCTGCTCTCTGTCCGCAGACAGTCACACCAGCAGACCCGCGTCTGCTCTCTGTCCGCAGACTGAGTCACACCAGCACCAGCAGCAGCCCTGTGTCCGCTCTCTGTTTACTTCTTTTGGGTTTCACACACTTCCAGTAATTTTCTCTTTATTTCTGTTTTCTCCATCCTTTTTCCTTCTTTACTTGTCTGATCATCTGTTTGCCTCTTACACCAACATCCTCTTCCTCTCCTTCCCACTCCCGCAACATTACCTCTGCGACATCATCTAAAAGCACAGTGTTAGTTTTCATATGTACACTGACAACACCCAGCTCTACCTCAGCAACATCTCTCTCAACTCCTCCACTGTAGTGTTCAAATGTCCAATTGTTCTGTGTTTGATTATGTGAGGCTGTACTTACTGTGCTTGATTAGTTAAGCCTGGGTGTTGACTCAGAGCAAAGTAAACAGACACCACAGAAGCTACTTAGAAGCTGAGCTGTAAGCATGGGTGCAAACACTTTGTGATTACAGAGATATTTCAAAACTCTTGTAAATAAAGCTGTTGCACAGTTAGAAACAAGTGTTATCTCTGCATTGCTCTGAAATATAGAAAATATATCACAAACCAGCAAATAGACAACATCCACCGTTGCTAATTTGTCAGACTACTTATCCGACACCCAGTAATGGATGAGCAGCAATTTCCTCCAATTAAATATTGGAAAGATCAAAGCCATTGCCTTTGGTTCCCACCACAAACTCTGTTCCATAGCAACTGACTCCATGGGTAGAATTTTCCGTTTGGCATGTAGGCACGTGCCCAAAGCACTCGAACGTGAAATAACGCGTGGTGATGTCGGGCGAGTGTCCCAATGTCATCGCGCACTCGGGCAATATATCAGTTGGCGGGCTGATGCGAGAGTCAGCAGTGCGCCAGCCAACAATTAAGAGGCCTATTAAGGCCATTAAAGTAGCAAGTGAGGGCGATTTTTCACTGTCCATCCAATGTTCCGGTTGGCGGGCGGGCGAATAGGCCAGGCGGCCTTTGCCTTTTTGAGGAAACCTCATCCAAGGGCCGGATGAGGTTTCCGAGATTAATTTTAAAAAAAGATTAAAATGTTTGGACAGAATTTTCAGCATCCACATGTTGAGGTGCCTCATTCCGAGACATGGACGTTTTTTCATGATTTTAAATTATGTTTTTATTGATTTTAAGCTCGTCAGCCCCCGGAGGCAGCTCTCTGCCTTCAGGGAGCTTTCATTCCGCGCTCCCACCCGAGCCCGCGCTGACTTCAGCGCTCGCCCTCCTCCCGGCCCCTCACCCCGGCAGCACTGAGCCTTTCAGCGCGCGTTTCGTGCTGGCTGCCCGTTAATTGGCCAGCCAGCGTGAAATCGCGGTCAGGGGCCGATCGCGGTCGAGTGTACTTCACTTGGACCCGTGTTTCTCTGGGAATGGAGTGCAGTCAATGACTTTATTGTCGTACAAGAGAATACTGAAAGAATAAAGATAGAAAGACTTTGCCATTTCTATAGCAACTATCATGACCTTGTGGCATCCCAAAGTGCTCTACAACCAAACAAGTGCTTTTGAAGTGTTGCCACTTTTGTAGTGTAGGAAATATGGATGACAGCCAATTTGCACACAGCAAGATCCCACAAACAGCAATGTCCAGAAAACTGGACCCGGCAGCTGAAAGCGCGGCCACCAATGTAGGAGAAAATAAAACCGGGAATGCTCAAGCGGTCAGAATTGGAGGAGTGCAGGGATCCCAGAGGGTCGAGGAGATTCCAGAGATAGGGAGGGATGTGGGCCAAAGAGGGTTTTGAAAACAAGGATGAGAATTTTAAAATCGAGGTGTTGCCAGACTGGGAGCCAATGTAACTCAGCGAGTGCAGGAGGTAGACTCATAGACGATTTATAGCTACAGGAAGGAGGCCAATAGGCCCATCGTGTCTGCACCGGTCAACAAAGATCTGACTACACTAATTCCATTTTCCAGCGCTTGGCCCATAGCCCTGGAGGCTATGCAAGTGAATATCTAAATACTTCATAAAATGTTTCGAGAGTTTCTGACTCTACCACCCTTTCAGGCAGTGAGTTCCAGACTCCCACCACCCCCTGCGTGAAAAAAATTCTCAATTCCCCTCTTAGCCTTCTACCTCTTACCTTAAATCTATGCCCCTGGGTCATTGACCCTTCCACTAATGGAAAAGGTGCCTTCCTATCCACCCTATCTATGCCCCTCAGAATCTTATACACCTCTATCAGGTCCCCTCTCAACCTTCACTGCTCCATGGAAAACAACCCCAGCCTATCCAATCTTTCCTCATATCTCAGACTCTCCAGCCCAGGCAGCATCCTGGTAAATCTCCTCTGTACCCTCTCCAGCACAATCACATCCTTCCTTTAATGTGGTGACCAGAACTGCACACAGTACTCCAGTTGTGGCCTAACCAGTGTTTTATACAGTTCCGGCATAACCTCCCTGCTCTTGTATTCTATGTCTACGGCTAATAAAGGCAAGTATCCCATATGCCTTCTTCACCACCTTATCTACCTGCCCTGCTACCTTCAGGGATCTGTGGATATGCACACCAAGGTCCCTCTGATCTTCAGCACTCTCTAGGGTCCTACCATTCGTAGTGTAATCCCTTGCCTTGTTAGCCTTCCCCAAGTGCATTACCTCACACTTTTCCAGGCTGAATTCCATTTGCCACTGCTCTGCCCACCTGACCAGTCCATTGATATCCTCCTGCAGTTTACGGCTATCCTCCTCACTATTTACCACCCTACCAGTTTTCGTGTCATCCATGAACGTCTTGATCATATCCCCTACACTGAAGTCCATTTAAGCTGATGGGTGAATGTTGGTGCATGGGAGCTGCTGTATAAATGATAAACTTGTAACATAATGTCGAAGAGCTCCATGGGTGAGAGCAGCTAGGGCCACAGGGGTCTCCCTTGGGGTCCTGTGTGGCGTCGAGAGAGAGGTTCTGAGGCTCTGCTGGAATTTGCAGGAATTAGGTGAGGAAAAGGGAAGCTGCCGGAGAGGCTAAAGCAGGAAAAATGCGGAGAAACCCCCTCAGCACAAAAAGCAACATATTTAACCATTTTTCAAAACACGAATGCAACACGATTTTAAAACTAAAAACTGTGCAACCCGGAGCTGGTGTGTTGAAACATTTTTTCGGCTAATTACCCTGTTTCGGAATGGGACAGTCATTGAATGCTGTGTGTGTCAGAGAGGCTGAGTTTGGACAGAGATCTCAGGGAAGCACAGACTCCCCACAGCCTCACGCTGACAGTGAAGGTGCACTCGCTGTAAGTGTGCACAAAAGCTGTCTAACAGCCCAAGTGTCCCCCTTTCTTTCGAAACCTGTTAAATCATCTTTCTTATGTAATCATCTGCATTGATGCAGCTCCTTAACCCTACAGGAGAGATTCTGTCAGCTCAGGGGCAAATCAACAGGAATCGTGTGAGATTGGTTTTTTATTTCGTTACGCAGTATAAGATAAATGATCACAGCCCAAAGCCTGACTGGCTGCAATGTACACGGCCCCAGTCCACTGCTTCCTGTTACATGTCAGACCCAGTTAATTCCCGGTGTCCAGAAACACACTGAGCTTGACAAACCAGTCCTAGGGCTGGGAGAAAGTGGGGCAATATTGAAGTGGCTGCTGATCAGTAGAAACCTGGCTGAGTGTAAAAAACAGGGGTGAAAAAAACAGACAGGGTGTGAAAATTGGGTTAAAAACCATATAAAATTCAACAGCCACTCTGCTCTCACCCACTTTGTAGTTTTATTTTCCCAAGAGGAATTTGAGCCATGCTGACCCTCACATTGATCCTCACACTCACACTGACCCTCACACTGACCCTCACACTGACCCTCACACTGACCCTCACACTGACCCTCACACACACACACTGAACCTCACAATGAGCATCACATTGACCCTCACATTCACACTAACCCTTACACTGAGCCTCACACTCACACTGGACTTTGCACTGACCCTCACACTGACCCTCACACTCACACAGACCCTCACACTGACCGTCACACTAACACTCAAAATAACCAGCACACTGACACTGACCCGCACACTGACGCTGACCCGCACACTGACGCTGACCCTCACAGAGACCCTCACAGAGACCCTCACAGAGACCCTCACATATCCATGGGCACCAACTGCTCATTTATGTGAGCTCAGTCTTCAATATAATCTGTGGCAGTGTTTGGAAGAAAGATATTTGGCCACGATGGGCCAGTCAGAGCAAACCCATCACTTCCCTCATAGACATGGACAGCAGCATTAATCGCCAAGCTGTAACCATGGAGGTCACAGCTGACCGCTCGGAGCCTGCAGGGTCTGAACAGCTCCACAGCTGTATTAAAGGCTGTCGTCACTTTCCCACATTCACTGAAGGAACTTCACTGTCGCTGGGTCAAAATCCTGGAACTCCCTCCCTAACAGCACTGTGGGTGTACCTACACAACATGGACTGCAGCTGTTCAAGAAGGCAGCTCACCACCACCTTCTCAAGGGCAATTAGGGATGGGCAATAATGTGGCTTAGCCACTGACGCCTACATCCCGTAAAAGAATTTGAAAATTCTTTTCTGCCGGCACCACCTTTCTCCCTCAGTACTGACCCTCCGACAGTGCAGCACTCCCTCAGTACTGACCCTCCGACAGTGCAGCACTCCCTCAGTACCGACCCTCCGACAGCGCGGCACTCCCTCAGTACCATCCCTCCGACAGCGCGGCACTCCCTCAGTACCGACCCTCCGACAGTGCGGCACTCCCTCAGTACCGACCCTCCGACAGTGCGGCACTCCCTCAGTACCGACCCTCCGACAGTGCGGCACTCCCTCAGTACCGACCCTCCGACAGTGCGGCACTCCCTCAGTACCGACCCTCCGATAGTGCAGTACTCCCTCAGTACTGACGTTCTGACAGCGCAGCATTCCCTCAGTACTGACCCTCCAACAGTGCAGCACTCCCTCAGTACTGACCCTCCGACAGTGCAGCACTCCCTCAGTACTGACCCTCCAACAGTGCAGCATTCCCTCAGTACTGACCCTCCAACAGTGCAGCACTCCCTCAGTACTGACCCTCCGACAGTGCAGCACTCCCTCAGTACAAACAAACTAACATAGGAATTAGTAGCAGGAGTAGGCCACTCAACCCTTGAGCCTGCTCCGCCATTCAATAAGGTCATGGCTGATCTGAATGTAACCCCCACCCCACGTTCCTGCCTACTCCCAGTAACCTTTCACCCACTTGTTAACCAAGAATCTATCCATGTCTGCCTTAAAAATATTCAAAACTCTGTTTCCACCGCCTTTTCAGGAAGAGAGTTCGAAAGACTCATGACCCTCTGAGAAAACGAAATCTCCTCATCTCTGTCCTAAATGAGTGACCCCTTATTTTTAAATCGTGACCCCTAGTTCCAGATTCTCCCACAAGAGGATACATCCTCTCCGCATCCACCCTGTCAAGACCCCTTAGGATCTTAAAGGTTTCCATCAAGTCACCTCTTACTCTTCTAAATTCCAGTGGATACAAGCCTATCCTGCCCAACCTTTCCTCATAAGACAGCCTTCCCCATTCCAGGTATTAGCCTAGTAAACCTTCTCTGAACTGTTTCTAACGCATTTACATCTTTCTTTAAATAAGGAGACCAGTACTGTACACAATACTCCAGATGTGGTCTCACCAATGCCCTGTACATCCGAAACATAACCTCTCTACTTCTGTAATCAATTCCCCTCACAATAAATGATAACATTCTATTAGCTTTCCTAATTACCTGCTGTACCTGCATGCTAATCTTTTGTGATTCATGCACTAGGACACCCAGATCCCTCTGCATCTCAGAGCTCTGCAATCTCTCACCATTTAGATAATAAGCTTCTTTTTTATTCCTCCTGACAAAATGGACAATTTCACATTTACCTACATTATACTCCATTTGCCAGGTCTTTGCCCACTCACTTAATTTATCTATGTCACTTTGTAGCCTCCTTATGTCCTCTTCACAATTTACTTTCCTTGTCAGCAAATTTAGCCACCATTCCTTCGGTCCCTTCATCCATGTCCTTTATATAAATTGTAAAAAGTTGAGGTCCCAGCACTGATCCCTGTGGCACACCACTCGTCACATCCTGCCAACCAGAAAAAAGACCATTTATGCCAACTGACTGCTTCCTGTTAGCTAGCTAATCTTCTCTCCATGCCAATATGTTATCCCCTACATCATGAGCTTTATTTTCTGTGATAACCTTTGATGTGGCACTTCATCAAATGCCTTCTGGAAATCTAAGTACAGTACATCCACTGGTTCCCCTTTATCCATAGCACGTGTGACTCATTCAAAGAACTCCAATAAATTGGTTAAACATGATTTCCCTTTCACAAAACCATGTTGTTTCTACCTGATTGCCTCGAATTTCTCTAAGTGCCCTGGTATAACATCTTTATTAATAGCTTCTAACAATTTTCCTATGACAGATGCTTGGCTAACTGGCCTGTAAATTCGTGCGTTCTGTTTCCCTCCCTTTTTAAATAAAGGGATAAATAAAAATATTTGGCTATTTTCCAATCTAATGGAACCTCTGAATCTAGGGAATTTTGGAAAATTAAAACCAGTGCATCAACTATCTCACTAGCCACTTCTTTCAAGATCTTAGGATGAAGTCTATCTGGGCCTGGGGATTTGTCAGCCCGCACCCCCTACAATTTGCTAAATACCATTTTTCTGGTGATTGTAATTTTCCCGAGTTCCTTCCTCCCTTCCATTTCCTGATTTACAGCTATTTCCGGGATGTTACTTGTGTCCTCTATAGTGAAGACTGAAGCAAAATACCTGTTTAATTCATCCACCATCTCCCTACTTTCCATTACCAATTCCCCAGATGCACTCTCTGTAGGGCCAATGCTCTCTTTGTTAACTCTTTTCTTATTTAAATATCGATAGAAACATTTTTTTTATTATTCATTCATGGGATGTGGGCGTCACTTTCTAGGCCAGCATTTATTGCCCATCCCTTGTTCAGAGGGCATTTAAGAGCCATCTACATTGCTGTGAGTCTGGGGTCACATGTAGGCCAGACCAGGTAAGGACGGCAGATTTCCTTCGCTAAAGGGCATTAGTGAACCAGATGGGTTACTTTCAGTCTTTATATTACTAGCCAGCTTTCTCTCATATTCTAATATTTCCCTCCTTATTAATCTTTTTGTCATTCTTTGCTTTTTCTGTATTCTTTGCAATCTTCTGACCTGCCAACCGTCTTTGCGTAATTATATGCTTTTTCTTTAAGTTTGATACTGTCTTTAACTTTTCTAGTTAACCACGGATGATGGGCCCTCCCCTTGGAATTTCTCTTTCTAATTGGAATGCATATTCTGTGTATTCTGAAATATCCCTTTAAATGTCTGCCACTGAACTTCTCTTGATCTATCCCTTAACCTCGTTTGCCAGTTCATTTTAGCTGGCTCTGCTTTCATACCCTCATAATTGCCCTTATTAAAGTTTAAAATACTAGTCTTGGACAAACTCATTTCTTCCTCAAAATGAATGTAAAATTCATCATATTATGATCACTGCTACCTAGGGGTGCCTTCACTAGGAGGTTATTAACTCTATCTGGTTGCTCAATACCAGGCCTAGCCTAACCTGCTCTCTGATTGGCTTCAGAACGTGCTGTTCTAAGAAACTATCCCGAAAACATTCTATGAATTCCTCATCTATGCTACCTTTGCCCATCTGATTTTTCCAGTCTGTATGTAGATTAAAATCCCCCATGATTATTGCTGTACCTTTCTGACAAGCTCCCATTATCTCTTCTTTTATACTCTGTCCGGCTGTGTAGTTACATTTAGGGGGCCTGCACACCACTCCCACAAGTAACTTCTTGCCTTTATCATTTCTCAACTCAACCCAAACCGCTTCTACATTCTAGTTTCCTGAACTTAGGCCATCCCTCTCTAATGGGCTAATACCATCAGTAATTAACAGAGCCACCCCTTCACATTTTCCTAACTCCCTGTCCTTCCTAAATATCATGTACCCTTCAATATTCAGGTACCAATCTATATCATCCTGCAGCCAAGTCTCTGTAATGACTATCAGATTGTGCTTATTTATTTCTAGTTACACTATCAGTTCATCTGTTTTGTTTCGAATGCTACATGCGTTTAAATACAGAGCCTTTAATTTTGTCCTTTTATTATTTTTGTAGTGTCTAGCCTTATCTGTTGATTTACTCTTAGATTTGTACTCTCTGTCCCCCCTGACACAGTTTGTTTAGCATTTCCCATATTAATACCTGTCTATCTTGCCTTGTCTCTACCCTTTGGTTTACCACATTTTCCCAAGTTTGATCCCTTTCCCCCACTATTCAGTTTAAAACCCTCTCTACCCTAGTTATGCAGCTCGCGAGGACACCAGCCCCAGCACGGTTCAGGTGTAAACCATCCCAACGGTACAGACCCCACATTCGCTAATACTGGTGCCAGTGCTCCACAAACCAAAACCCACTTCTCCCACACCAGTCTTTGAGCCACACATTCACTTCCCTAGTCTTATTTGTCCTATGCCAATTTGCATGTGGCTCAGGTAATAATCCAGAAATTATTACCTTTGAGGTTCTGCTTCTTAATTTGGTGCCTAGCTTGTCACACTGACTATGGAGAGCCTCCTTCCTCATCCTGCCTATGTCATTGGTACCTACAAGGACCATGACCACTGGATCCTCCCCCTCCCACTGCCAGTTCCTCTTCAGCCCTGAGCAGATGTCCTGAACCCTGGCACCGGGCAGGCAACAAAGCCACCTGGACTCTTGCTCTTTGCTGCAGAGAACAGTGTCAATCCCCCTCACTACTATCCCCTACTACCACTACATTCCTTTTTGCTCCCCCCACTTGAATGGCTTCCTGTACCACGGTGACATGGTCAGTTTGTTCATCCACCCTACAGCCCCCACTCTCATTCAAACAAGCTGAGAGGCCCTCAAACCTGTTGGACGACTGCAAAGGCTGACACACCTACACTCCTGGCCTCTGAGTCCCCTTACCTGCCTCACTCGCAGTCACAGCTTCCTGTTACTGCACACCTTCCAAATCAGAAGATCCTATCCTAAGGGGTGTGACTGTCTCCTGGTACAAAGCATCCAGGTAACTCTCCCCCTCCCTGATGTGACACAGTGTCTGCAGCTCAGCCTCCAGCTCCATGACTCTGAGCTGAAACTCCTCAAGCAGCAGGCACTGACTGCAGATGTGTTTACCCTGGATCACTCTGGTATCCAGGAGCTCCCACATGCTGCAGCCTTGACACATCACCTGTCCTGCCATCCTTAGTGTGTTTTAAATAATTACTTAATTATATCAATCACGTATTTATGTTGCTTTCTTATATATTTTATTAACATTACCACTAAATTGTGTACTATTTTAAACTTTAGGGATAGTCTAGAACTTACCCACTTACCAGATTCTCATCAAACAGCGAGCTCCTTTCCCTGTAGGAGAGCAAGAACCAATTTCTATGGAGTGAGAAAGATAGAAAGTGGAAATGAACAACTCCTTCTCCCCCTAACTCCCCTCTCGCCAAACTCCCAAGTCTTCACTCAGTCAGTCAGCCGCACTCCATTTGCCAAGGCTACACTAAAGAGACCTGAATTTGTAGCAAACTGAACTGGGGCTATAGTATTCAACCAGTTAGTCAATTAACTAGTCAGCTCCTGCAGCTGAGAGTGAGTTTACCCCGTCTAAACTGCAAGAAAAAAAAGCTTAGCCTGCTTACAGAGTACTTTTCCAGTTACTGCTAATTACAGACTAGATTAGATTTTAAGAGCAAAATTTTTGAACAAACTTAACACTTAATACTCCCTCTCACCAAATTACAAACCTTCATTCAATTAGTCAGCTGCACTCCGCTTGTCCTCTGACAGTGCAGCATTCCCTCAGTGCTGACCCTCCGACAGTGCGGCACTCCCTCAGTGCTGACCCTCCGACAGTGCGGCGCTCCCTCAGTGCTGACCATCTGACAGTGCAGCGCTCCCTCAGTGCTGACCCTCTGACAATGCAGCACTCCCTCAGTGCTGACCCTCCGACAGTGCAGCGCTCCCTCAGTGCTGACCCTCTGACAGTGCAGCACTCCCTCAGTGCTGACCCTCCGACAGTGCGGCGCTCCCTCAGTGCTGACCCTCTGACAGTGCAGTGCTCCCTCAGTGCTGACCCTCCGACAGTGCAGTGCTCCCTCAGTACTGACCCGCTGACAGTGCGGCGCTCCCTCAGTACTGACCCGCTGACAGTGCGGCGCTCCCTCAGTACTGACCCTCTGACAGTGCGGCGCTCCCTCAGTACTGACCCTCTGACAGTGCGGCGCTCCCTCAGTACTGACCCTCCGACAGTGCGGTGCTCCCTCAGTACTGACCCGCTGACAGTGCGGCGCTCCCTCAGTACTGACCCTCTGACAGTGCAGCGCTCCCTCAGTACTGACCCTTTGACAGTGCGGCGCTCCCTCAGTACTGACCCTCTGACAGTGCGGCACTCCCTCAGTACTGACCCTCTGACAGTGCAGCACTCCCTCAGTACTGACCCTCTGACAGTGCAGCGCTCCCTCAGTACTGACCCCCCCCGACAGTGCAGCACTCCCTCAGTACTGACCCCCTGACAGTGCAGTACTGACGCTTTGACCCCCAGTTTTGAAGTTTCTCACAAGTGGAAACACCTTCCCTATGCCCTCTCTATCAGAATCCTTCCTAAGACCTCTGTTCAGTCCTCTCTTTTCCAGAGAAAAGGGCCCAGCCTGTTCCGCCTTTCCTGATATTTATAACCTGTCAGTTCTGATATTGTCCTTGTAAATCCTTTTCGCACCTTTTCCAGTGCCTCCATATGATGTGATGCAGAGATCAGAACTGTGCCCTGTAATTTGGTCTAACTAAGATTCTAAACAAGTTTAACTGAAGCTCTCAGTTTCAGCCGGCACAGACACGATGGGCAGAGTGGCCTTCTTCTGTGCCGTAAACGTTTCTACATTCTTCTAAATTTTCGAAATATTTGAAAAGGTGGAATGTGCAGGGATGTGGGGAGAGGGCAGGAGTGTGGCAGTACTTGAATTGCTTCTTAGGAGAGACACACGGGCATGATGGGCTAAATGGCCTTCTTCTGTGCTGTAATGATTCTCTGATTCTATAGGCGCATTGAGCTTAACTGTGAACCGAGATAAGGAACTCTCAAACACAATACAGGCTTTGCGACAGGAGAGAGGCCCAAGGAAGATCTCGAATTTGTGTTTGATATTGTCGGAATGACCCTCCAATCCCCCAGTTCATGGGCGAGTGAGTTAACACAATCTCATAAACATGCTCAAAAATCAACTGGAATACTGCAACAAGTCAAAAGTGATAATAATGCAAACACTTCACAAATAGGGGAGTAATCGGGGTAATAGGAGAGTAATCAGCTGGAGTAATCAGTGAGTAATCAAGGAGCAATGGGGGTGTAATCTGTGAGTAATCGGGAAGTAATCGGTGAGTAATCAGGGAGTAATCGGTTGGAGTAAGCAGGGAATAATTGAGAGTGATCACTGAGTAATTGGGGAGTAATCAGTGAGTAATCGGTGAGTAATTGGGGAGTAATTGGGGAGTAATCAGTGATTAATTGGGGGGTAATCAGTGAGTAATCAGGGAGTGCATGCTCAAGAGGCTGGACTTAGAGGAATGCAGAGATCTCAGAGGGTTGTGGGGATGGAGGAGGTTACAGGGATGAGGGGCCAAGGCTATGGAGGGATATGAAGTTAAGGATGAGAATTTTAAAACCAGACTGGAAATGGCAATAAGTTCTCTACTTGACCCTCAGCAATCACCAGTCCTTCCTACGTTTCAGATGGGTCTAACTATAGCATTAACTGTTAGCCGGGAACTATCCCTGCACCAAGACAGGTCAAGCCTGGAAATTGGGCCTTGTTCACTTTTGGGTTTTGGATCACTGTGACAACAGCCCCTGATTGGGTTGGAGTCAGATGCCTGGCAGGAGCCAGTAATGTTTTTTGACACTGCAGTGGAGCTGAGGGAACACGCCTACACGTCCCAGCTCGCATTCAGCAAGTACTTATTTAACAAACGTACCTTTTTAGCCACAGCCTGCAGCAGCCCTTTGAGGACTGCTGGTTAGACTGCACATAGACCAGGTTATTCAAATGCAGCTGGCCCATTCAGGCCTGACCAATTTTGCAATGAGGGCCCCAAGCGGACATTTGGCTTCTTATTTGCAGGGGAGCAATTCCCTGTTTTAGGTAAGGGCCCGTCTTTTATACAAATTGATTTTTTAGATGTGGCTGATTGTCTGGCATTACCAACATAGTGGGCAGCTCCATTTTGTCTTGGAATGACCTTGTGTGCCCTGCCCACCATATTGGAGACTTAGGTACCTGTTTTGCACCTGCTGCAGCATCAGCAAATTTCCTGAGCCGTGTGTCCTCAATCGGAGAGGATGGAATCTTAGAATTGGTGTGTCCAGGTTTCTTGCTCCATTTCCCGTTGTAACAGTGACAGGTTTTCTTTTATTCATGGGATGTGGGTGTCGCTGGCTGGGCCAGCATTTATTGCCCATCCCTAATTGCCTTTGAGATGGTGGGCCATCACCAGCAGCAGAATTGTACTCGATCACAATCTGTAGCCTCATGGTTCGGCATATCCCCCACTCTACCATTACCATCAAGTCAGGGGATCAATCCCTGGTTCAATGAAGAGTGCAGGAGGGCATGCCAGGAGTAACACCAGGCACATCTAAAAATGAGGTGTCAACCTGGTGAAGCTACAACACAGGACTACTTGCGTGCTAAACAGTGTAAACAAGTGATAGACAGAGCTAAGTAACTCCACAACCAATGGATCAGATCTAAGATCTGCAGTCCTGCCACATCCAGTCATGAATGGTGGTGGACAATTAAACAACTCATTGGAGGAGGATGCTCCACAAATATCGCCATCCTCAATGATGGGGGAGCCCAACACATCAGTGCAAAAGATAAGGCTGAAGCATTCGCAACAACGTTCAGCCGGAAGTGCCAAGTGGATGATCCATCTCGGCCTCCTCCGGAGGTCCCCAGCATCACAGATGCCAGTCTTCAGCCAATTCGATTCACTCCACGTGACATCAAGAAACGGCTGAAGGCACTGGATACTGCAAAGGCTATGGGCCTGGATGTCAGAGGAACAGCCCCCTGGTGTTGGTGAACAGCCACATTGACTGAGCATTTCAATAAGAAACCATCATCCTCAATGGGCCGAGAGTCACAGTGTCAGGAACCACCAGGATTGCAAAGAGAGAGGGGACGGTGCAATGGTGGCGCAGTTATTGATCACCAAGCTTGTGTGTTAAAAGCCTGAAAAAGATGATAGGGAAGAGAATAGCATGAGAGGCGAGGAGTTCCCCAGGTTTGGGAGCAGGGAAAGTAAGTTCCAATAGGAGATGATGCTGTGAGTCTTCATTGGATCACAGTGAAAATCCTAAAGATTTAAAGTTATTTTTCAGAGTTAAAGAGATAAAGTCCTTCACAGTGAACACGCTGCTACCTACACTGGTTCCAACAATCTGAGTCAGACTGAATTCCTGATAGAAATACAGAATAGCACAGCCCAGGAGGAGACCATTCAGCCCATAAAACCCATGCTGGCTCTTTTGAAGAGCGATCCAGCTGGTCCCTCTCTCCTTCTCTTTCCCCACATCTCTGCAATGTTTTCTACTTCAAGTATTTAACCAATTCCCTCTGAAAGTTACTATTGAATCTGTCTCCACCACACTCTCAGGCAGTGCATTGCAAATCTGAACCACTTGCTGAGTAAAAACCTTCTCCTCATGTTGAACTCATGGCCAATCGCCTTCAACCTGTGCCCCCTGGTGATCAATTCCTCAGTCACTGGAAACAGTTTCCACTTATTTACTCTTAAATTCCTCGTGATTATGAATTAAATCTCCTCTCGGCCTTCTCTTCTCTGAGGAGAACGAGGCCAGATTCTCCAATCTATCTCCGTAACTGAAGTCCCACCATCTCTGGAACCATTCGAGTAAATCTCTGCCCTTCCTGAAGGGCAGTACCCAGAATTGGATACAATACCTAACCCAGTGATTTATAGTAACCTCCAGGATTTTTACCTGCTTGGAATAAAGCTTAGGACCAAAGACATTTAACGGGAATGATTACTACAGACTGTATAATTGAGATAAACCTGCACAAGCACCCTCCACAATCCCTCTCACCCAGTTGCCATTCTTCAGGTGTGAGTTGGACAGGCCATAGGCTGGATACTGGAACGTTAGGAGATCAGCAGCAATCCTGCCCTCCTTCCATTTCGTCACAAACACACTTTCCAAACAGATGAATCGTTTGACAAAATGTAGAGTGTTTGTAAGACCAGTGCTTTTAGTTTAACCTGAGAAGTTCACGTTAATCTTTTGTTTCATTCTCTCTGCATTTTGTGAAAAGCACAGTTCTGTTTGAGGGGTGGCTGACAGGCAGTGACGGTGTGGGGCTGGGGCATTAGCTTAGTGACACTGTGAGAGAATTTCGGCATTAACAGTAACGGTACAGCGATTAACTTGAATAGCTTAGAAACCCTGTCACTTCAGCTGTGTGTGTGTTAATTCAGTTCCCAGCTCCGAAAGAGACACACAAAAGACCATTTGCTTAAGCACAATTCCATCATATAATTTGATTTTTTTTTAAACGCAGTTGATTGTGGCAGTTGCTTTTCAAAACCTATTCAAGGGGAGGATTTAATTTTCCACTCCTTTATCAATAGAAAGGAAAGGCCTGCATTTATATAGCGCCTTTCACCATCTCAGGACATCGAAAAGTGCCTTCTGGCTGTAAAGCATTTTGGGACATCCTGAGGTCATGAAAGGCGCTATATAAATGCAGGCCTTTCCTTTCTATTGACAAAGGAGTGGAAAATTCCTTTATATTGATTATATAATTAAAGCTAAGTGTGAGGTATTACATTTGGTAAGAAGCATAAGAGGCCACACATTATTTGAAATGATGGGGGGAATCGTCCCAGATTTGCACTAAGTGGGGTAGTGGGCGGGGAAACGATATTTTACCCTCTAGCCACAGCGGTGGCTTCTCACGCCGTATTGTCCCAAACCCGCCACATTAATCATGCATTCCCGGGAAACACGCTGTTTCCATGGCGGGCGGGCTCTCATTCGCCCGCACCCCATCACCTCGCCGCTTCACCACGCCGGGCGCCATATTTAAAGTGCAGCCGTACGCACACCTCTCAGTGCTTCCAGCCCAGGCTGCTGCACAGAAGACTTGGCCCCAAAAGGCAAAAACACTGCAACCCCCCCGGTTTAGTGATGCATCTCTCGAGCGCCATTTGGATGCTTTGGTGGCCCGCCATGATGTCCAGGAGGGCCAGTGGCATCATCAATCTGGATTGGCAGGTGGTGGCAGTGGTGGTTGGTGTCAACGCCCTGCAAAAGAGGACAGCCACCCCAGTGCTGCAAGAGGATAAATGATCTCATCCGTTCCGCCAGGGTAAGTCATTCTTCTCATCATTCTCAACTCACACACTCACAAACCCATCACACATCCACAGGGCCCTCACTCACTGCCAGTTCAAGGGACATCACCACTCACTCTCTCACACGCACCGTCATTGTCCTCATCCCGTCCATGGGACCACTCACCACCCACACAGGCCAGGCATACCGATCATCTGGCCTGGCAGGCATCCTCCTTACATATTCTCCATCTCTATTCATACAGGACAAGCTGGCACACAACAAGAGGTAGAGGTCACAGACCGGTTGAGGAATGCCTAGAATTAAGGTCCTCACTGACTTTGAAAACAGAGTCATCGAGCTGGCCGGCGAGGATCCGGACCGGTCCTGTGCTGATGGTGAGGTCGGTGCTGCTCTACCAAGTGAGGATCCAGCAGTGCAACATCCATCAGACCATGCTGTGAGTGATGTGTCCTCTTTCACAGGCCACTGCCATGCACTAATTATCTCTTTTTGCTTTCTCAGGTACATCTGGGAAACAGCCGGCAGAGTCCACGACCCAGGGCCACCAATCAAGCCCCGAGGGAAGCTCAGAACAGGGATCCACTGAAACCCTCCCTGAAGTCCCATCACAGCGCTCACCCACACCCTCTGCTAGCACAGAGACACACACCTCGGTGGGACCTAGCTTTAGAGTAGCCTCAGGATCACAATCTGGTGAACACATCGCACTGTCTGATCCACAGCAGGCGGAGACAGAGACTTCCCAGGTCCCTGGCACTCGGAGGACTGTTGGAGGCCAGATTGTTGCTGAGTCCGAGTCAGATGACAAGTCTCTGGACTCGGTCATGTCACAGTTGCTGGAGCTGCAATGGCAAGCTCGGGAACATCAGGAAGGGATGTCCGCTGCACTCCTCAGATTGCAAGGCACGTTGGAGGAGTCCGTCCGCCTTCACTCTGAGGTGATAGCGCTGGCATGCCAACGCACTGAGGTCAACACTGGCAGAATGGCAGCTGCCTGGGAGACCTTGGTCCAGGACGTCGCTCCTGCACTGCTTTGCGGACTCAACTCCATCGCTGATGCCATGTTGGCCTCCAACAGTATGTACAGGAGAGGGGTGCTGGGCAGCTCAATCTCACTCCAGCTGCCCCTTCTCCTCAAGGAGTCAGCCAGGGGTCCCCGGGCTCCCATAGGGAGCAGGATCAGCAGGTGCACACTCCGAGCCCATCCATCCAGGTGACTCCGAGAATGTCCGGCCCATCCGAATCCCCTCTTCCTGTGACCTCCGCAGCTCCAGCTCCACAGGCCAAGGAGGGTGCCACTGCTGCATAGCAGGACCCCAAAAGCAGGCCAGGACCCTCCAAGTCTTGGCCCACTAGAGGACGCCCGCTAAGGTCATCACAGACAGGGTGTAGCAGTCAGCAGGCTGCCTCCACCTCTGCTGTGGCTGTCCAGGGAGCACCAAGACATAGCGACAGGGTTCGGAAAGTTAAGAAGATGTAGTTGCACAGCTTGGGCACAGTTGTTAATCACTTGTACATTATGTTCACTACTGTAAATTAACTCCCAAGAGTGTCTCCCTGCCTATGACTCCTTGTTCTGATGAGCAGTGTTCTTGTCATTCAGATGTGAAACCTTTCTACACAAGATAGAGTCAGGTGTCTCAGTCCAGGGCCTCTTCTCTGTGCCTTGTGCAGCTTCAGACCAAAATGATGGTTCAGCCTCACACTCCCTGGACACATTACTGATGCCTGCACCTCGGCAGCGCTGGTCATTGCCGCCAGAATTGTAGTGGGCAGACGCCACAGAGTTCTCTCATTCTCTCTGTGTGCTCTCAGCACCTTTAAGGAGGAGCTGGCCCCCATCTCTTCAGCATTTGTGACCACTGATACTGTGCTCCTGAAGGGCTCAGGTGCTGAAAGCGGACAAAAGATCAGATGCTTCTGAAGTTTCCTGGCTGCGGCTCTATGATATGACCCTGATCACAGAGCACAAGCGATCTGCCCTCGGCCAGACAGGAGGCAGACATTCTCAGAGGCTATGTGAAGATCTATGGAGTGCCCTCACTGCTTGTTGTCATCATCCTCCTGCAATCGAGTGACTATTAGGGCCTCCGCTGTGTCTCCATGGCAGGAGCATTCGCACAGAGGGTATGTGCTCTGCCATAAGCCAGGCTGATGTCAAACATTCACAGATGTGATGTGAGGAACTAAGGGGTTACCTCACTGTATGTCGTCATCATCCTCCACAAATCTAGAAGCTATGAGGGCCTCCTGAGCACACCTATCTCATCTGACTAATGCGAGAGCCTCATCGCCATCATCATTGCCTTCAAGGACTCCCTCACCCTCATCCCTGTCGACATCCTCCGCATCAGAGATGACCTCCGGAAGACATTTCCCAGAAGGTATTTGATAAGGTGCCACATCAAAGGTTATTAAGGAAAATAAAAGCGCATGGTGTCAGGGTAACATGTTAGCATGGATAGAAGATTGGTTGGTTGGCAGAAAACAGAGAGTATGCATAAATAAGTCTTTTTCTGATTGGCAGGATGTGATGAGTGGAGTCCCACAGGGGTCTGTACAGGGGCCTCAAATTTTTACGATTTACATCAATGACTGAAATGGGAGGAGTGAAGACATGGGAGCTAAATTTGCAGATGACACGAAGATAGGTAGGAAAGTATGTTGTGGAGAGGAGATGAGGAGGTTGCAGATGGATATAGATAGGTTGAGTGAGTGAGCAAAGATCTGGCAAATGGAGTTATATGAAGCTGCTCACTTTGGCAGGAAGAACAAAAAAGCAGAGTATTACTTAAATGGAGAACAGCTGCATAATTCTGAGGTGCAGAGGGATCTAGGTGTTCTAGTACATGAGTCACAAAAAGTTAGTAAGCAGATACAGCAAGTGATTAGGAAGGTTAATGGAATGCTATCCTTTATTACGAGAGGGATTGAACATAAAAGTAAGGATGTTATGCTTACTTATACAGGGCATTGGTGAGACCTCATCTCGAATACTGTGTGCAGTTTTGGTCTCCTTATTTAAGGAAGGATGTAAATGCATTGGAGGCAGTTCAGAGGAGGTTTACTGGATTGATACCTGGAATGAGTGGGTTGTCTTATGAGGAAAGGTTGGACAGGCTGGGCTTGTTTCCACTGGAGTTTAGAAGAGTGAGGGGTGATTTGATTGAAGTATACAAGATCCTGAATGGCCTTGACAAGGTGGACGTGGAAAGGATTTTTCCTCTTGTCGGTGAGTCCAGAACTAGGGGGCACTGTTTTAAAATTAGGGATCGCCCTTTTAGGACAGAGATGAGGGTAATTTTTTTCCCTCAGTGGGTTGTGCGACTTTGGAACTCTTTGCCTCAGAAGGTGGTGGAGGGGGGGTCATTGAATATTTTTAAGGCAGAGGTAGATAGATTCTTGTTAGGCAAGGGAATCAAAGGTTATCGGGTTAGATGGGAATATGGAAATCGAAACACAATTGATCTTCTCAGCCATGATCTTATTGAATGGCAGAGCAGGCTCGAGGGGCCAAATGGTCTACTCCTGTTCCTATTTCTCATGTTCTTAATCCCTCATTCAACATTAGAAGAACAGATTATCTTATGTTTTTATAATACCTCCAGCTCCTCCACCTCCTCCTCAGCCAGCTCCTCTCCCCGTTCCAGTGCCAGGTTGTAAAGGGCGCAGCAGATGACGACGATGCGTGACACCCTCTGTGGACTACATTGCAGGGCTCCACCAGAAGGGTCAAAGCCCTGGAACCTCATTTCAGCATCTCGATGGTCTGCTCCACCAAGTTGTGAGCTGCAGCATGAGCCTCGTTATACCGCCGCTCTGCTGCAGCCTGAGGCCGCTGCACGGGTGTCATCAGCCACGACCTCACACCCGCTTGTCCCCGAGCAGCCTCTGTGGACCTTGGAAGATGTCAGGGATCTGAGGCTGAACGAGGATACACACACACTCCCTGGAAACCGTGCACAGACCTGCAGGATGCGTTTGTGGTGGTCGCACACCAGCTGCACATTCAGCGACTGGAAGTCCTTGTGGTTGAAATAGTTGACCTCTTGTTGCGGCAGAGATCTGGGCGCCACATGAATGTAGTTGATCGCACCCTGCACCTGGGGGTACAGATCCACAAATCAACAAAAATAGCAACACAGGTTAATAAGGTCATAAAAAAGCAAACACTGGGGTTCATTTCTAGATGTATGGAATTGAAAAGCAGAGAAGTTCGATTAAACTTGTGTAGAACCTTGCTTAGACCACACTTGGAGCATTGCGTGCTGTTCTGGTCTCCTTATAAAAAGGATATCGAGGCACTGGAGAGAACGCAGAGAAAATTGACAAGGGTGGTATTAGAAATGTGTGGGTTTACAGATCAGGAAAGGATTGACAGGCTGGGTCACTTCTCCTGAAAAAAGAAGGCTGAGGGGTGACCCAATCAAACTCTTTAAAAAGTTGAGAGGTTTTGATCGAGTGGATACAGAGAGAATGTTTCCTCTTGTGGGGAAGAGCATAACTAGAGACCGTCAATATGAGATAGTCACAGAGAAATCCAACAGGGAATTCAGAAGAAACTTCTTCACCCAGAGAGTGGTGAGAATGTGGGACTCGTTACCACAGGGGCTAGTAAAAGGTGAATAGTATAGATCTTATTGAATGGCGGAGCAGGCTCGAGGGGCCAAATGGCCTACTCCTGCTCCTAATTTGTGTGTTTGTATGTTTGAAGCTGGATAAACGCATGAGGGAAGAAGGAGTAGAAGGATATGCTGATAGGATGAGATGAAGGGTGAGGGTGGGAGGAGGCTTGTGTGGAGCAGAAACACTGGCACAGGCCATTTGAGCTCAACGACCTGGTTCTGTGTTGTAAATTCAATGTAATTCCAGAAAATTGGAAGGAGGGGAAGAAGAGGGTCTAAAGGTTGAGGGTTAGCAGCTCTTTAAGTGAGAGCAAGCAAGAGGATGTTAAATGTGAATCATTTATACTGTGGATTGTTCACACACTGCAGCCACTGTTGGTTCTACTGAGGGCTGGAGCTGAGAGAGTTGATTCAGTAACTGAGCCATATCCAAACAGGAACAACAGGTTCAATTGCAGAATGCTGTAACTCCCATCTGAAGAGCTCCAGTTAAAGAGGCTGACGTTCTACAGTCTGCTTGGAAGAAAATTAGAAAAGTGGAAACAATTCACTAAACTCCACAAAATGTTCAACGCCACAGATTGGGTTTCCAACGTATTCCAGGAGGACTGGTCACATGATCTTGCACTTTAAATTGCCCTGCCCCCACACTCCCGCCATTGGTCACTTGGCACGTCCACTCCCGTGGCTCATGTCTTCCCAAGGCCAATCGGAAATCAAATTGACCCTCTGTTATCCGATTGGATGAATTTTGATTGGATAGTCAGTCACACAGCCAATCATTCTTCCCATCATGTTGCTCCCGGGTTTTCATCGTAGCAGTGTCCTGAAGATTAATCACTAATCCCTGGAGACTCCAGGACAATCCTGGAGGAGTTGGTAACTCCCAATGTAGACATGCAGCAATGCAGCTGACAAGAGAATAAGCTGGTGGAATAGTCGACCCAGGTGGAATTGCTGGGTGTGAAATAGTGCATTACAGCAAAATTAATAACCTGACTGTGAGTTGGAAAATAGGGGGATGTAGAAGAATGGAGGGATTTGGGAGTTCAAGCTCCACATATCGAAGAAGCACCTTAAAGAGCTTAAACAAATGTAACAGTTATTTTAATTCTTTCATGGGATGTGGGCGTCGCTGGCTGTGCCAATCCCTAATTGCCCTTGAGAAGGTGGTGGTGAGCTGCTGTCTTGAACCGCTGCAGCCCCTGTGGTGTAGGTACACCCACAGTGCTGTTAGGGAGGTTTGATAGTATGGGATGCTGAAGTTACCAATTGAGATGGAATAGTGAGTTTATAAAATCTTCAGTAAAATGACAGTGGATTTTGTGCAGTATTGGACTCCACACTATAGAATCATAGCTTCATAGATGGTTACTGCACAGGCGGAGACCAATCAGCCCATTGTGCCTGTGCCGACCCTCCGACAATGCAGCACTCCCTCAGTACTGACCCTCCAACAGTGCAGCACTCCCTCAGTACTGACCCTCCAACAGTGCAACACTCCCTCAGTAATGACCGTCCGACAGTGCAACACTCCCTCAGTACTGACCCTCCGACAGTGAAACACTCCCTCAGTATTGACCCTCCGACAGTGCTGTACTCTTTCAATGCTGCTTCCATCTCTGGAATGAATCTTGAATTCATGACCTTCTGACTTGGAGCTGAGAGTGACCCAGCAAGATAAGGCAGAACCAGTTTAGTCGCGGTCATCACAAACACTCCCTTTGCCGAGTGAGTGTTTTATGGGCTGTTTGGAGTTGTCCGAACCAGTTTTAGATACAGATTCTCAGAGATCTTCATCTAAGGCGCTAAACACACACAAACCAAATGCAAACTGCTTTCCAAAATCCATCTTTGTCTGATTTCGGTCCTGATCTTTCTTTTCTCTCAGTCGGTGTGGATGACACGGGGTCAGTTGAAATGTACCAGTTTGCACTCGATAGATTCCTGTTGTGTAAGGATATCAAAGAACTTTTATAAAACACTGGTTCAGCTTCAGCTGATCTGTCCAGTTCTGGATACCACACTTTAGGAAGGATGTGAAAGCAATAGAGAGAGAGAGTGCGGAAAAGATTCACGTGAATGGTTCCAAGGCTGAGAAACTTCAGTTACATGGATAGAATAAAAAGCTGGGATTGTTCTCCTTAGAGAAGAGAAGGTTGAAAGGAGATTTGATCGAGGCGTTCAAAATCACGATGGATCTGGACAGAGTAGATAGGAAGAAACCATTCCCATTGGTCGTAGGGTCAGCGTAATGACCATGTCAGAGGGGTGAAATGACCCCCTTATTCTCCCACTCCAGGCCAGACCATCACAGGGCTTTTCTGTGAATTTAGAGAGGGTGTGCTGTTCCAATACTGCAGGAGTCCCACTATTTACACTTTCAGATTATGAAAAAATAATGACGGGTTTTCTCAGGTTAAACAAAGAACAAGATAAATTTATTTGAACTATTTCCCAAATTGAAAAAAAGACTAGGTAAATCGCAACCACCATTCATACATTACACACGCTCACCTAGACCCACACACACACTAGTACAAACGGCAGGACAAGAGGATAGACTAAAGGATTTTTGTACAGTTTGTGAAGAAGATAAAACAGAGGAGTATATGGTTAGCTGTTCTTTGGCTGGTCTCAATGTGGTGATTCCATGTTGTGGCTGTTTCATTCCATTGTCTTCCTGGGTGTAGTTGTATGGAGCAGGTTTCCACGTTTTATTCCTGAAAAATCTCGGTTTTCAGTAGATTACTCTTCTCAGGATGGTTGCTTTGCAAATCCGGGCACAATACTACTTGTAAGAGAGAGAGCAAACAACCTTTTGCACACTGTCTTCAGTACAGTACAGCATTCTGTCCTCTGATCTCTCTTGCTGGGTAACACAATCTCTTAATGTGTACTACAAGCTGTCTATTCCAGAGGAATTCGATTAATCCTTGTCTGCTGCAGTAATTGTTTTTAGAATAGGTAATTACATTTTGATTTCTCATCTCAGAAACTTTTGCAAAGTTTCAGGATAGCAGAAAGCCAACAGGATATGGGGTCTTTCACGTTCCCCAGGGGATTGTTCTGTTTCATCCCACTTGGTGGAATGCAAGCTTGTATATTATAGCCGCCTGGCAGTCCTCCATTGTTTTAAGAGGATTTCAGCTTATTTTTAAAATCCAGCCAGAAAAAGAAAAATTAAAATAGTGCATTTTGAAAAAAAGCACATCCTCATAATAGTCGCGAATTAAAGGACACCAATTTAAGCGTGGGGGTGGCAAAAAATCCAGAGCCGGGCTAGTTGAGTTATTCTTACAGGGAGCCAGCACAGACACGTGGGCTGAATGGCCTCCTTCTGTGCTGTGACCATTCTGTGATTCTATGATCAAGGGGTGTAGAGTAATGGTGGGGAAATGAAGTTATGTTCCCAGAAGGTGTTCCCTGCAGCCAGGGGTGGTGAGGCCCACATTACAGTTGGGTTTGGGGCAGGACAAAGCCGACTGGGTCTCCTGGTCCTTATCCCTATTCGGGGATATTAACCTATCTTTCCCACTCCCTGACTGGGTGAAGGAGGTTCCTGTGCTTTGCTGTCCTAATCCTGACAGAGCCTAAGCTAGTGTCATAGGTTATTATGTGTGTTGGGGAGACCTGGGGAGCTTGTCAATTCTCACCCAGGAAATTCGCGATGATCCTGCACTAGGACCAATGGTGGAGCAGCAGAGGTACAAGGATGTTGCCAGGAGTGGAGAACTTTCGCTATGAGGGAAGATTGGAGAGGCTGGGGTTGCTTTCTTTGGGGACAGGGAAGGCTGAGGAGAGATTTAACTGAGGTGTATAAAATTATGAGGAGCCTAGTTGGAGTGAATGGGAATGACCTATTTCCCTTAGCAGAGGGTCGATAATCAAGGGGCATAGATTAAAGTAATTGGCAGAAAGATTAGGGAGGAATTGAGGAGAATTTTTTTTCACCAGAAGGTGGCAGGGGTCTGGAACTTACTGTCTGAGAGGGTGGTAGAGGCAGAAACACTCATCACATTTAAATAGCACTTGGACATGCACTTAAAGTACCATAACCTGCAGAGCTATGGACCGAGAGCCGGAAAATGGGATTAGGCTGGATTGGTCTTTCTCGGCCAGCATGGACATGATAGGCCAAATGGCCTCCTTCTGTGTCATAAAGTTTCCAACGTTTCAAGGTTCAACAATGTAGGGGTTATGATAATTCTGAGCATGAGAATTCAAATCCCACTGAGAATTTACATTTAGTTTCAAAAACAATTATAGGAAAACTATTGATGAAACTATTGGAATGCTGTAAAAAAACCTGATAAATTCATGTTAGGAAAGGGTGACTGTAGGCTTCTCGAGCTGATACCTCCTGCTATTTCCACTGGTATTCCCCTCTGATTTAGGGTGGAATTCAGGCCTGACTCTCAGCAATGAGGCCCTGCATGGAAGGGCACATGGATGACGCTCACAGTTCGGGTTCAAACCTGAGAAGTCAGAAGATAACGACATAAGAAATAGGAACTGGTGGAGGCCATTCAGCCCCTTCGAGCCTTCAATAAGATCATGGCCAATCTTCTCTTCCTCTATTCCACCTTCCCGTCCTATCCCTCAATTCCTGTACTGCCCAAAAATCTGTCGATCTTAGCCTTGAATGTACAACAACTTATATTTATATACCGCCTTTAATGTAATGAAACATCCCAAGGCACCGCACAGGAGCGTTCATTCGAAAACAAAGTACGACACTGGGCCACCAAGAAATTGGTCAAATGATCAACAGCTTGGTCAAAGCGGTAGGTTTTAAGGAGCGTCTTAAATTGTGGTCAAGAGGCAGAGAGGTTCAGGGAGGGCATTCCAGAGCTTGGAGCCCAGGCAACTGAAAGCACGGCCGCCAGTGGTGGGGTGGTTAAAATTGGGATGCACAAGAGGCCAGAATTAGCGAAGCGCAGATATCTTAAGGGTTGCGGGGCAGCAGATGATTACAGAGATAGGGAGGGGCAAGGTCATGTAGGGATTTGAAAAGTAAGGATGAGAATTTTAGAATCAAGTTGTTGCTTGACCAGAATCCAAACCAGGTCAATGAGCGCAGGGGTGATGGGAGAGTGGGATTAAGACCAAGAGATAAGTTTCTGAGACAATTGTACCAGGAACCCAACAAGGTCCACTTCCAAAATTCCGCAAGAAAACTGTATGCCCTGCAGAGAATCTACAAGCTTTGCTATGAATATCGTGATTCAATTCTTGATTACTCTGGTTCTTCTCTACCTTCCCCTCTGAGTTTGGAAACACCAGACTTAACCTTGTGCGTAGGCGGCATTTCAACAATAATTCAGCTGGCATTGAACACCTAGTTGAATGAGGCATCGTACGATAATTGAGAAGAAAGTGGGACAGCCGAGTTTTTAGAGAACCTTCGGATAACCTCTTCATTCCTGATTTGAAAGTCTTTACAGCTCTTTCAGCTAAACCATTTGATGAGGGATGATATGGTGCTGTTTTAATCTGTCTGATTCCATTTAAACTCATGCATCTGAAACCCTGTACTGGTAAATATTGTACCGTTATCAGAAACGACGACTTCCGGTAGACCATGTATACTAAAACTATTCCGCAGCTTTTCGATAGTTGCGCTCGATGTCGGTGATCTGACTTCATACACATCCATCCATTTAGAATGCACAGCTACGATCAATAAAAACATGGTATCTAAGAATGGTCCGACATAATCAATATGTAGTCTAACCCAGGGTCGACCAGGCCACTCCCACAGATGCAGTGGAGCTGAAACAGGCAACTTCTGCTGTTGCTGACACTGGAGACAGTGCTTGACCATGCTTTCAATGTCACTGTCAATGCCTGGCCACCAGACATAGCTCCATGCAAGTGTTTTCATCTTCGATATACCTGGATGTGCGCTGTGAAGCTGTGTCAAGAGCGGTTCTCTTCCTTGTGAAGGGACAACAACTCTTGATCCACACAAGATTCCATTCTGACAACTTAACTCTGATTTTCGAGCATGGAGTGGTCTCATCTCTTCAGACACTGGTGAATTTGACCATCCTTACAATACAAAGTCTCACACTTTTGACAATATTGTATCTCTGTTCGTCCAATTCCTAATTTGCTTAGGAAGAATCCAAGAAATTCAGTACAAGCACAGCTTCTTGTGGCACTGGAGTATGTACAATGCTGTCTGGTAACGGGAGATGACTGAGTGCGTCTGCATTTGCAATATGCACACCAGGACAGTGCATAAAGGTATACTCATACACTGATAATATCAAAGCCCAATGTTGTATTCTTGCTGGAGCTATTGGCGGAATGGCTTTATCCTCACTTAATAAACCCATCATGGTTTATGGTCCAAAACGATGGTGAAATGTCGTCCATGCAGATACTGGTGGAATTTCTTCACCCCAAGTCTCATCAATAAACCTTCCTTTTCAAGTTGGGAATAACCCTTTTCGGCTCTGGAGAGAGTTCTCGAGACATAGCCAATCGGCCTTTTTGATCCATCTTCCATTCTGTGTAACACAGCTCCCACACCATAAAGAGACTCATCACCTGTTAATACCAATTCTTTTGATGGACTGTAGTGTACCAATAAACACCATGAATGTAATAGATTCTAAACTTTCACTAAGGCTTCTTCCTGTTATGAATTCCACGACCAACGATGATCCTTTTTTAACAACAGGTGTAATGATGCTAAGTCTGTTGACAAGTTTGACAAGAAGCAGCTATAATAGCTGATCATACCCAGGAAAGACTTGAGTTCAGTTACACTGGACGGAGAGGGTGCATCCTTGATTGCCCTAACTTTCCCTTCTACCGGATGCAAATCCATGGCATCCACCCTGTGACCCAGGTAAGTAACTTCTGGCACTTGGAATATACATTTCTCTTTCTTTAACCGTGCGCCAGCTTCCAAGAATCTTCTTAGCACCTCCTCCAGGTTGGCCCAGCGTTCGGTCTCAGTTGACCCTGTGATCAGAGCATCATCTAGGTATACTACTACTTGGAGAAATCCTTGCAAAAGACTCTCCATTGTCCTTCGGAAGATTGCACATGCAGACAACACTCCAAAAGGTAGGCGAGTATATTGATAAAGACCCTTGCGCGTGTTGATGGTTACATACTCTCTAGACGTCCTATCCAGCTCTAACTGTTGGTATCCATGGCTCATGTCCAGTCTTGTATAGGATTTGCCTCCAGCTAGCTTTGCACATAAGTCCCCCCACCCTCGGGATCGGATATTTATCTAGTTTGGCTGCCTTGTTCATGGTCAATTTATAGTTCCCACAAATGAGTATAGTTTGGTCAGGCCTCACCACTGGGACTAGGGGTGCTGCCCATTCCAAAAATTGGACAGGCTGGATGATGCCAAGCCGGGCTGCCTGTTGCCTATAGGACACAGGTACTGTGGCGATGCCCTTTACCTCTATGGATTCTCCAGTGTATGTCTTCAATTGAGCAGTTGTCTGTTCCAGATTCAGTGGCTGGGTACCTTTATTTAGGTACTTAATGTCTCCTGTAACTGTGGTTGAGGCTCCCGTATCCATCGCCATTATTAGTGGCTTCTCATTAGCTTGGATTGTGACAGTGATGGGTTCGGTTTTTACAGCGGTGACGTTATGAAATAAAAACCAAGGGGCTCTACTGGCTCTTCTCTTCCAAAGTTGCATCGTAAGGATTGATTCTGCCAAAGAGCGACATGACTGGTGAGTAGTCTTTTCCTTTTTCTTAAGATTCGATGTGTTCACAGTAACAAGCTGAGGTGCAGTGTCGGAGATATTTTACCCTCACCGCCAAATGTAATGACTTGACCGACTGGACAGGTTTCAACAAGAATCAATGAACTTTATTACAAAGAGTGTTTCAGATGCTAAATGCTTGAATCTGGTCCGCAGCAAGAAGCCCCGCCCCTTGGGTTACTCACACTTAGGGCTCATTGGTCGGAGCCTCCACATGACCCCTGTTAGACAGTAGGAGAGGCTAAACCTTCAGTTACTACAGGGACAAAGTGTGCTAAATATAATATGAACATTAGACAATGTCAAGATCAAGTTTGAAAAGCACAAAGAGTGGGAGAAGCTGTGAGTATGAGAGACAGGAGAGGTTCACTAGTTTTGAGAAAGATTGGATTAGCTGGGGAGTTGGAAGAGCATAGGGCAGTTTTCCTGATCTAACACACAGGAGGAATGACTACAACATTATCGTTCAATGACAAGTGAAGGAAAGAGTGTGCTAGAGAGGGGCTGGTGAAGAACGAGGTAAGTGTGGGACTGAGATAAGCTTTTCCCTACAACAGACATATCAGTAAGACTAACCCTCTCCATAAAAAGCAAGAGGACTGATGCAAGAAGTTGGCTTTGTGGAGACGAGCTGTTGGGTGATCAAGGCAAGGATCATCAACCTCTAGCCTGCCAACACTCACCTCAAGGGTTCAAGGGTCAGCCTGGGGTAGTGGCCAGTTGGGGGAGGCCTGGGAGAGGGTGTGGAAGTGTATCTCAGTTGGGGGAGGTCTGGGAGAGGGTGTGGAAGTGTATCTCAGTTGGGGATGTCTAAGAGAGGGGGTGGAAGTGTATCTCAGTTGGGGGAGGTCTGGGAGAGGGTGTGTGGAAGTGTATTCTCAGTTGGGGGAGGTCTGGAAGAGGGTGTGGAAGTGTATTCTCAGTTGGGGGAAGTCTGGGAGAAGGTGTAGAAGTGTATCTCAGTTGGGGGAGGTCTGGGAGAGGGTGTGGAAGTGTATCTCAGTTGGGGGAGGTCTGGGAGAGGGTGTGGAAGTGTATCTCAGTTGGGGGAGGTCTGGAAGAGGGTGTGGAAGTGTATCTCAGTTGGGGGAGGTCTGGAAGAGGGTGTGGAAGTGTATCTCAGTTGGGGGAGGTCTGGGAGAGGGTGTGGAAGTGTATCTCAGTTGGGGATGTCTAAGAGAGGGGGTGGAAGTGTATCTCAGTTGGGGGAGGTCTGGGAGAGGGTGTGGAAGTGTATCTCAGTTGGGGGAGGTCTGGAAGAGGGTGTGGAAGTGTATCTCAGTTGGGGGAGGTCTGGGAGAGGGTGTGGAAGTGTATCTCAGTTGAGGGAGGTCTAGGAGAGGGTGTGGAAGTGTATCTCAGTTGGGGATGTCTAAGAGAGGGTGTGGAAGTGTATCTCAGTTGGGGGAGGTCTGGGAGAGGGTGCGTGGAAGTGTATCTCAGCAGAGGCACTTTCCCCCCTTAAGTTCTTGTTCTACTGGTTTTCTTCCAAAGAAAGGGCAGAAACATTAGTGAGAGTACAGAGAGAGAGAGAGAAAAAAAGAAAGAAGAGTTTTTTTTTAATCCTGTCTCGCAGCATGTGAGAAGTGATGGAGAATAGCACCATTTCCCAGCAGTCATGTCTGAAACCCTTTGACCCCAAATTACAAGTCAAGCTCTAAGAGGGTGACTCAGGAAACCTTCACTTGATGTTAATGGTGAAGAGGGGCAGGAGTGTTAGTGAGGATAAAAATAAAACTGTAGTCATTGTAGTTTGGATAAACATAGGACTCTAGCTTTAAGAATAATCCTGTGTTGTAAAATGACATAATCTGGGTAAACCAATGGGTTAACAGCATGGGGGACCTCTAGTGGAAAGTTCTTCTTTAGGTTTGGAGTTTGATGCACATGTGTAGTTGCTGCTTCCGTGTTGTAAATAAAGTTAAATGTGTCACTAAGAAAAATTGTCTGGAAGATAAACTCTATAACAAACTGGCAACAAGGATAAATCAGATTTGGGGTCTTAACTCACCCAGCGATTGTGAGTATCTAAGTTCACTAAAAAGAAAAGAAGATACTCTCATCCAAAATGCCACAATTTAGCAGAATCGATCCCTTTGATCCAGCCACAAACGATTGGTCTCAGTATATAGAATGTCTTGCGTTCTACTTTTAAGCCAACGGAATCATGGGGGAGGAAAAGAGGAGAGCAATTCTCCTGAGTATTTGTGGAAGCAAGACCTACAGTTTAATTCGAAGCTTGACGGTGCCCCAGTGCCCCAAATTTGATGACTTTCAGTGAATTAGTAGACCTTGTTAAGGGACATTTTCAACCCAGTCACAATGCAGAAATTCAGGTTCAATTCACAGAATAGAGCCCCTAGGGAGACCATTGCTACCTATGTGGCGAAATTAGAACAACTAATGGAATATTGTGATTTTGGTGAAACCCTGAGTGACATGCTCAGAGATTGTTTAGGATGCAGCATGCAGGGAGACACTATTCAGCGAAGATTGCTGGCTGAAGTGCATCTTGATTTTAAGAAAGCGTTAGAAATAGTGCTGGCGATGGAAAGCGCTATAAGGGATTCACAAGCAATTCAAGGGGCACTAAATGGCGCCGTTCTCCTAGTCGGACAGAAACAATCAGACGAAAGCGGCGCGAAAAGCCAGGAATCCGCCGCTAACCAAAAAATGAGAGGAAACAGCTTAGCAACAAAATCGAAAACTAATTTTCATCGACGTGGAAACAATTATTCTTCTAGTGACTGGCAATTTAAAAGAGTAGAATTTTATCTTTGTCACAGAAGTGGACACAGAATGAGACAGTGCAAGCCATATATAAACAGGCTTTCAAACAACAAACAAAGTCCAATGAAGTCTATAGTGTAGAGGAGTCAGAAACAACCAATTCTGCCCCTTATTCATTATTCAACATGAAGGTTGGGAAGACAGAGCCAATTATTGTCACTGTGCAAGTGAATGGTAAACCCTTCAAAATGGAAGTAGACACTGGTGCTTCTACCACTGTAATAGAAGAACACATTTTCAGATATTTAAATAAAGGTGTCCAACAATTAAATTTGGAACAAACATCTGCCAAGTTGAAAACGTACACAGGCAAAGAAATCCAGGTAAAAGGTATCACCAGAGCAACAGTTCATTATAGACACCAGTCAGCACAGCTACCAGTGATGGTGGTAGAAGGTGAAGGACCAAGCCTTTTAGGGCATGATTGGTCGAAAGAAATTAAATTAAACTGGTCCGAAATCTTCCAGTTGCGAGAAGGTGGACTGCCAGAGCTGCTAAAAAAAAATGACACCGTCTTCAAAGATGAACTGGGGAAAATCAAAGGCCTACAGGACAAGATTTACATGGACCCAGAAACAACTCTTCACTCCTTGAAAGCAAGACCAGTGCCATACGCCCTGAGAGAGAAGGTGACGCTGAGTTGAACCGGCTAGAGAGGCTGGGTGTCTTAAAAGCGGTTCAGTTCTCAGAGTGGGCAGCACCCAGTCCCTGTCCTAAAACCGAATGAGACCGTCCGGATCTGTGGGGACTATAACCTAATGGTCAACAAAGTAGCCAAACTGGACGGGTACCCTATTCCCAAGATTGAAGACCTCTATGCCAAACTAGCAGGATGGACAATGTATACAAAGCAACTGGAGCTGGATGATGCCTCCCAGGGATTTGTGACCATAAACGCCCGCAAAGGGTTATATTAATACACACATCTGCCCTTCGGTGTTTCCTCAGCCTGTGCCATTTTTCAGAGGACAATGGAGAGCTTACTACAGGGACTACCTCGGGTTGTGGTTTACCTGGACGATGTACTGATAACTGGATTCACAGGAAAGGAACACTTGGCTAACCTAGAGGAAGTCCTGAAACGATTTTTAGAAGCAGGAATGCGTCTATAGAAGGAGAAATGCACTTCTCAGGCAAATGAAGTCATTTATTTGGGCCACCAGGTAGATGCCTAAGGGTTACACCCTGTGGAAGAGAAGGTTAAACCAATCAGAGAGGCACCTGCACCTAAGAACATCTCTGAACTTAAATCATTTTTAGGGATGGTAAATTATTATGGGCGATTTCTACCAAATTTATCAACGGTTTTGAGTTACCCTAGGAAGAAGCTTTCATGAAAGTGAAACAGCTCTTCAATCTTCAAATTTGTTAATGCATTATGACCAGACAAAAGAATTGGTGCCAACCTGCGTCCCTGTATGGAGTGGGAGCGGTACTATCTCACTAGCTGGATGACGGTACAGAGAGACTGATAGACTATGTATCCAGGACACTTACCACAGCTGAAAGAGGATATTCTCAGATCAAAAAGGAAGGTCTGGTGATTATTTTTGGTGTAAGGATATTCCACCCATACGTGCATGGCGACACTTCACAATAGTATCAGACCACAAACCACTCTTGGGTCTGTTTAGCGAGGAAAAGGCTATACCTCCCATAGCTTCTGCACAAATTCAAAAATGGGCCTTAATTTTGGCAGCATACAAATACACCTTTATACATAGACCAGGGATTCATATAGTCGTTGCCGATGCCCTATGTCACCTTCCTTTGCAAGAGAGCAATGGCCACGTCTCAATTCCCTAAGAACTCGTATTAGTGATGAATTTCCTGGATTCCTCACCAGTCTGTGCCAGACAGATAAAAGTCGTGATCCAGACCTGTCTCAAGTGAGGGACCAAGTGTTACATGGTTGGTCCCGGGAACCAGTCTCTGGTAAATTGAAGCCATTTTTCAACCACAGACACGAAATGAGCAGTCAGGATGGTATTCTATTATAGGGTGTGCGAGTAATAATCCCTTCACAAGGAAGGGAACCACTCTTAGTAGAGATACACAGTGCCCATCCGGGAATCTCAAGAATGAAGATGATAACGCAAAGTTACATTTGGTGGCCGGGAATGGACGGTGATATTGGGAAGGTAGACCCTGGGTGAGGTTGCACATAGATTATGCTGGTCCTTTTCTTGGAACCATGTTTCTACTGATTATAGATGCTCATTCGAAGCGGTTAAATGTTTATGAGGTAAAGTCGCCAACATCAGGCGCTACTATGGATAAACGCCAGGGCGTCATCATCCACGGATTGCCAGAGATAGTTGTCTCAGATACTGGTACTGCATTTACCAGCGCTGAATTTCAAAGATTTGTCAGTGTGACAATTTATTGTTGGAGAAGCAGTATATGTAAGGAATTTTGTGGAGGACCGAAGTGGTTACCTGGTAAAGTAAGCTCTGTGACCGGACCATTGCTGTACCACATGGAAGTGGAGGGCCAGATCACCTGTAAGCATGTGGATCATTTAAGAAGAAGGGAGATACCCCAACAAAATGATGTTCCACCTGTAACCATTGCTGAACTTGTGGTTGCTGTTGAAGTTGCTCAACCAAAGATAGACATGCCCAATGTCTCTGTCGCAGTGGAAGACACTGAACTGCAAGTGCCTAATGAGGTACCTGATGTTAATGTGGTTCCAGAGGACATGTTTCCGACTAAAGAATCGGAAATTGTGGAGCTACGACATTCCACACGGATCTGGAAACCACCTGAAAGTCTGAGCTTGTAATTTCATGACCTGTGTAAATATTGTACGGTCATGAGATAAATATCCTTGTAAATACAAAATGTACAGAAAAGTTAAAGGGGGAGGAATGTAGTAATTATAGTTTGGATAATCACAAGACTGTAGCTTTAAGAATAACCCTGTTTTGTAAGATCACATGATCTGGGTAAACCAATGGGTTAGAAGCATGGGGAACCTCGAGTGCAGAGCTCTTCTTTATTTATAGAGTTTGATGCACATGTGTAGCTGCTGCTGTCTTGTAAGTAAAGTTAAATGTGTCCACTAAGAAAAGTTGTCTGGAAGATCAACTCTATAACAAAAACCATTTGGCAGCTCCTAGATAACATGGCTGTAATTCCAGCTCCCTTTTTGGCTCTCTTGTCTTATTGGCTTCTTCCTGACCCCAAAGACTTGCTTGTCATGATTCTAATTTTTTTACAGGTATGTCCCTCTGGCTTCTGTATCAATTTTAACTCAAAAGTAATTATTTATTTTCCCTAGTTTGATTTTCTTATTTATCCTTCCATGAGGCGTTGTCTCTTCCTTTGGTATCGCCAGCAAGTGTCAGTTTTTCGTGCCTGAGCCTCAATGGCGCTGATGCACAATCAGCTGTGTGGAGTCTCAGCCAGGGCTCAGTTGATGACCTACAGGCCTTTGAGACAGAAGGTCGTGGGTTTGGGGCCCACGTAGAAACTTGAGGCCATAATCTAGGATAGTACTCGCATTGCAGTGCTGAGGGAGTGCTACATTGTCAGAGGGTCAGTACTGAGGGAGTGCAGCCCTGTCGCAGGATCAGCACTGAGGGAGTGCTGCACTGTCGGAGGGTCAGTACTGAGGGAGTGCTGCACTGTTGGAGGGTCAGTACTGAGGGAGCACTGCACTGCCAGAGGGTCAAGTACTGAGGGAGTGCTGCACTGTCGCAGGGTCAGCACTGAGGAGTGCTGCACTGTCATAGGGTCAGCACTGAGGGAGTGCTGCACTGTCGTAGGGTCAGCACTGAGGGAGTGCTGCACTGTCAGAGGGGCAGTATTGAGGGAGTGCCAAACAGTCAGAGGGGCTGTCTTTCAGATGAGATGTTAAATCAAGGCCTGTCTTCCCTCTCAGTAAAAGATCCCGAGACACTATTTTGAGGGCGAGCAGGGGAGTTCTCCCCAGTGTCCTGGCCAATATTTGTCCCTCAATCAACATCACAAAAACAGATTTAGGTACTTTACTGCCTTCCAGACTCAACTTTGAGTTCAACCATTTCAGATCGAAAACTCTGCCCCCATTTTCTTTTTGTTTTTGGGCACCAGCTATTAGTGATGATTCTGCTTTTCCTATTTTTACCTCCCGAGGCACAACTTTCGTTTTTTCACTTGTCCCATTACCATCTCCTTCTAGCCTTGCATCATAGTCCCTTTTGGCATTTAACCTCTCCTGCCTTCCTCCCCCCCTACCTTCCCTTTGGTTCTCCCTCCCCTCCCCTCTCCGCCTGCCCCTATCTTTAATTAAAACCTGTTACACTTCCAGCATCGCCCTGTTCTGATGAAAGGTCATTGCCCTGAAACATTAATTCTGTTTCTCTCATCACAGAAGCTGCCTGAGCTGCTGAGTATTTCCAGCATTTACTGTTACATTTCAGAATTCCAGAATCCACAGTGTTCTGCTTTTGTACAAAACCGGATGATTTGTTTGGTATCATGTTGCTTTTTTGTTTTTTTAAATTATTATTTCATGGGATGTGGGCTTCGTTGGCAAGCCCAGCATTTATTGCCCATCCCTAGTTGCCCTTGTGAAGGTGGTGGTGATCTGCCTTCTTGAACCGCTGCAGTCCATGTGGTGTAGGTACATCCACAGTGCTGTTAGGAAGGGAGTTCCAGAATTTTGACCCAGCGACAGTGAAGGAATGGCCGATATATTTCCAAGTCAGGATGGCGAGTGACTTGGAGGGGAACTTCCAGGCGGTGGTGGTTCCCATGTGTCTGCTGCCCTTGTTCTTCTAGATGGTAGTGGTCGTGGGTTTGGAAGGTGCTGTCTAAGGAGCCTTGATGAGTTCCTGCAGTGCATCTTGTAGATGGTACACAGTGCTGTTAACTGTGCGTTGGTGATGGAGGGAGTGAATGTTTGTGGACGTGGTGGCAGTCAAGTGGGCTGCTTTGTCCTGGATGGTGTCAAGCTTCTTGAGTGTTGTGGGAGCTGCACTCATCCAGGCAAGCGAGGAATATTCCATCACACTCCCGATTTGTGCCTTGTAGATGGTGGACAGACTTTGGGGAGTCAGGAGGTGAGTTACTCACCACAGGATTCCTAGACTCTGACCTGCTTTTGTAGCCACAGTATTTCTATGGCCGGTTCAGTTCAGTTTCTGGTCAATGGTAACTTCCCAAGATGTTGATAGTGGGGGATTCAGTGATGGTAATGCCATTGAATGTCAGGGGGGGATGGTTAGATTCCCTCTTGTTGAAGATTGTTATTGCCTGACACTTGTGTGGCCTGAATGTTACTTGCTACTTATCAGCTGAAGTGGCAAGTAACACTTTTTTGTGGGACCTTGCTGTGCACAGATTGGTTTTTCCCACATTACAACAGTGACTACTCTTCAAAAAGTACCTCACTGGCTGGAAAGTGCTTTGGGACATTATGAAAGCGGCTAAAAAAAATTGCAAATCTTTCTTTCACTTGATGTCGTTCCAGTTGGTCACTCTCACTCTGGTCCTTACCCAGATTCCAGATGTGGTTTCCAGACCCGCTGATTTTTAAATTTGATACCAGACAGCTCACTGCCCCAGGGCTATCACAGGAGAGAAAACCAGCCGGAACTCTGATCAGTGATCCTGATTGTCCCTGATCATTATCCAGTAACTGGGAATGCTCTTGTGTGTCACAGAATCAGGGAATGGTTACAGCACAGAAGGAGGCCATTCAGTCCATCATGTCTGCGCTGGCTCTCTGGAAGAGCAACTCACCCAGTCCCAGTCCCCCCTGCCATCTTCTCTCCATAACCCTCCAAGTGTTTCCTTTCGAGATAATGATCCAACGCCCTCTCGAAGGTCTCGATGGACCCTGCCCCCATCACACTGGCAGGCAGTGCCTTTCCAGACCCTAACCACTTGCTGCGTAAAAATATTTTCCTCATGTCACTGTACTTCCTTTTGCAAGATACTTAGATGTTACAAGATCAGGTTAATTAGATTGTTAAAAACAGCATACGCGATTGAGCAATCATCAGCAAACATCCCCACTTCTGACCTATGATGGAGTTATTTCAGCCTGGGGTTTACCTCCTCACTCGGCCCAGTATGTAGCTATGTTTTTGGGGAGGGAGGTGGAAGAAGGTGGCGGGGGTGGGGGGGTGGTGGGATGGCATGTGTGTATGTAACTCTGCAGCAAGTAACCTTTGTGTGTCCGGCTCATTCCCAGTCTCAGGATTCTCATACACACTTGTACACACACTGTCTCCCTCTCACTCTCTCCCTCTCTTTCTCTCTCATTCTCTCCCCCCCTTTCTCTCCCCCTCTCTCCCTCTCCATCTCTCTGTCTCTCATCCCCTCTCTCTCTCACTTGCTGACTCATGCTCTCCCTCTCTCTGTGTTTTCCTTGCCTCATTTCTTTGCAGCCCATTCTCCGACCAGGCCAGCCGCTGTTCATGTCAGGGCTACTGGCTGCTTTTCCCTGGATTGGGAAAGACCCTGCACATTTTCTGCTCTGCTGGGTAACAGTGACTTGGATTGGGATTCAGCCGGTCATAAGCTGATGGTCTGGGGATCCTAACTCTCCTGGAATGACCCAGAGCTCCCCGGAATCGGGGGTTCCTCTCTGTGCACTCTCTCCGATAGCACAGAAGATCACCAATCTCAGCTTCTTTCCAAACTGCATCCCAAATCTATGCCTCTACCCCCGGCCCATGACCGCATGGAGTTGGGACCACATGGAGAACAGCCGGGAGGGGTAGGAGAACCGGGGGCAAGCAAGGCCCGGTGGGAGGAGGGGGGAGCAGGTGCACTGCCCCCTGGTGTGCCTGTCAAGTGGATCTCCCTGGAGACGACCAGTGAGGATGCTATGTCCAGGAGCTCTGTTGAATCAGGAGAGACAGTTGTGTTTCGAGTGGGAAGTGGAGATGGGTGTCTGCCACCTATGCACAGCGGGGGCACTGCCAGTAAAGCAAACGCTGCAAGTTATGTCCAGGGGCCCCAGGTCACCTGAGGGGCTGCAACACTCACTCACTCACCACCCCCGGGCTGTGAGGTAACCACCTGAGAGTGGGGGAGTGCTGTCTGAGCCCGGGGCACCCAAAAGGCACGGGTCCTGGTGGGTAGCACCATTCGCACCCCCTCCCCTGGGATCCTGGTGCACTTCTGTAGGTGCTGTCTTTCAGGTGAGGCTTTTTTCACAATTAGGTGAGGAAGGGTCTCGTCTTTTGACTGCAACATTTTTTAAACAGATATACTCACCAATTCCATGAGTGTCCAACTGATTTGGTGCTGTGACCATAAAAGGCACAATCAGACAAATTTTGTAAGTTTTTAAAAAGAAAAGGGAATAGTTTTTATTATACTTAACCCAGTCCAAGTCAAACAATAAAAATGCTCAGACTTTCACGCATTCTCTCACACACACACACTCACACACGCACACACACACTCACACGCACACACACACACTCACACACTCACACACACACACACTCACTCACACACACTCACACAGACACACGCACACACACACACACGCACACACACAGACACACACACACACACACACAGACACACACACTCACACACACACACTCACACACACACACACTCACACACACACACACACACACACACTCACACACAAATAGATTAGAGTGGGGGAGGATAGGATAAATTAAATAATTTAGAGTCCAGTAAAATTAAAGGGGTATACAGCCCTTGGCATTGGTGACTTGGCTAACTTCAGGTTGAACTCGGTGGTCCTCCTGCTTTTGGTATGGGGTGGTTTAAAGACGTAGATGGATGATTTATCTGTTTTTCTGGACATAACAGCGCTGGATTGAGATATTTTTAAAATCTCTGTCTTTGGCAACTGGATAGTCAAAATCAGCAGACAGGGTTCAAAAACTTGCAAGTTGGATAGAGAGAGAGAGAGAGAAGGAACCCACTCAGACTCATGTTCCTTCAGTGTCTTAGTTGCTTGCCCTGTTCTACAGAGTAAACAGGTGTACAAAACACACAAAGGTTGGCTTATCACATGACTTTCTCTCCAACTGCCCAATGATCCAACTAAGGTCATGGCTAGTATATTCAGATTGATTAGATGATGGCTGGAAATCCCTCGCTCAGCCAGGGCCCCATTGTCCAACTGATTATGTCTAATGGTTTGTCTCCAGCTAGTAGAGTACCCAGGCAATTGTCTGGACACTTTGCTAATGGGATAAGAAATGACCCCCATTCATCCTCTTTCAAGGTCATTGTTCCCGGTGTGTCTTTTCAGACAGGTTGTCTCCATTTCAGGTAACTGTTGGAATGTAGAAGGTACAGTGATGCAAACATGCAGCCATCTTTGGCTATGATTCCAAGTCACTTGAATGTGGCTTTAGTCGGTTTTTAAAAAAAACCAATTAGGGGTTTCCAACCAATAAATTCAAAAATCATTTTTTTTAAATCTAAAGCATGATTTCACAACATTTTAAACATAGATTCCATCTACCCTCTCAGGTGGATGTAAAAGATGCCATTGCACTAATTTAAAGATGAGCAGGGGAGTTCTTCCTAGTGTCTTGGCCAATACTCATCCTTCAATCAACACCTAAATCAGAATGACGGGTCATTATCACGTTGCTGTTTGTGGGATCTTGCTATGTGCAAATTGGCTTCCACATTTCCCACAGTGACTACCCTTCAAAAAATACTTCATTGGCTATCAGGCGCTTTGGAACATCCTGAGGCGGTGAATGGTGCTATATAAATGCAAGTCTTTATTTTTTCTTTTATTCTAAGTTTGGTTGGTGAGAGGCTGTTTCCCCCTGGCTGGAGGGTCTGGAACATGGGGTCACAGTCTCAGGAGGAAGGATGTTATATTTTTATATTATTTGTAAAGAGCTAGGAACTAATTGTTATGTAAATATTTATCCCGGGGTGCCACATTCACTGCTGCACTGCAGTCATGTGCTGAATAACAATGTGTCAGCCTATCAGTCTCCCAGCCAAATGGAGAGAGCGAGAGAGCGATGAAGCATCAGTTTTTTGAGTCTAAAGTGTGATTACTTCTAACTCATGGGAACCAGGATACATAACAAGGGGTTGGCCATTTTGGACTGAGATAAGGAGAAATCTCTTCACTCAGAGGGTTGTGAATCTTTGGATTTCTCTACCCCAGAGAGCCATGGATGCTCAGTCAATGAGCAACTTCAAAACAGCGATCAAGAGATTTTTCTGATGCTAAGGAACTGAAAGGACTTGGGGATGGGGCGGGAAAGTGGAGTTGAGGTAGCAGATCAGCCATGAACGTATTGAATAATGGAGCAGCCTTGAGTGCCTGAATGATCTCCTTCTCCTCCTATTTTTTTATGTTCTTATGTTATCTGATTAAATGTGACTGTCCCCCTGCCGCTCAGAGCCCCTCAGACTATGGGAGGGCCCTAGGTTTAGCGTCTGTGCTGATTTAGCTGGTTTTAGATGGAACCCTCTTCGCAATGTTAGAATTTGCCTCAGCGCCCTTAGGTTAGGAAGGGGTGAGCGATCAGCCAATGTCTGACTGGGGAGGGAAATCGCACTGACAGTGTCTGGATGAGGAAGTCAGCTGAGGCCAGGAGTGGAATTAATTGAGACAAAGACAAAATACAGCGGATGCTGGAAATCTGGAATGAAGACAGAAAATTCTGGAAAAACTCAGCAGGTCCGGCAACCTCTGTGGAGAAAGGGACAGAGTTAACGTTTCGAGTCCGTGTGACTCTTCTTCAGAGCTTAATTGTCGTTTCCTCCAATGTCAGGTGTGTTTGTTCGTTTGGAAGATCTAGCGCAGTGTCAACACACGCGGTCATTTTAATTTCACCTCCTCTGGTGGTGGTGGTTTGGAAGTGATGCCCAATTACACCCTGTCTAATTCTACCCTCCGTTGAGGTCATTTTCCCCCTAGGCAAGTATGTTTAAAGTTATCCAAAGTGGGTGGATGGAGTTAAGATTTAAGGTGCAAAGGAGTGGCAGAACAGTTTCGAGGGGCTGAATGGCCTCCTCCTGATCCTGTGACCTCCCTTCTTGCTGTCCAGCTTCGCACACGAAGGAAGGTCACTTGGCTGAGACCTGGAAAGCAGCCAGCTCGCGAGAGAACTGCACCTCAGCCAAAGTGCAGGAACATTGGAACTGGGGGCCATTCAGCCCTTCGAGACTGTTCCATTATCCCTTTATATCATGGCTGATCTGTATCCAAACTCCATCCGGCTACCTTGAATCCATATCCCTTTTAACCTTTGCCTTACAGAAATCTGTCAATCTCAGATTTAAAATTTATAATTGAGCTAGCTCCTACTGCTTTTAGTGGGAGAGAGTTCCACGCTTCTACCACTCGTTGTGTGAAGAAGTGTTTCCTAACTTCACTCCTGAGTGGCGTGGTTCTTGATAGAAAAGCGAGCTGTTAAGATTTCCTCCCTCTGATGAGTGCACATTTTGATCTGAGATATCAGATGTTGCTCAGTAATGTGCCTGAAAGTTGCCTTGCCTTCCTCAGCCTGCCTTTCACTCTGGCTGATCAAGGAAAACTATGAAACCTTTTGATCCTCTCCTGTGTAGACTTGTGTCGACAAGTGAAGGCAACAGCTGCAGAACCTCCTCAGCCAGACTGGCGAACTGTGCCAACTTCGCTTTAATCATTGTAGTGGGAGGAATGGGGGAAAAAAAATCACAACGAGAGGAAAAAAATCCAGAGGAGAATGAAGCCAAGATAGAAGTAGAACAGAGAGGAACGAGAAGCCAGACGGCAGAATATGAACAATTGTCACTGTCGATGCGACATTCGTACAAATTGTACAAGTCAAACAGGTGCCTAGTATAAGGGGAACTGTTCAGATACAAACCTCCTTGTGGTTGGCAAGCTATCTGATTCTGCTGGGCATCGTATCTGAGCCGTGATCTAACATTTGTTCTTTTTACCTTCATTACAGCACAAACGGAGGATCGAGTCCATCCCAGCTCTCATAACTCAATCCAGTCGGCCCCATTCCCTCACTCTATCCTGATGACTCTGCGTGTTTATTTCTCTCAAGTGTCATCCAATTTCCTTTCAAAATCATTCCTCGTTCCCCCTTCCATCACCCTGGAAGCAGTGAGTTCCAGGTCATTATCACTCACTGCCTAAGAAGGTTTTCCCTCACATCCCCTCCCCCCACCCTCCGCCACAATGTCTCTTGCCTAAAACCTTAAATCTTTGTCTCCTGGTCCTTGGACCGACAGCCAATGGGAACAGCTTTTCTTTGCCTCCCTTATCTAAACCTGCCAAAATCTTCTACACCTCGATCAAATCTCCCCTCAACCTCCATCTGGAATTCATTTCATTACCTTAGTGTACTGGCTTCCCATGCAGCATAAGCCCTGTAAACCCTCCCAGTGTTAACAATATACACAGTATTCCTTTGCCTCTGGTGCTGGACTCTGTCCTCCCAGTTTATATTGTCCATACACAGTGGATTCCAGAAGCATAAACATCTGCGCAATCATCGGATCCAGCTTTCAGCAACCTGTCCAACTCGAGGCCAGACACCGACCTCATCCATACACCTGCTCTTCTTGCCTTCAGTGATGACCAGTTCCCCTCCTGAAGCTGCTGCCTTCTTGTGTCTGAGTTCAGCTGGTTACCCACCAGCACCTCATCCAACTGACCATTTGTTAGCCTAGGTGTGAACATGATAAGAGATAGGAGGAGCAGGCCATTCAGCCCTTGCAGCCTGCTCTGCCATTCATAGGGTCATAGAATGGTTACAGCACAGATCAAGGCCATTCAGCCCATCATCTCTGCGCTGGCTCTCTGCAAGAACAACACCCCCAGTCCCATCCCCCCACCGCCCCTCCCCACCCCTGCCTTTTCCCTGTAGTCCTGCAAATCTACAAATTTTTGTTCTTCACCTGTTAATCCAATTCTCTTTTGAAAGCCTCGATTGATCCTGCCTCCCCCACACTCTCAGGCAGCACTTCCCAGATCTTAACCACTCGCTGCATCAAAAAGTTTCTCCTCATGTCTCCATTGCTTTTTTTGCCAATTACCTTAAATCTGCGCCCTCTCATTTTCCATCCTTCCACCAATGGGAACAGTTTCTCCCTATCTATACTCTGTCCAGGCCCCTCATGGTTTTGAAACACCTCCATCAAATCTCCTCTCCAAGGACAACAGTCCCAGCTTCTCCAATCTTTCTATGTAACTGAAGTTTCTCATCCCTGGAGTCATTCTTGTAAAACTTTCATGGCTGATCTACCTTAACTCCTCTATGCTGCCTGTTGCCCATAACCCAGGGTCTGGGGTGTCTGGGCTCATTGTCCTACATAGAGTTCTCATTGTTGTCCAGGCTGAGCAGCCAGAGCTTCAGGCCTGGAAGAGGAGGGAAACAAGAAATCGGGTCTGTCACGTTTCTGATTTTTAAAAAAAAGCCCACTGGAAACCCGCAGAGTTGCTGAAAGGTCTTCCCCGCTCTCAGCAACTGTCAGGTTTTTTTTTAAATTATTAGCTGTCAGTTGAACTGTCAGGGAAGAACAGGATTGATTCCAGTCGCAAAACCTGTGAAGAAATCCGTCAGGAAGAGTAAGGCAACGTTGGTCAATGTTGAGGCCTTAGGGTGACTCGTATGCAGCATTATTCAGGAGTGGCCAGCCCAAGCTCTGACCACGACTCACGGGCCTTAATCATCGACCTGGTAGGTTGGGCTTGTCTAGGCCTCTTCTCACTGGTGTAGAGGTAAAGGAACTTGTTGATTTGCAAGGGAGGGGGGCCATATGGTTGAGACAGTCGAATGTTCTTGGGGTCTCGAGTGGGCTGATAGGCCCTGAACCTGGTTGCACTCCCAAACAACAGGCCAGCTGCTTAAGAAAGCACCACTTTAACATAACCGAGCGGACATAACTGACACCACCAACACTGCATATGCGAGACCTACATAAAATATCACGGGGTGTGGGTGGAATCGCAGATTAATCAGGTATTCAGGGATTTTATCCTTTTTGTTTAAGGCTTGTTTGTCTCTGGATCTCTCTTCCACCCTCCCCACCCATCCCAAAATAGTATATTTTAAACCCCAGCCCGTAAAACCAAAAAGTCAGTCTTGTTATTGTTAATAGAGCCCCTGGTTCTGCATAACATCCCAGCCAGTCATCTTTGGATTTTTTTTTATTCATTCATGGGATGTGGGCATCACTGGCTAGGCCAGCATTTATTGCCCCATCCCTAACTGCCCTTGTTCAGAGGGAATTTAAGAGCCAACCACATTGCTGTGGGTCTGGAGTCACATGTAGGCCAGGGCAAGTAAGGATGGCAGATTTCCTCCCCTAAAGGACATTAGTGAACCGGATGGGTTTTTACAATAATCGGCAATGGTTTCATGGTCATCATCAGACTTCCAGATTTTTATAGAATTCAAATTTCATCGTCTGCCGTGGTGGGATTCAAACCCGCATTACCCTGGGTCCCTGGATTACTCATCCAGCGAGAATACCACTGCACCATCACCTCTCCCTGTAAGGGGAAAAGGGACTGCTGCTGCCATTCATGCTCGTAGAAGGACGTTTGTGAATGGTATAGATAGATGTGAAGAATGTACTAGTGATATAATGTGTCAGAGAGGTTTTTGAGTCAAAGTTCATAGAACTTAACTGTTTGGTTGTGTGCAGACCCTCATCCTCATCTAAGTGAAGCAGAACCCTCTAGAGGTTATCATTTTGTTTATAATGGGTTTGGGACAGAAAGGGTTCAAATCTTTTAATCCTTTAAAGACATCCTGTGTGGGGCAGGGCAGTATTGTAAACCTGTGCTTTTGTGGCAAAATAATGTACTGATCTTTGCAAATTGATATTTGAGCTGAATTACTTAAAAGGACAGACTTAAGTGGGAAGGCAGGGGTGGTAGAGGGGGGAGGATAATTAATGTCAAGTTTTTTTTTAACAACAGGTTATTCACTGTATTCACTTCAATGAACTGTACCCACTGCATTGAGGTGCCATTGACATTCTGAAGGAAAGGTGAAGGGTTACGGCATTGCCTCACTCTACCCCAGCACTATCTTTCAGAATTTATCTTTCACACCATTTTTTAAAGGTGAGAAATTTGTAAGTGTTGATGTCCAAAGAGACTCGTGCACTGGTACAAGGAATGCAGATAGTTAGCACGCTGGTGCAGCAAGCAATTAGGAAGGCAAATGGAATGTTGGCCTTTATCGCGAGAGGATTGGAGTACAAGAATAAAATAAACCTTGCTATAGTTGAGCAGGGCTTTGGTGAGACCACATCTGGAATACTGTGTGGAGACGGTGGCATAGTGGTAACGTCACTGGACCAGTAATCCTGTGGCCTGGGCTAATGCACCGGGGACAGCTGGTGGAATTTAAATGCAATTAATACAACCTGGAATAGAAAGCTAGTTTCAGTAACAGTGACCATGAAACTATCATCGATTGTTGTAAAAGCCCATCTGGTTCACTAATGTCCTTTAGGGAAGGAAATCTGCTGTCCTTACCTGGCCTGGCCTTCATGTGACTCCAGACCCACAGCGATGTGGTTGACTCTTAACTGCCTCTGAAATGGCCGAGCAAGACACTCAGTTCAAGGGAAATAAAACAGAAAATGCTGGAAAAACTCAGCAGGTCCGGCAGCATCTGTGGAGAGAGAAACAGAATTAAAGTTCTGAGTCCGTATGACTCTTCTTCAGAGCTAAAGAGTAGAAATGTGATGGATTTCGTACCGTTTAAGAGGGCATGAGCAGGTGGAATGAGATAGAAGGTCAGGGACAGGTGACACCTAAGGAGAGATTGACAAAGGCAGTACAAAGGGAGTGTTAATAATAGTGGTAAAGAGTAAAGAAAGTGCTGATGGTGGCACAAAGGTAAGATAGCAGAATGTGTTAATAGCAGAACAAGGGTCACTCAGCACTCTGTGAAAACAAAACATAAAAACAAGTGACAGATGGCCCTGTGGGGAGAGAGGAGGTTTGGGGAAAATGGATAAAAAATGAAGAAATAAATAAAAGAATAAAATAAAGTAAATAAAAATACATTTTAAAAAACTGGATTAAAAAAGGGGGCAAAATGGAGGAGAGAGTTCATGATCTGAAGTTGTTGAATTCAATGTTAAGCCCGGAAGGCTGTAAAGTGCCTAGTCGGAAGATGAGGTGCTGTTCCTCCAGTTTGTGTTGAGCTTCACTGGAACATTGCAACAGGCCAAGGACGGACATGTGAGCATGAGAGCAGGGTGGAGTGTTGAAATGGCAAGCGACAGGGAGGTCTGGGTCATGCTTGCGGACAGACCGAAGTTATTAAAAAATAAACCTCTCCTTATGTTCTCCATTGTGTAAGAAGATAGACTTGCAATTCTATAGCACCTATCACCACCTCAGGACACACGAACATATGAATTAGGAGCAGGAGATCTCGAGGCTGCTCCACCATTCGATAAGATCATGGCTGATCTGATTGTGGCCTCAACTCCACTTTCCAGCCTACCCTCGATAGACTTTGACTCCCTTGTCAATCAAGAATCTAACCAACTCAGTCTTAAAAATATTCAATGACCCCCTCCATCCTCTGGTCTAGGGAAGAATTTTTTAAAAAATTCTTTCACGCAAGGCCAACATTTGTTGCCCATCCCTAATTGCCCTTGAACTGAATGGTTTGTTGGGCCATTTCACAGTCAGCCACATTGGTGTGGGTCTGGAGTCACATATAGGCCAGACCAGGTAAGGACAGCAGATTTCCTTCCCTAAAGGGACATCAGTGAACCAGATGGGTTTTAACAACAATTGATGATAGTTGGCAAGGTCACCATTACTGAGACTGCTTACATATTCCAGGTTTATTAATCGAATTTAAATTCCACCAACTGCTGTGGTGGGATTCAAACCCATGTCCACTGAGCAATAGCCTGGGCCTCGGGATTACTAGTCCAGTGACATTACCAATACACCACCATCTCCCCACAATTCCACAGACTCACGACCTTCTGAGAGAAAATAATTTCTCCTCATCTCTGTCCTAAATAGGAGATTCCATATTTTTAAACTGTGTCCCTTAGTTCTAATCTTCCCCACAAGGGGAAACATCCTCTCCACATCCACCCTGTCAAGTCCCCTCAGGTTCTTATACGTTTCAATAAGATCACCTCTCATTCTTCTAAACTCCAAAGGATACAGGCTCAGCCTGTCCAATCTTTCCTCATAAGATAACCCCTTCATCCCAGGAATCAGTCGAGTGAGCCTTCTCTGAACTGCTTCTAATACAATTATGTCATTTCTTAATTAAGGAGACCAAAACTGTACAAAGTGTTCCAGGTGTGGTTTCACCAAGGCCCTGTACAACTGTGGAAAAACATTCCTACTTTTATATTCCACTCCCCTTTCAATAAACACCAACATTCCATTTGTCTTCCAAATCACTTGCTGTACATGATTACTAACTGTTTGTGATTCATGTACCAGGACACCCAGATCCCTCCGTACCACAGAGTTCTGCAATCTCTCTCCGTTTAAATAATTTGCTGCTTTTCTATTCTTCCTGCCAAAGTGAACAAGTTCACATTTTCCCACATTATATTCCACCTGCCAAATTTTGCCCACTCACTTAACCCATCTGTAATCCCTTCGCGGGCTCCTTATGTCTTCTTCACAGCTTACCCTCCTAATCCCACACGCGGACTCTTGTTCAGATCTGACTTTGAGGAGGTCCTACAGCCAGCCCTTCAGCTCAAGGGACAGTCAGTGATAGTGGGAATCCTCCAGCAACAACCACTCACATGAAGCTGGCTGCGAGAACCCTGGCTGATCTCCCGTTTCCCTAACTCAGGAGCACTAACACCCCCCCCCCCCCCACCGATATACCCACTGCTGCTGGCCTGAGATCAGGCATCTCAGAATTAAACATAGGAAATTTGTTCTCTTTGTGGATGACGTTTCATTGGCCGTGACACTGGCCGGCCAGCCAGTTAAGGAGCTGTTCAATTCCCTTCAAGTAAAAGTTGAAGAACTTGCATTTATCTAGCTTCTTCCACATCCTTAGAACATTCCAAAGCAGTTCACAGACAATGAAGTACCATTGAAGCGCAGTCAGTGTTGTAATGTAGGAAATGCTGCAGCTAATTTGCGCACAGCAAGATCCCACAAACAGCAATGAGATATACAGTCAAATAACCTGTTTATGTTCTGATACTGATTGAGGAATGAATACTGGTCAGGAAGGTGGGGAAACTGCTCTGCTCTTCTTTGAAGTAGTTCATGTATGTTTCACATCCACCTGAAAGAGAAGACGGGGATTCAGTTGATCATTTTATCCAAGAAAATGGTATAACCGAGTGAGGCACCCCGTCCGTACTGACATGCAACAGTTCAGCACTCCCTCAGTACTGACCCTCTGACAGTGCAGCACTCCCACAGTACTGACCCTTTGACAGTCCAGCATCCCTCAGTACTGACTCTCCGACAGTGCAGCACTCCCTCAGTACTGACCCTCCAACAGTGCAGCACTCCCTCAGTACTGATCCTCTGACAGTGCAGCACTCTCTCAGTACTGACCCTCTGACAGTGCAGCACTCCCTCAGTACTGACCCTCCAACAGTGCAGCACTCTCTCAGTACTGACCCTCTGACAGTGCAGCACTCCCTCAGTACTGACCCTCCGACAGTGCAGCTCTCCCCTAGTCCTGCACTAATATCCTTACCCTTATCCTTCCTTGTATCCACAATGACTGGGTGGAAAAACATGGGTGAGGCAGGGTTGTAAAATTAACCCTTAAATATTAACCTCTTAATGATCCTGTTTCATGCATTGCTACTTTCAAAGCTTTTTTTAAAAATAACGACCCCCATTAGTTTTCAAAATAACGCATAGAATTGAATAATCCACAAATACTGGCGAGCTGTTTCATGATTTCTTTCAAATGCTGAGCTCCATTCCCTGGGAGTATTCCTCTATCTGGCTGCATTTGGAAAGCTGCAGCAAGATAAGACAGCATTTAGAACAAGGGTTATGCTTCAGGCATTTCAACACCATATTGATCAATGCTATTCGCACTATTGCTTCAGCAAGTCAATATTTTACCTTCAGCCTTTACGGGAAAGTCAGACAGAATTCAGTGGAAAGCTGCAGATTCTCTTCTTTAGCCTGTGAGGAACCTTTTAAAAACAACATGATTTGAAATTCAGTCTCTCTTTTTTTAATTGCTGTGGCTGTTTTAAAATTATAATTCTTTTCTTGACTTGCCTTCCGCCAAACTTTCTCCCTGCCTCGATTTTCGAGCTGGGATTTATTGGCTCAGGGAATTACAGCTCTCGTGATGCTGCAGTGAGAAATATTTTTTTACCTTTGTCCTTAAAAAAAAAAATTAAGATTTATGCAGTTGTCTAAAAATGGATCTCAGGATGTCAGTGCAGCTGAGCTAGTTAGAAAGGAGGCAAAAAAATATTTCTCCAGTTCCTTACACGGCCACCACACATCCCAAAGCACTTCACAGCCAATGAAATATTTTTGAAGTGTAATCGCTGTTGCAATACCCTGGAAGCCAATTTCTGCACAGCAAGATCCCACACACAGCAACATGATAATTAACATCAATCAAACAAATTATGGGAAAATATATGGCCAGGACATGAGAGAGAACTCCCCCTGCTCTTCTTTGATAAAGTGCCATGGGATCTTTCATATCCAGCAGAAAGGGCCTCAGTTTAGCATCTCATTGGAGAGTTGGCCCCTCCAACAGTGCGGCACTCCCTCAGTACCGCCAGTGCGGCGCCCCCTCAGTACCGAGAGTGCGGCGCTCCCTCAGCACCGACGGTGCGGCGCCCCCTCAGTACCAAGAGTGCGGCGCTCCCTCAGCACCGACGGCGCGGCGCTCCCTCAGTACTGACAGTGCGGCGCCCCCTCAGTACCGAGAGTACGGCGCTCCCTCAGCACTGACGGTGTGGTGCTCCCACAGCACCGACGGCGCGGCGCCCCCTCACAACCGATGGTGCGGTGCTCCCTCAGCACCGACAGTGCGGCGCCCCCTCAGTACCAAGAGTGCGGCGCTCCCTCAGCACCGACGGCGTGGCGCTCCCTCAGCACCGACGGCGCGGCGCCCCCATAGTACCGACAGTGTGGCGCCCCCTCAGCACCGACAGTGCGGCGCCCCCTCAGTACCAAGAGTGCGGCACTCCCTCAGCACCGACGGCGCGGCGCTCCCTCAGCACCAACAGCGCGGCGCTCCCTCAGTACCAACGGTGCAGCGCTCCATCAGCACCGACGGTGTGGCGCTCCCTCAGTACTGGGGTGGGCACTCGATGGTCTCATGGGGGGTGTTCCTATATGTGACAGTACAGTCGGCCTCAAGCTGGAGAGGGATATGGTCTACATGGGGCGTAGGCACATCCACTTCAAACGCCTCAGGTGGTGGGCACAGGGATATCAAGCAGAATTACAAAGGGATCAAGGATTACAGGGGGAGGACTGAGAGCAATAGAAGACAGGGAAACTTGAACATTATGCTCCTCCAGGATGATGGGAGGGATTTCCACAGTAAGACAGGAAGGGTCAAAGCTCATCTAGTAATAAAACCTGAGGACCACCATCTCGGAACCTCAAGCAATAGAGCAACAGAAAGTGAAACTAAGAAAAACATTGCTGGGGAATGGATCACTGCACAGGGTGGGGGGTGCTGCGATTAAAGGCTCACCCATCTGGAATCTGTATTACCACATGAGGACGAATACACAGCTGAGACATTTTGGAGCATCTTACTAACTATAGAGGCAATCTGGAGCCTTCAATGTAATAGTGCATTCATGTAAGATTAATTCTGATGCGTTCCAATCATCGATCTCCCTGCAATAACCCATTGGATCAATCATGGTAACTCCCCAATGTGATAATAACTCCAAAAACAGGGGGGCACCTGGGCAAACAGGAGAAGCCTCTTGGAAAGTCCACCTCAGAACCTTGCAGCTGCTGGGTTCAGAGGTGGGAACTCCCAGGATCCCCCTAACAGAATCTCATCCTCTCACAGAGCATGTGTCCTCATGTATATTCCAAAGGATGTAGTCCTGGAGTCCACTGAATGAGTATTTATGGCCTCAATTAAATGCAGCAGATCCAAGTGCTTGGCCAAATCCATCTCATAGCAGTTGGTCCACTGAAAATGGGGCCAGGGGGATGTGGGGGGAAACATACAGTGACACTGAGAGCAGCCATTGCTCAGGCCAGGATTGTATTGGCTAATCGGTGCCTAGACTGTAACCAAGTCCTTGAACCCATAGTCACTGAGAGTCAGCGACAGAAAGAGAACCTTTGGAGGCTGATGCTCAGTCATGTCTTTCCCTCAATGTTTCTGCAGAGCGGAAACCTTCAGGAAGATGGAGGGTGCATTTAATGTTGCCTGCAGGGTCGCGTGCAGGCAGGAGGAAAGGGGCAGAGGGCTACAGGGGCACTCGGCTCGCCAAAGGGAGGAGCTTCACCCTGATGGGCAACAGGCGGCAGGACCCCCTCCAGACACTGAGGGTGAGGCTCACAGAAACACTGCATGCAGGCACCTCGCAAGACCAAGGGTGTGCAGAAGACACGTGTCTTTTCTGCAGATGAGCGAGAGACTGTGTCGTCGGCGTCTCGGCATGTCCAGGGATCTGGTGGCTCACTTCAGCCACACTGTCCAGGAGTTGACACCGCGGGGACCGGGAGACCATCCTTTGCCAGTGGTTCTGAAAGTCACTGCAGCTCTTAACTTCTACACAAGTGGCTCCACTGGGGACCTCTGTGGGATCTCTCAAGCTCCCACCCACAAGTGCAGACAGGAGGTGACGGTGACCTATTTGCCAGGGCTCACAATCACATGCACTTCGCCAGAAGTCAAGCCACCCAGGACCCAGAGCATGGTGCTTTGCTGCTGTTTCTAAATTCCCACAGGTGCAGGGCGCCATCGACTGCACTCATGTGGCTATAAGAGCTCCCCGGCAACAGGCACGCCAATACATCAACAGGAAAGTCTTCCACTTGCTCAATGTGCAGCTGGTCTGTGACCACCAGAAACACATCATGCAGGTTTGTGTGAGATACCCGGGAAGCTGCTACAACTCCTACATCTTGATTAGACTGCAGATCCCGGACATCTATGAGGGACCACACAGGATCCAGGGTTGGCTCCTCAGTGGCAAAGGATGCCCACAAAGGAAGTGGCTGATGACACCCGTCCGATGGCCAAAAGCTCCAGCTGAGGGAAGAAACGACGATGCTCATTCCTCCACACGGATATTGGTGGAGCAGAGCATTGGCATCTTGAAGATGTGAGTCCAATGCCTGGACAGATCTGGTGGGGTACTCGAGTGCACTTCCCAGAGGGTGTCACACACCATCACAGCTCCTGCGCACTGCACAACCCGGCGCTGCAGAGGGGAGAGGACTTGCCAGATGCCGACATGGAGGAGCTGCACATCTCCTCCGATGAGGGGCATGAGGGCGATGAAGTTGAGGAAGCCAAGGCTGCAGGGGAAGAAGTCATAGCCCGGGCCAGATGAAGCAGGTGTACACGTGAGGCACTCATAGCCACCAGGTTCCAGGGGGATGATGACGGGTAGCAGTGTTTATCCGGTCGGACCAGGGGCCTCCATTGTGGTCCATGGTGTGTCTGCACCTGATGTGTCAACCTGGCCTTTCAATGGACATAGATCATCACACGATGACCAGCTTCACACACTTGCCTGACAGACATGGAAAAGCTTCCTTTTCAACACCGTAATGGTCAGTCCCAGCCCTTGAGACCACGAGAACGCAGAAACACCACGGAACCCTCAAGGTTAAGTTTCATTGATAATAAAGAGCACACATCAGCTGCATTACATCCTCCCTCCTAGCCCTTCCTGCCCTGAGCATTGTCTTCCTACCAAGCTAACATATGAGCATCGAGACCATGCTCGATGGTTCCATTGACCACAACACAGCTCCATAAGGATGTAGCATCGCTGAGCTTGGCGAGTGTTTAGGGGAGGGGAGCCTAAGAAGAATGAATGGGCCAGTGCTACATCCCTTCTGTTTGACGATAGCCTCGTGGGCGCAATGCAGATGATTCCAAGGCGTAAAACAGTTAAAGCTGCAGCTTTGAGTGCAGGGACAAAATTGTGCCTGTGAGGGACAGAGCACTGGCACGTTGCAGTGGGAAGGTGTGCACGCTTATTGGTCAGCTTAGCAGACGTACACGTGTAGAGTCGACAATGCGCAAGGTTGGCAGGAGCGCACACGGCCTCTGCGTACGGGCTTATAGATTACAAACCCTCACGGATGGCAGAGCGCATGGAGTTCAAGGGCAGATTACATGAGCCTCCATCTTACACAGCCAAGAATGAACATCACTTGAACCTGCAATGCATGTTGATGAGATGCCTTGGACCAGTACACTTTACATTGAGGGTCAGGCATCACTGATGTTGGGAATGAACTGAGAAGGAGCACACGCTGTGACGAGATGGCTGCGCACAACATCGACCAGAGGAACATGATGCGAAATCTGTGATATGTGGAGGGAGGGAACATGATGTGACACATGCTTGAGCACAACACAACTCAGCATATACAAGAGGCATACACAAGGGGAGATGTGGAATGGGTGCAATTCTATTTACATTGGCAGAAAATATTGTACATGTGGTGAACACCCGTGCCACTGTTGTGCTCCAAATATTCTTGATCTTCCTAACCCTACCGCTATGTCTTAGTGCAACCTTGACATCCACAGTGGAGGTGGAGGCAGCCAGCTGACTGCTACGCCCCTGTTGTCTGTGATGGCTTTGGTGGGCGTCCTCTGAAGGGCTAAGATTTTGGGCGCCCCAGCCTGCTTTGGGTCTCCTGCTGTGGACCCTCCTCAGCCTGTGGAGCTGGAGGTGATGGGGCCACAAGTGGAGGGCAGTCGAATCGGCTGGACACTCCCAGAGTCACCTGGACAAATGGCCTGCGGTTTCTAGCTGCTGGTCCTCCTCCCTATGGGTGCCCAAGGGCCCCTGGCTGACTCCTTGAGGAGAAGGGGCACCTGTAATGAGATCTAGGTGCTCCACCCCCTCTCACGTAGCCACTGGTGGATGCCCCCAATGCCTATAACGATGAAGTGCAACTCCCACAGGTGCTCTGTCCTGGACCAAGGTCTCCATGGCGGCCACCATCCTACCAGTGTTGACATTGGCGCATTGGTATGCGAGTGCTATGACCTCAGATTGAACTCAGTCAGACCCATCTATTGCACGTTGCAAACTGTGTAATGCAGCTGACAACCTGCCGTGTCCTTTGCTGCTTCAACATCTGCCTTAAGACTAAGTCATTTGACTGGGACTCAGCAGAATCCTGGCCTCGGGCAATCCTCCGAGCACTGGTGACCTTGAATGTCCCTGCCCTCTGCCTGCTGTGCTCACCACATTGTGACACCAAGGCTGCTCTAGATTGTGGTCCCACCGTGGTGTGTTTCTGCGCTGGTGGAGGGTGTGGGTGAGCGCTGTGACGGGCTTTCCACAAGTGGGTCCTCAAAATCCTCATCCAAGGTGTCTCCGGGGCTGAAGATGAGGGGCTGGCTCCCGGTGTCCCTGGAGTGTTTGGCTGTGGTGCCTATGAAAGAGAGAGTAGAGTTAATTATTGCATGGCACAACATTGCACTCTCAGTCTCGCTGTCTGAAGGATCAGCTGGTGCCAGGTCCTCACTTGGCCATGCACCACCAACCTCACCGCCACCTCAGGCACGGTCCCGGCCCTCTCCGGCCAGGCGTACTGTACGCTCCTCTGACATCCCACCACCAGTCTGGGACCTCTCCCTCTTATTGTGGGCAAGCTTGGTCTGCATGAAGACAGATGGAGAGAATATGAGCAGGAAGCATGCCAAGGCAGATGATGAGGATACCTGCCCTGTGTGGGTGCTGAGTGGAGCCGTGGATGGGATGAGGGCGCAAACTGCACAGGATGTGAGCCCAGGAGGAGATGTCAGGGTGTGTGTGAGAGAGAGTGAGTGGTGATGTCCCATGTGCTGGTTGTGTGCGAGATTCCTGTGGAGTGTCATCCTGCAAATGCGTGAGGGACTGTGAGAGTGTGAGCTGAGAGAACATAACATAAGAAATAAGAACAGGAGTAGACCATTCGACCCCTCAAGCCTGCTCCGCCATTCAATAAGATCATGGCTGACCTGCTTGTGTTTCGATTTCCACATTCCCATCTACCCCTGATAACCTTTGATTCCTTTGCCTAACAAGACTCTATCTACCTCTGCCTTAAAAATATTCAATGACCCCGCCTCCACCACCTTCTGAGGCAGAGAGTTCCAAAGTCACACAACCCTCTGAGAGAAAAAAATTTCTCCTTATTTCTGTCCTAAAAGGGTGACCCCTAATTTTAAAACACTGCCCCCTAGATCTGGACTCACCTACAAGAGGAAACATCCTTTCCACGTCCACCTTGTCAAGGCCATTCAGGATCTTGTATACTTCAATCAAATCACCCCTCACTCTTCTAAACTCCAGTGGAAACAAGTCCAAGAGGGTTGAGAAGGTTGACTTACCCTGGCTGAGCAGATGAGATCATTCATCCGTTTGCAGCATTGTGGCGCTGTTCTCCTGCGGGCAGGGTTGGCACTCACCACCACAAACACCTCCACCCAAGCCGGGTGGGTGACCTTGTTGGCCCTCTGCCAGCCATCCCCAGGGTAGAGAAGGTCACGACGGGCCTCGACCGCGTCCAGAAGGTGACCCAGCGAGCGGTCACTAAACTTTGGGGTCTGCACCTCTTCCTGCTTTTGGGGGCCATCTCTCGCCTCGGAGCAGTCCTGGGCTGCAGACATTGAAAGATCCGTGTGCGCTGGTGCGGTTGAAATCTGGCGCCCAGGGTGAGGATCCACTGAGGTCTTGGCAGGGCGGGCGAATCACAGGCTGCCACCGGCTAAGTGGCATGTTTCCAGAGGATGCATATTTAATGAGGTGGGAAGTGGATAATTGGGTGCGAAAACGCGGCATCACAGTCAGCGGGGAGAAAGCCACTTTTCCCACTCGGCACCACAGTTAATCCACGGAGTGGAAAATCTCCCCTGAACAATTCGGCTCTAGTTTCGTGAGCAGAGGAACACAGTTAACGTTTTGAGTCCGTACGACCCTTCATCAGAACTCAGAATGAGTCATGCGGACTCGAAACGTTAACTGTACCTCTCTCCGCAGATGCTGTCAGACCTGCTGAGTTTTCCCAGCTATTTTTGTTTTTGTTTCAGATTTCCAGCATCCGCAGTATTTTGCTTTTAAATTCTACTCACTGTGTTTTGCTCCTTCAAATAATTTATGAATCTTTACCCCTGGATCCATTTGCCTCCCCCCCAAGCACCCCCCAAGGGGAAAAAGACCAGTACAACTTGGGAAGTGACCGGCATTGGTCTGAATTGGTCTTGTCTACCTTAAAATGGATCTGCAGTTCAGACCGGTGCTCATCATTTCCAAGTTTTACTGATTCTTCCTTCTGGCATTTAGACTCCATTTTCTCATTTTATTGGGAATACCCAGGATCCTCCTGGTTTTCCGATGTGGGGAAACCCGCAGAAATCCCAATGGGACGGTGTAAATGGCTGTTTACAGCCATTCCCCTGGTCAGGGGTTGGGGGGGAGGGTCTGGTGATATCCCACCGGAGTTCTGAAAGGAAATGTCTGTGGAAAATTGGGTCCAAATCTATTTTCTATCTCCAGAACATGGCCTGGTCAGAGGATGGAGTTAGGGCAATTTTTTTTTTAAAGTTCTAAAACATTTTTTACTCTGATTATTTAATCTGAGTTGCAATGTCTTCAGGCAAACTGGGGGGGGTGGGGGGGGGGGATTGGGCAGGTACAGGAAGCAGTCGAGGCTGACAACATATCAACCCAACACAGTCACATGAGAAAAGAAGAGAATGGAAAATGGAACGAGGTGGGGAATCTTACTGAAATGACGATAAGTAAATAGCTGAAAGATAAATAACTTATTGATGTTGCAACTCTTTGGCTTTTACTTTGGAAAGCGAAAGAATCTTTAGAAGCCTTTCCCCTACATGCAGGCACAGACTCCCACACCCACTGTCAGTCCTAGCTCAGGCAGCTTGCTGGCGGGTCCTGAGGGACACGGCTTTGAGAGCATCAACACACTGGCTAAAAACTGCTCCAGCTGCTCCGCCTGGGCCTCCAGGATCTGCGGTTACCAAGCAACAGAGGCCTAGCAGTCCTTTGAACCATAACGGGGGATGGGAACAAGACAAGCACAGGCCCATTCTCCCTCCCCACCAAAATGGAAACAACATGGGGGTGGGGTTGAGCAGAATGTTGGGCTCTACGCTTTGCAAACTACCAACTATTTACAGTGCCAGGTAATTTAAAGGGACGCTTGTTGGTAAGAGTTTAAACTAGGCCGCACCTTCAGCTGCCTGTGCCCTAAACCCTGGAATACGATCCCTCCATGCCTCTGCACATCTCCCTCCTCCTTTAAGGCTCTTCTTAAAACTCACCCCTTTAACCAATTAGCTTTTGGCCATCTGCTACAATATCTCCTTATGTGCCTCAGTGTTAAATGTTTATAACTCTCCTGTGAGCATCTTGGGACATTTTATTATGTTACAGGTGTGATATAAATACAAGTGGCTGTTGACATTCTGAATTCTATTCTGGAACAAATTATTAAAAGGATTTAAGCTTTAATGCCATTTTTGTTTACTTGTTACAACCCCATATTTCTCTTAAAACAGTGAGTGCTGCATGACATCTTCAGGCAGACTAGCTGGAGTGGAGTTACTGGTAGCACAAGGGGGATCAATGAACAAGCACAGAGATCTCAAACAAGATTCTTGCTCAATTCTCCCATCTGCTTATTTTTCTCCAGCGGTCGTCACTTCAAAACTCCTTCATGGTAACTCACTCTAATTATGTCATGACTTCAACACCATCCACTGCTTAAAAGATAATGTACTGGCCACATTAATCTGTCAGAGAGGGTAGGGATGAGTCTTGCCCAGCACTGCTAAAACACTGCCAAGGTTTGAGGGCTCAGGGAAAGCAGCTTTGGTGAGGTGCAGGCACACTTATTGTAACCATTCACCCATTAGAGACCTTTGCTGGCACCCTAGGGTGCCATGTGGGGGCTGGGTCCCTGGCTGCACTTAAAGAAAAAAGTTGGCTCCCTCCAGTACCTATCACAACCTCAAGACATCCCAACATTAAATATTTCCTGAAGTGTACTCCTGTAATGTAGGAAACATGGCAGCCAATTTGCACTATGAGGGCTAGATATTAGCCACAGGATACCAGGGAGAATGTGCCTTCTTTGCAAAATGGTCGCCATGGAATCTTTCATGTCCACCTGAGAGCAGATGGGACCTGTTTAAATGTCTCATCACAAACACAGCACTTCCAACAGTGCGGCACTCCCTCAATACTGCCTCTCCAACAGTGCAGCACTCCCTCGGTACTGGCCCTCCGACAGTGCGGCACTCCCTCAATACTGCCTCTCCAACAGTGCAGCACTCCCTCGGTACTGGCCCTCCGACAGTGCGGCACTCCCTCAATACTGCCTCTCCAACAGTGCAGCACTCCCTCGGTACTGGCCCTCCGACAGTGCGGCACTCCCTCAATACTGCCTCTCCAACAGTGCAGCACTCCCTCGGTACTGGCCCTCCGACAGTGCAGCACTCCCTCAATACTGCCTCTCCAACAGTGCAGCACTCCCTCGGTACTGGCCCTCTGTCAATACGGCGCCCCCTCTTCAGGGCTGAGAGTGATGGCCTTGGGCTTGTTCATGAGTTTGTGCGATATACAGTGCAAAATGATCTGATCAGTGCAGCCATCATCCTGCAGGATGCCTTTGATGCCCCTATTCCAGCATCAAGCTTACATGGTGAGAAAATGGCTGGGGCCCTATTTCTGAGGTTGCTGATAAGGCCATTCTTATAGCACGTGGAGCTGATTGCTATTTTGCGCCAGCTATTGTGCAAACTCATGTACGGGCGTAAAGCCGTCACTTTCAACCCTGAAAAGTGCCCAGTCTACCTCAGATTACCCTGGAAGGGCAAGGTATCTCAAACATTTGAGCAACAGGTGAAGCTAGCTGTTTCACACTGCCGCTATGCAGCAACAACACGAGTGGGTATTCGCCACTTGGAGCTTTGACATGGCGAGCGAGCCCCAGGAGCGCAGAGGAAATGCTTCAAGGACACCCTCAAAGTTTCCTTGAAAAGTGCAGCATCCCCACTGACATCTGGGAATCCCTGGCCCAAGACAGCCCGAAGTGGAGGGAAAGCATCCAGGAAGGAGTTGAACACCTGGAGTCTCATCACCAAGGGCTAGCTGAAGCCAAGCGTCGACAATGAAAGGAACGCGTGGCAACCCGGGCACCGCACCTACCCGGTCTCCCTACCACCGCCTGCCCCCCGTGACAGAGACTGTAGGTCACTGTCACGACCCACTGGGGATAGTGTGCTGTAATACCAAGCCCCACTGTTCCCCAAGCCGCGACAAATGTGAAAAGTTTGATCAAACCACCAGATTGTCCCAATTCTACCGAACTGTTAAATTTCGGTTAACAGAATAGGAGCACCAGGTTTGTAAACTTAATAAGAAAATAACTGTTAATTGAACAAATTGTCATTAACCAGTAACATAAGAAAGAAATATGAACTACTAATTTCTAACTCTATAACCTAAACTCTACCCCTTCTTAAATCCCTATACACACACATACAAGACACATAAGACACACAAAAACATGGATTTTAAGGGCAGGATGAAACAGTTCAATAGAACTAATCCAGAGTACAGGATTCGATGGGTTGATTTTGATCGATGTCTTCCAAATTCCTTTCAGTTCTTGTTGATGACAAGAGGTGATCTTCCTGCACTTTCAGTATTTAGTTCACTGGTTGAGCATTTAATGAGTGAAAAACTGACTATACTTTTCCACTATCACCTTAGCTGTAATTATCCTTAAAGGAATAGCTTCTGGAAATTGGGTTGTCATATCCATGATTGTAGGGATATACTGATGTCCTGCTTTCGTTTTGGGTAATGGTCCTACACAATCTACTAGTAACCGACTGAATGATACTTCAAAAACTGGTATGGGTATTAAAGGTGCTGGTTTGATTACATGTTGAGGTTTACCTACTACCTGACATGTATGACGCGTTTTACAAAATTGCACTACGTCCTTATGAAGTCTCGGCCAGGTAAACTGCCTGTTTATCAAAGCTTGGGTTTTCCGTATTCCTACATGTCCTGCCATAGGGATTTCATGTGCTGCCTGCAATATCTCCTTACGATATTTGGGTGGTACCACTATCTGATGAACAACCGTCCATTCCTCATCCGCAGGTCTGTGAGGGTGTCTCCACTTCCTCATCAGAACTCAGTTTTTAATGTAATAGCACTCCGGAACTCCTTCCGCCTCAGCTTCAGTGTGAGCTGACTGAGTTAACTTGTTTAACTCTGGATCTGCTTTCTGAGCCTCAATTAATGAAGATCTGCCAAACACTTCCTTTGAGTTGTCCTCATCCTTAAAGAAAATTTCAGCTACTCTAACATCTGCTCGTGGTATTACTTTGACCTCTGATGGACTTTGTTTAGCCATTGCTTTGGTCACCACACACGATGGAAAAATACCAGGAACTTGTTCTTGTAACTGCTCCGTCTCTTTAACCTCCCTCGGACTTTCCGTAATTATGCACAAAGCTATAACCTTCACTCCAGCCAAATCATTCCCCAGGAGTAAATCAACTCCATCCACGGATAATTTCTTAACAACTCCTACAACCACCGATCCAGACAACAAATCACACTCCAATTGCACTTTGTACAATGGAACCGGGATATACTCTCCACTTATCATCCTTGACGCCAAGAGACAGCCTAATAAGGTATTCGCCACTAACAGGATACAGTGACAACCAATTTAGGATTGTCAGTTGGGCTTGCCGTGTGGCGCATTTGCATGTACTGAAACTACATGTATTAATACACAGAGCCCTGTTATTTGCAGACAGAAAGAACAGGTACACACATTGCACCTGTTTCACCTAAACAATATAAGTGACAGCCATTCGCTGGTTAATTCCTCAGAGCAATGTCTTGACCAGAGTCAAGTGCCTGGCTTAAATTTCAGACAATGCTTGGCAGTTAACAGTCAGGCACCATTAACTGGTGTATTCTCCATGGCAAAGCCTCTAACTGAGTCCACTTGCCAACCAATCAGCACTCTTCTCAGACATATAGGGCAGAATCTTCTGGCTGGTGTGCGGGTGGCGGAGTCCGCACGGCAGCACTTAAAATGTCGTGCGCGCGTCCCGACGTCAGTGCGCGGTATCGCGATATTTCGGTCGGCGGGCGCGCTATGCAGCGGGATGCGCGCCCACCATTAACTAAAGGCCTCATTAAGGCCCTTAACTTGCCAATCATCGACGATTTTGAGGGGCCCGTGCGAACTTCGGCTCGGCGCAAGGACCCAACGGGCAGGCGGGTAGGTGATTTTTGTACAAACCTCATCCAGTGGCGGGATGAGGTTTGATAGCGGTTTTAAAAACGTTTAATAAAGTTTTTGTTTATTTCATTAACATGTCCCATTTCGTGTGACATTTTCACATGAGGGGGACATGTTAATGAATTTTTTATTGTTCTATTTTTTATATTTGCCAGCCTTTCAGTGATCTCCCTGAGGCAAAGAGCGCACTCTGACAGTTGGGGAATCCCTCCCCACTCCGCACAGGAAGCCGATAGCGCTTCCCGTCGGGCAGCCCGCTGGGTGGGCCTTAATTGGCCCGCCCACTTAAAATGGTGGCGGGGGCCGTTTCGGCAGCGGCAATCGGCTGCCTGCCCGCCGCCAAGCCAGTGGGGCCCACCCACCTGCCCATTAAGGGCAAATTTCTGCCCATAAAGTATAAAGTTGTTGCTTCCCCTGACATTGGTATTCTTGCGATTGTCCTGATGAGTGCAAGACAAAAAGCTTCAACAAAATGTCTTTTTCCAGCAATAATTCAAACTCCCGACCACCAGAGAATGATGCCTCGCGCACTTCGGGAATCCAGACTCCAACGCAGATTTGGGTTTGGAATCAACCTGACAGTGCTGGGGGGGAGGGGGTGGGTTGGTGGAATGGAAAGAGAGTGTGCAGAGATTTTGGGGGAGGTCAGAGGCAATGACCCATAATTCCAGGGAGGCACAGAGGGAGCTAGGAGCACGCTAAGAGGGTGTGGGCGGAAACCCAGAAATCCTGGGAATGAGGAGGTCCTGTCAAATCTACTGGGTTTGTGGGCTCAGAGCCCGGCGATCAGGTGAGAAGGGGGCAACAATCGGGTTTGGGGAGTATGACTCCTGCTCCTACAACAGCTTATATTTATATAGCATCTTTGACATAAAGGAATGCCCCAAGGTGCTTCACAAAAGCATTATAAAACAAAACAGTGAGATATTAGGTCAGGTGATCAAAAACTTGGCCAGAGAGGTAAGTGTTCTTGCATGGTTGTATGTTGTCCCATGAAGAGGTCTAGAGGTTTGTATGGTTGAACAGTAACTGTTTATTGATAACACAAAACTATAGACATACACACAGGATACAGTCCTGACTCGGTGCTATCTTCATGCCGTCTTCAACCAGACCAACCGCTACACTCTACCACTTCCATGTGACTCTCTACATCATAATGTGGGCAGTACTGACCCCCACCCCCCAGTCCCACATTAACCCTTACAATCCCGAACACCCTAATACTACACCTCCCCCAAAGTATTTACTGAATTGTATTTACAATAATATTTAAATGCTACCCCTTCTCCCGCCAAGTCTGTGACTTTACAGATTCAGAGGCTTTAGCCCTCTTCCATACCTCGTTCTTTTGAAATCTGGAGGAATGGTAGTCTCCACTGCTTTGGGCTGACTTTGTTGGTCTGGAGTTGAAGCTGTGATACTTGGTGTTTCAAATACCCGGGTGTCAACATCTGCTTTGCTTCTTGCGCTCCTTAGTGTCGTATTTTTCTTTGTCGAAAATCTGTCTTCCTTGGTCGGATACCATGGGATTATCCCTCTCCATCCGGAGGGAATGTTCACCCTGTTCATTCGTAGGGTGGAAGCGAGCTCCACCATGTTCTTCCCAGAAGTTGAAGGTTTACCTCCCTTATGTTCTTATGTTCCTCATCCTCGAGTTCAGCCTGCAGTTTGGCTGCTAACGTTGGGCTCAGTTTCTTCATGTGCACTCGTGCCTCCTGGCGTTCTGTCTCGGTGAGTTGGTGGTCACTTCTCTCCTGCTCCAGGATCAACTTCATGTTGTGCGCGTGAGCTGGAAGCTCCAGCTTCATCGCTGTAGTTTTTCCGGATTCTGTGACAGCGGCTGTTTGACTCTGAAGTTCAGGCTCAACCTTCTGCTGCTGCTCCTTCTCTCCTGTACCCTCTGTTTGAAGTATGTCAGCGCTCATCTGGAGGTTTGGCTCGTCTGACGGAAGAAGTGTATTTTCTGCCGTCTGCAAATGAGCTGGAATAACTGCCTTTTCAAAGAGCAAGGGCAATTCTGAACTGAAGTCCCAGTCGAGATCATCAACACTGGTGGACCTCTTGGGAATATCCAACTCAGTGTAGCTGACCACAGGGGCTGTTTTGATGTCTTCTGCCATTTTTAAGAGGTTGAGGGCAACACAGGCATCTCTGTTCAGGAAAGAAAGGGAGCGATTGCAGATGACACACAGAATTTCAATTATTTGCTTGTCGGTGTTCCAAGGATTGTGTTTTTTTTAAAGAAAAAGATACAATTAGTAATGCCCTTTCTTTTCTGGCTGAATTTTCCATAAACTGTAATCCCTTTGGGACAATGGAAAGCCTGCCAGCCCAAATATACAACTCGCATTCCACCCCAAGTGGGGTGAAGGGGAACAGGTTCTCAACACCCTCCCTCCCCACAACGGGGAATGTGAAAGATCCCACCTCCTGTTGAGTTTTACACTATTATTCTTCAAACGTCTGAGATGAGACATCAAGACATGTAATTACCTGTTCTACAACACCATAACCACCGCTGACATGGTAACTGAACACTGGAATAGAACTGTTTTTACCAAGTCAGAGCAGAGATCAGTAGGCTATACCGAAAGGCTGCATGAGCTGGGCCTCTCTCTCTCTGAAGCATTGCGCACGGATTTGCAAAGTAACCATCCTGGGAAGAGGCGTCTACTGCAAACCGAGATCTTTTGGGGATAAACCGTGGAAATCTACTCCGTACAACGACACCCAGGAAGACAACTGAACAAACGCCTGCAACATGGAATCACCAGATTGAGACCAGCCAAAGGACAGTTAACTCTGTATTTCTTTGTTTATTTTCTTCATGAACTGTAACAAATCTTTAAGTCTATCCTCGTATTCTACCATCTGCACTCTTGTGTGTGTTTGTGTTTGAGTTTGTGTGTTTGTGAGTGTGTGTGAGTGTGTGTTTGTGAGTGTGTGTGTGTGTGTTTGTGAGTGTGTGTGTGTGTGTGTGTGAGTTTGTGTGTGTGTGTGTGTGTGTGAGTGTGTGGCCCAGGGAATGTGTGTGTGTGTGTGTGTGTGTGTGTGCGTGGCCCAGGGAATGTGAGTGTGTGTGTGTGCGTGTGTGTGAGTGTGTGGCCCAGGGAATGCGTGTGTGTGTGTGTGTGCGTGTGTGTGAGTGTGTGGCCCAGGGAATGTGTGTGTGTGTGTGTGTGTGTGCGTGTGTGTGTGTGTGGCCCAGGGAATGTGAGTGTGTGTGTGGCCCAGGGAATGTGTGTGATGTATGAATGGCAGCTGCGATTTACCTAGTTTTTTTTTTTAATTTGGGAAGTAACTTCAATAAACTTATTGTGTTCTTTGGTTTAAACTCAGAAAACCGGTCTGATTAATTTTTATAATCTGAAAGTGTATGTAATGGGACACCTGCAGTATTAGCAAAGCACATCCTCGCTAAAATCACAAAAAGCCCTTACGGTCAGGCCTGGAGTGGTAAATTAGGGGATTCAATTTTTACCCCTCCTCACTTGGTCGTAACACCGGTGGTTGGATTCCTCCAGAACCATACAGTGGCACATCTGTCATCCGTAGCCAGGGTTTTTTTAGCCACGGTTCCTGATCTGACAGGACTGTCACACTGGCTCCTGTGTTTAACTTGAAATTCGTGAGATGACCATTTACAGATGTGTCAGCATTCCAAAATGTGAACCTGGGATCTTTAATTTCTCCCAAGAAGCATTGTTGGGCTTCCTGGTGTGGCTCCTCTATCTCTTTGGGATCCTTCACACATCGAGGTTTTGGACTTACATCTTTCCAAAGTGTCCCAGGTGGTTGCAGTGGAAGCTCTGCACAGTGATTTCTGGACACTGCTCATGCCCGCGAGGTCTTTTGGTGCCACAGCGCTGACATGGTCTGCCCCCACTTTGTGTTTAGTTTGGGTATTGCTTTCCATACCCTGGAGCCTCCTTGCCCTTTTGTTGCTTTATGAACTGGGCTGTTGGGGTTGCTCTGTAGCATGGTTTAACTTCACCACGGAAAATGGATCGGTTTCGCTGGTGGACTCCCGATTTTCTACTGATTTGGATAGCTTTTTCCAAAGTCAGATCTTCTTTAGATTGGAGTACATCTGAAAGATTATCATCAGCCACTCCTTCTACTATTCGATCACTTATGGATCTCAGACTTAAGGTCACCATAGTCACAGCCTTCAGTAAATCTGTATATCTCATTTAGGAAAGAGTCTACGGGTTCCCTAGGCTTTTGGACTCTCTTGTTAAATTTTGCTCACTCCAAAATTTATTGCTTCTTACATTAAAGTAGGTATCAAAGAACCACATGACCTCTTAAAAGTTTTAGGAAGATTCATTTATTCCTTGTCTGGCAATTATGACATTGGCTATTAGACCTACTGAATATAATAGTGTATTCACTTGTTCAGCCTCTTTCTTATTCAAGCCTGATGCTGTCAGATATCTTAAAAGTCTTCTCTATAATGCCCAATTTTGCACCTGGTCTGTGTTGTAGGGTGTTGGTTACAGTTCGGTAGCTCTGAAGAAGTCTTCATCGTCATACATAGGTTAACTGTGAGTCTTTATTGACTCATAGAACTATTTACAAATATACAATAAAAGGGTACAAGTGAGGAGCTGTCACCATGCATGCTGGTATGCCCGGCTCTGTCCCACACCAGACTGACCCTGGGTGCGGGTCATGTGCTCTCTGACGGTATTGTACTTGGTCCCACATTAACCCTATATGTGCAGACCCTTGTACTAATGTCTGCCCTTCCATCTGCCTTAATTGATCTGGCAATGTTGATTTACTATCTATGGCTATTTTCAGCACAGGGGAGTACAGTTTTAATTCTGATTCTGCAGAAAATCTTTTGAATGAATCGTTTCGGCCGATGATCAGCTAGTTGCTCTCCTGAGCTTTGAGAATCGAATTAAAGCTGATTCTTTGCTCTGACTTGTGTGTGGGTGCCACGTGTTATGGCAATGACTCTGGATCGGGGCTGCAGTGTTCTTCAAGCTGCGCTCACTAAAACAATCGCTCTGCCAGTGCTGCCTGATCATTGTGCCAAATTTAAAAGCTTATTTCAGCCTCTTCTTTTGGCAGTTTGCTCACCCTTTTGTTTCCTGGCTAGGTTCTTTGACTCTGCTTTCGATCAGGCCTCGCAATGGACCTTCATGTGCTCTGGTGGAACCCTTTCATGCTGCACAGCAGATCTGTCGTCTGCCCTTCAGCTTCTTCACCTGTAATGGAACTTCTTAGTCGATCTCCAGCTGTGTATTGGTGGTCTTCACGTTAGGAGCACTTCTCGCAGATCAGACTGCAGTTTCTTTACTTCTTTATTCTTAGGGATTTGAGGTTCTTCATCTGCTGCCACCATGTTGTAAAGTTGTGTGTTGTCCTGTAAAATGGTCTCGAGGTTTGTATGGTTGACCAATAACCATTTATTAATAATACATATCTATGTACATATATACAGGGCACAGACCTGATGAGGTGCAATCTTCCTGCCAACTTCTACCAGACTCACTCATACTCTACTACTCCCATGTGACTCTCTCTCCCTCAATGTGAGCGGTACTGTTTCCCCAGTCTCACCTTAACCCTTACAGTCCTGAATAGCCTAATGCTACAGGTGTTAGAAAAGTATTAATGGAGGAAAGTAAGGTCGAGAGGCAGAGATGTTTACGGAGGGAATTTCAGAGCTTAGAGCCCAGGCAGCTGAAGGCACGGCCGCCAATGGTGAAGCGATGAGCAAGGGGCCAGAATTTGAGGAATGCATGGAAGGTTATGGAGCTGGAGGAGGTTACGGAGATAGGGAGGGATGAGACCATGGAGGGATTTGAAAACCAGTGTGAGAGTTTTAAAATCAAGATATCACTTGACCGGGAGCCAATGTAGGTCAGTGAGCACCAGATTAGGGGGACCAGACTTGCTGTGAGTTAAGACACAGGCCGTAGAGTTTTGGATGACCTCAAGTTTACGGAAAGTAGAATGTGGGAGAGCAGACAGGAGCGAGTTGGAATAGTCAAGTCTGGAGATAACAAAGGCATGAGTGAGGGTTTCAGCAGCAGATGAGGTGAGACCGGGGGTGAAATTGTTAGTTGATATTATGGAGGTGGAAATAGGTGGCATTAACACAAGTGTGGTACCAAACACTTACCTTGTCGATCCAGCTGCTCCCATTTCCATTTCCATTTCCATCCTGGGGCTTTCCAAACTCCAGGAAAGCTGGCTGGCCAGCATTAAATTAAAATCAGCTCTTGAACTGCACTGATTTAAATATTACAATGAAGTGTTCCACCTCCCTCCACCTTACAACCTGCCACCCGAACAATGATGGCAGCTTGTATCCAGAGCTGGGGTCACCGGTTAAATACAGAAACAGGCTATTCAGCCCAACTGACCCATGCTATTGTGTGCACTCCTCAGGAGCCTCCTCCCGCCCGATCAGCACAACGTTCTATTCCTGACGTGTCCGGGACAATATTTTTTCCTTGCCCTCTATTGTAAGGTTGTTTGATGTCTCACTAAGAGATCTGGAGGCTTGTGCGGTTGAACAAACCTCCAGTGTATAGCCCTATCAAGGTGCTATCTGCATGCTGACTTCTCTCAGACTCCTATACACACAGTCGACCACCTTGTGACTGTCTACATCACAACAATGTGGGCGGTACTGTTCCCCAGTTCCACATTAACCTTTTGCTATGCCAAACACTTTTATACTACACCCTGCACCAGCAGAACAAATTATCTGGTCATGTTTCCTCACTGCTGTTTGTGGGAGCTTGCTGTGCACAAATTGGCTGCTGTGTTTCCTATATTACTACATTGGCTGTGAAGTGATTTGGGATGTCCTGAGGATGGTAAAGTAGCTATATAAATGCAAGTTCTTTCTTTCAATCAAGTAAGTTGGTGGCTCGGTAAAATTCGCTCAAACAGATGCAAGAAATCTGGAATAAAACCAGAAAATGTTGGAAAATTCTCTCACTGGTGTGTACTGGTTGCTTATCGAAATCCATTTTAGCATCGACTACCTCAAGGTAACCAGTGACCAGTGCTAGTTTAGTTTGCTGTAAGTCCTGCCTGCTCGTGGCAAGAGACGCTATTTGGTGCTGTAACTTGCTGAGACTCCTGTAAGAACTCACTTCCCAAATTTTATTGGTTTAGCCCAAGGGATATATATAATCACCCCTTCCTCATGAGGAATTTTAGTTTTGGTGTTATTAAGATGAATATTTGTACTTCCAAACCATTCTTTAGCACTGGGATAAATAAATTGTTTGTGCCATTAATCTTTGTCAATGTCCCAATAATCAGAGGAATGATGAACACTAAACCCAAATACTTTCTTGTATTTCTGCTCCTGTGCCTCTCTAGACAGCTTCCAGGAAATTTTACTGAGGTTTTGAAGGAAAGATTAAACAGATAAATGGCCCTCCTTTATAAGAGCTGATGCCACTAACAAAAAAAGTTATAAATATTTATCTATGTAAAAGGGCGAAGCTAATGAGCTAAAGTCACCCTGCCAATCAGCATTGAAGTACAAAAACAGCTGATCGACACTGAAAAGCTTCACATTTGCTGTCCCTGCACCCGGATATCACCAGGTGAGATGTTGGTATCACAAACATAGGGAAGAATTTATAAGACCTCTCTCTGTGTATAAAAGGTTTTGCATTGCATCTCTTTACTCAGTCTTCAAAGAATGAAAGTATCGGAAACAGAGACAGAAAGACAGTCACATGATGCTATTTGTTCCTGACCTGAAGTCACCCAGCAATCAGCTTCAATGAACAACAACTTATATTTATATAGTACCTTCAACATTATAAAGCTTCACAGGAAGCCATTGAAAACAAAAACCTGACAGCCACCTCAGGAAATATCAGGTCAGGTGACCAAGAGCTCTGTAAGAGGTAGTCTTCAAAGAATGTCTTGGAAAGTGACAGAGACAGAGAGGTTTAGGGAGGGAATTCCAGAGTTTGGGGCCTAGGCAGCAGAATGCACGGCTGCCAGTGGTGGAGCGACTGTGATTAGGAACGTACAGCAGGCTAGAATTAGAGAAGCACATCAGTTATCATCACTGTGGGTCTTAGCTTAGGTTGTCCTTGGTCAGGACTGATAGAAACTGCTGGAGGCAAGGTTGTTGGTAAACTACCTTTTAGTGAACATTATCAAACATTCTAACTATACACAGGGCGAGGCTTAGCACGAGGCTTCACATAGAAACATCCCTCAGTCAGCTCTGTGGTCATGTGATCTTACATCACTGATGATGTAGACTGTCTATTTACATATTTAACATTAACCCTTTACATGAGACAGTGCAGGTATCTCAGAGGGTTGTGGGGCTGGAGGAGATGACAGAGATGGGAGCGAGGGGGTGAGGTCATGGAGGGAATTTGAAAACGAGGATGAGAATTTTAAAATCAAGACGGTGATTCATCGGAAGCCAGTCCAGGTTTGAGAGCACAGGGGTGCTAGGGGAGCTTGGTGCAACTGGCAGCAGAGTTCTGGGTGATCAAGTTATTGGAGAATAAAAGTGTGGGAGACTCTTCATTCATACAGGTGACATGGTAACCGTAGTCAGGCCTAGAGGTAATGAAGGCACAACAACTAACTTTAGGATTTCCAGTAATTAGCTTAAATGACAGAGATGCTGAGCAGCCGCCACTGTTTAATTCTTACTTTTCCAGAACTGTTTCTTGCAATTCAGGGTCACAGGGAGTCAGAGCCCATCCCAACAGGCAATGGGCACTCAGCTGGGTACACCCAGGACAGGGCACACACACTGGGGGGCAGTTTACCAAAGCCAACCCACCTAACCAGCACAACTTTGGATGGTGAGAGGAAACCAGAACAAATCCACACATACACAGGGAGAACATGCAAACTCCACACACAGACACCTGAGGTCAGGGTTGAACCCAGGTCCCTGGAGCTATGAGGTAGCAGCACTAACCACTGCACCACCATGCCACGTTTGCATTTGTTCATTCTTTCTGTGGATGTGAATGTCAGCATTAATCTCCAGCCCTCGTTACCTTGAAAAGGAGATGGTGGATCCTCTTCAACCACCAACACTGGGTTTCATTGAAACTGAGACTTGCTGGCCCGCTTCAGGGGGGAGTTCAGAGTCAACCACATTGTTGTGGGTCTGGAGTCACATACAGGCCCAGTCTGCGTAAGCGTGGCAGATTCCCTTCCTCAAGGGGATCTAAGTGACCAGTTGGGTTTTTATTGACAATGGTCACTTTTACCCATCCCAGATTGGGAAACTGCCCACTTTGCAATTTGAACTGAATGTTCTGGATAACTGATCAGATCTCCACCCTGAATATAACCAATACACTACCCTAACCAGTAATACACCACAAGCTACACAGTAGAACAATATAAAACACCACAATATTTGTCTTACCACAAGCAATAGTATGTGAGATAATAAATGTTTGAAGAAAATCAGCGATGCCAGCAATGACTTACTCATTTAAAAAATTTCCTGCTTCCGACTTTGTCCTCCAAGTAAGAAAAGTTCCACAAACCTCCTGAATTTGACATTGTACAGTGAGTGCATTTGGCTGGTAGAACAGTGTCATCACAGACAGAATAGTCTTTGTATCAAGGATGGACCCTCCGTTCATACAGGTGACATGATAACTGTAGCCCAACAAACAGGCGCCTAAAATAAAGGCAAAGTTCCAAAGAAAAGTCACATTGAGCTCGAAAGGTTTTAACTGTTTCTCTCTCCACTGACACTACCAGGCCCAAGAACTTCCAGCACTTTCCTGTTGCCTAAACCACACAGCAGACTCACCACAGTTTATAGTACACACACACCTGCACCTACAGCAGTCGACATCAAAATGCTAATCATGGACTAGATTAAATGTGTGTAACTCAGTGTCTTGAGCCAAGTATATGTCTTCTATATAATAGAATTTTAATTCTGCCATTGTTTCCTGAATTCAGTTCTACTGGGCCCAAACTTTGACACTAGTGAATCTGGATTCAGAGAGAGATGTCAGGTTGCTTACATCACAAGCATCGGCCGCCCTCAGATACACACTTTACAATAAATTTACAAAAGTGGACCATTTGGCCCATCTGGTCTTTGCTGACATTTATGCTCCACACGAGCCTCCTCCCACTCTCTCTTCATCTCACCCCATCACCATATCATTCTATTCCTTTCTCCTTTATGTGTTTATCCAGCTTCCCCTTAAATGTATCTATACTATTCACCTCAACCACTCCCTGTGGTAGCGAGTTCCACATTCTCACCAATCTCTGGGTGAAGAAGTCTTTCCGAATTCCCCACTTGATTTATTAGTAACTAACTTTACATATGATAACTAGTTCTTGAATCCCCCACAAATGGAAGCATCATCGCTACAACTAATTTTCCACTGTCAATAGGAAGAGAAGTGATATATTTGCCCACTGACTCATCAGGAGGTCTGCAACTGCTGATAAGTTCACGAGATGTTTAAAAATGACCAGAAAAGTGGTTAACATTGCGAGATTATCCCTTGAGACCTGTGTGAGGGAATGAATTTGAGCACGAGTGCTTGAAGATGGAGGAATTCTACCTCTTCTAGAAAAGGCTTGTGTCTGGAAATCATTTTCAGAACCGCTATATACAGAGCAAATAAAAACAGAAAGTGCCGGAAATACTCAGCTGGTCTGGCAGCATCAGTGGAGAGAGAAACGGAGTTAATGTTTCAAGTTAAATAGGACTCTTCTTCACACACAGCACCTAACAGCCCCCCTACACAGGCAAATGGAGTATAATGTGGAGAAATGTGAAATTGTCTATTTTTTCAGGAAGAACAAAAGAGAAGCATATTATCTAAATGGTGAGAGATTGCAGAGCTCTGAGATTCAGAGGGATCTGGGTGTCCTAGTGCATGGATCACAAAAGGCTAGTCTGCAGGTACAGCAAGTAATTAGGAAAGCTAATAAAATGTTATTGTTTATTGTGAGGGGAATTGAATACAAAAGTAGGGAGGTTATGTTTCGGATGTACAGGGCATTGGTGAGACCACATCTGGAGTATTGTGTACAGTACTGGTCTCCTTATTTAAGGAAAGATGTAAATGCATTAGAAGCAGTACAGAGAAGGTTTACTAGACTAATACAGGAATGGGCGGGTTGTCTTATGAGGAAAGGTTGGACAGGTTAGGCTTGTATCCACTGGAATTTAGAAGAGTAAGAGGTGACTTGATTGAAACCTTTAAGATCTTGAGGGGTCTTGACAGAGTGGATGTGGAGAGAATGTTTCCTTTTGTGGGAGAATCTAAAACTGGGGTCATGGTTCAAAATAAGGGGTCACTCATTTAAGACAGATGATGAGAATTATTTTTCTCTCAGGGAGCCCTGAGTCTTTGGAACTCTCTTCCTCAAAAGGCAGTGGAAGCAGAGCCTTTGAGTATTTTTAAGGCAGAGGTGGATAGATTCTTGATTAACAAGGGGGTGAAAGGTTATCAAGGGTATGCAGGAGGTTACAATCAGATCAGCCATGTATGATCAGAAATGAGAAGTTGAGTCCAAAACTAAAAGTTTAAAAAGATATATGAATCAGTCCTTTGGCTTGTCCAAAGAGAGTTTTTTTTTAACCTGCAAGCGTAGGGGTGCCCAGTTGATGTTCTTCAGCTATGACCTTTGCAGCACACACACACCAGAACAAAACACCAGATTAGGAGACAGAACAAGAGTTGCAGTTGGCTTTTTTAAACCCATTTCCTTGTGTATTCCTGAAAGGGAAAAAAACAAACATGTCTTTCACCCAAATCTGTTTCCTTTTCTACTCAATTCATGTTCACAGTCTGGGATATAACCCAACAGGAGGTGGTTTCAGCTGTGATGGTAATCATTTTCCATTATCTCTGCAGCCACAGGAGATTACAGTTCAGTTTGTGTTGTATCCTTTCCTTTGACATGCCTCTGTCTGAAGTAGGCCGTGTCACACCTTTTAGGTGCGACATTCTGTTCTCTCTGAACTAGTTGGTCAAATAATCCACATAGGAATTTTTCAACAAGTGATTACCTTACAAGCAAAAGCTGGTTGAGATTGTATGTCCTTTTTTTAAAAAAAAGCATGTCTTACTTAAGAGGTCAATAGATAATCCGAGGATAGGATCTGTGGTCATGGCAATATCACACAAACCTGGTTAGCAGATTGTCAGGTCGTTATCATGTTGCTGTTTGTGGGATCTTGCTGTGCATAAATTGGTTGCTCCATTTCTTACATTACCACAGTGACTATCCTTCGAAAAACCCTCATTTGACTGTGGGATGCCAGCAAAGGCACTATCTAAATGCAAGCTCCTTCAAGACATGCGGCCAGGTAACAGAGGATGATGCCAGATTGACCTCCCCACAGCTGTTGTTCTAAACTTCAAGCTGTTGCGATGAAAATAAGACTTTGGACCCCAGGCAACTTCACAGAAAAAAAAAGTGACAAGCCCATGAGGGAAGAATGACTTCACTTTAGCTCCAGCAGTGAATGTGCCAAGAGAATCTGTGAAATGAAGGCAATAGCCCCAAACCCTGATCCGTTCTGTGTTAACAGGTGGGGTAACAGAGTTGATCCGACTTCTGGCTTTAGGCGCCTGCAGGCTGCGGTGGGAGCACAATTCAAGAAGTGGGCTCCTTCTGTGCGGCAGGTGAAGGTCACAATATCTCTGGTAATTGAAAGCCCACTAATACTTGGGCATTAATTTTAACCCAGCATGCCGGCAGAAAACACAGAGTTGGCTGGAATGCTGGTCCAATAATACACCCCATCCAGCATTGGACCCAATCCCAACAGTTTACCAATGGGTCGGTTAGCTTAAAATTGCCACTCGCTGTTTGAGATCATAAAAAAATATCCAATTGAAGATACCTTGGGTCAAAATCCTGGAATTCCCTTCCTAACAGCAAACAGCACTGTGGGTGTACCTACAGCTCATGGACTGCATCCGTTCAAGAAGGCAGCTCACCACCACCTTCTCAAGGGCAACTAGGGACGGGCAACAAATGCTGGCCCAGCCAGCAAAGCCCACATCCTGTTGATGAATTTAAAAAAAACTACAAGAGCATCAGAGGCAGCGAAACCACAACCTGGCAAGGAAAGGCCAGCTTTCAGAGGGGAGGGTAGAACAAAGAAGAAAAGTAGAGACCAAACAACAGACTGGTGACAATAGGGAAATGGCTGATGTCATTGCCACTGTCACTGGACTGTGCCCACTTGAGGCCAGGCTCACTTTAACCCCTGGGCCTCATTTCCATTTTTGAGCCAAGGCACCAGCCCAATTCTGGCTGGCGGGGAGGGGGGGGATGCGGTTTGGGGGTGTTTCATGCAACAACAGGACCACAGCAGATACCCAATGCAGTCAGGTCTGCAGGGCAATGGGTCAGGGACTAACGTAGCTGGGGAATGGCCGGAACTGGAGCACAGTGGAGCACCCCTCTGACCCACCCCTTGCCCAACATTTTGAGCTAAGGAGTTGAACACAGAGTTTACTCCTACAGATATGCCTGTTAGTGTCTGCTTTTCCCACCCACCCCGACCCTTCAGTGGGTACAAGTGGCTTCTGAAACGTGATAATGGCCTGTGCCGACAATCATAGCACAAACCCACACCCTTCCATTCTGTGTGGAGAGTGGAGAAGCTGGGGTTGTCCTCCTTAGAGCAGAGAAAGTTAAGGAGGAAGATCTGAGAGGTGTTCAAAATCACGGAGGGGCTTGTTAGACTTGATGGGGAGAAACTGTTTCCTGTGACAGGAGGGTCAGTAACCAGAGGGACACAGATTGAAGGTAATTGGCAAAAGAATCAGAGATAATCATGACCTGGAATGTGCTGCCTGAAAGGGCAGTGGAACCAGATTCAATAATAACTTACAAAAAGTAATTGGATAAATAGTTGAAAAGGAGAAATTTGCAGGATTATGGGGAAGGGGGAGGGTGGAAGAGAAGTGGGACTCATTGGACAGCTCTTTCAAAGAGCCAGCACAGACACAATGGGCCAAATGGCCACATTCTGTGCTGCAAGATTCTGCTATGCTGTTAATGTTGTAAAGTTGTGTTATAAGACACAAGGAATTCATGCCATGTTGTTCTCCCAGTTCTGGTCTAATCCTTGATATAATCCATGCATTCCTCTTCACCCTCCCCTTACGTTTAAAATCTTTTAACACCCATTTTGGATTGAGGTAAGAATCCCATTCATACTCAATCTCTGTTGTTAACCTCATTATTGGAAACAAATTATCCAATAAAGGTGATTATTTGGGCCATTCCCAAGGCTTTAACATGGAGTCTGGATATCTGAATCGTTGTGTTGTGCCAAGGGGCTGTAGGTCCACAGCTGGCCTGGCTGTCAGCATGTGGTGGATGGGGCTAATTTAGCTGCAAGTCAGCAGGGGGTTGCTGGTATGTTTGAGCTGAAACAATTAGGTTCTCGGCCTCCCATTAACTTCTGCTCCTGAGCATGGGTTCAAATAATGTTCCAGACAGACCACTTGAGCAAAGGCATTGATTAAGACGACTGAGATGCGACTTTCCACAAGCAGGCTCACTAATAATCAGAGGTAAATTATCACCAAGAAACCTTTCAGGGGTGAGCCCAGCTTTCAATTTCCTTGTCTGTTCTATCAAGGCGAGGGCCTCCCTAAAACTCAACAGAATCACAGTCTGATATTCTCACATCTCTCGGGTTTGAAGCTATAGTGGTTGGAGCAGGGAGGCACAAGTCAGGAATGTGATGGAATATTCCCCACTTACCTGAATGAGTGCAGCTGTAACATTTCAGAAAGCAATTGAAGAATAGAACCAGAGCCAGTCTTTACACATTTTTTAAATAAACATTTATTTACAATAATTCACATCACAAACATATACTTCCTAACCCAACAACCCCCTGTCTCAGTCTGCACCTATATATAGGGGCACACGTGAATCCCCAGTTAATACCCACCACTTGCACACAATTAAACACCATCAATATACCGTTAACACAGCTCCAACAACACTCAAGAAAGCTCAATACCATCCAGGACAATTACAGCCCGCTTGACTGGCACTCCCTCCACCACCGATGCACAGTAGCAGCAGTGTGTACCATCTACAAGATGCACTGCAGCAACTCACCAAGGCTCCTTTGACAGCATCTCCCAAACCTGTGACCTCTACCACCTAAAAGGACAAGGGCAGCAGATACATGAGAATAACCCCACCTGGAAGTTTCCCTCCAAGCCACTCACCATCCTGACATGGAAATATATTGTCGTTCCTTCACTGTTGCTGGGTCAAAATCCTGGAACTGCCTCCCTAACAGCCTGTGGGTGTACCTACACCACATGGACTGTAGCGGTTCAAGAAGGCAGCTCACTACCATCTTCTCAAAGGCAACTAGGGATGGACAATAAATGCTGGCCTAACCAGTGACGCCCACACTCCAAAAATGAGTTAAAAAACACAACCTCTGTGTGACTGTTCCCCACTCGAGGCAGAAGAAGAGGGGGAGGGAAATCAAACTAACACAGCTCTCATTTACAGAGTTTGGAATAATGTTGGTGTCTGTGTTGTGTTTGCTGAGTTACATTACCTACCAGTCTGGCGAAGCCTAAATTGAAAAATCCTCATCCTTGTGTTCAAATCCCTGCATGTCCTCACCCCTCCCTATCTCTGTAATCTCCTCCAACCTCACAACCCTCGGGGATCCTCCATGTCCTCACCCCTCCCTATCTCTGTAATCTCCTCCAACCTCACAACCCTCGGGGATCCTCCATGTCCTCGCCCTTCCCTATCTCTGTAATCTCCTCCAACCTCACAACCCTCGGGGATCCTCCATGCGCTCGCCCCTCCCTATCTCTGTAATCTCCTCCAACCTCACAACCCTCGGGGATCCTCCATGTCCTCGCCCCTCCCTATCTCTGTAATCTCCTCCAGCCTCACAACCCTCGGGGATCCTCCATGTCCTCGCCCCTCCCTATCTCTGTAATCTCCTCCAGCCTCACAACCCTCGGGGATCCTTGCCGCAACCAGTCCCAGCCTCTTGGTGCTGCCGTAATTTTCTTTCCACACTACCCAGGCCAACGCCACTCTGGAACTGAGGTACAAAGAGATGAACACCGATTCGCTGTTCCTCATAGTGGGGACTGTAATACTCTGCAATGCAGGTATCCCCTGGATTCACTGTGTCCCACAGTGCCACAAACTGCACAAAGCAATTTGGATTCCATTTTACTGTTTACTGATGTTCTCTATTACATTAAAGCTTCAATTGCAACCTGCAGGAAGTTATAATGGGGAGCAGGTTCCCAACTCCTACGTGCTTGCCACCATCTTAACTCGGAGATAACTTAGCCGTCTTAAGGATGCCTGCCTCTTCATTAATATTTAACGGCCAGGCTTCCCTCTCTCTCTCTCCTTTCCCAAGCAGGATTTCCCCTACAACCCACGCCGCCACCCCTGAACTTGATATCAGGGGTCAGTCCCCTTAGGCCACCCCACAGCAGCCCCTCACTATCTGACAGAGCGATATGTATCAGCCAAACACTGTCATGTGATCTAGAAAATTGTCCCAAGGTTTCTGAGGGAGGAGTGATCAAAAACAATGTGTGCAGAGCCAAAGAAATTCTTTTCCTCAGTGAGTTGTTGTGATCTGGAAGGCGCTGCCTGAAAGGACAGTGGAAGCAGAGTCAACAATAACTTTCATAAGGGGACTGGATAGAAAGGAAACAAAGGCTGGTATTTGTTAGGTTCAGGGGAGAGAGGCTGTCTGTAAGCTGAAGTGTTTTAAATTTTGAAATAGGCTGTGGCGTGTTTCTCCAATTCTTGATTTTTGAAGTCAATTTTTAAAGTGACTGGCAGCAAACTCTCTTTAGAGTTAAATCAGAAGTATCGTTTATTCATACATTAAAACCCGGGGAATTGTCGCAACTTCGTACACACACACAAGCAGCAATGAGAAGATAGAAAAGAGGAGTTTTTACACTTACGAATAAGTTAAAAGAAAAAGAACCACAGATAGGGATATCAGTTCACGTGATTGCCAGAGTGCAGAAAGTCCAGAGTCCAGTGAGAGTTCCTTCATGGAGGATCTACAGTTCAGGTGGGTTCAGATAGCTGAAGCAGGAGTTGCAGAATTCCTTTAAAGTTGATGGTGATGCAGTGAGATGAGGTTGGTATTCAGAGGCTTGGTCTGTTCAGCAGGTGATGGCAGGAATCTTCCAGAAAAACAGGTTTCGAGGAAGCTTAGACTTGGTATAGGCCGTTGGTCAGCCTGGAGTTCTGATTTGATGTTTACAGGCTGGAGGTTAAACAGCAGACTGAGTTGCGAGTTTGAAAATGTGATATTAAAACTTTCCAAAGGCCAGAAACTTAGGTCATGTAATGTTGTCCATTAATGAGTCAGTTGCAGGCTAACAAGCAGTTTCTATGCCTCTGGTCAAAATCCATTGTTCCCCTCAGGAGATAAGATGGTAGATAATAGCCCCTTTGCAGCTTTAGCGAGTTTCAATGGCTCTCCCTTTGTTTTAGCACCAGGCTGGGGAGACAGATCATCTGCTAGTCCCTGGTTTCGTTGATTGTAATGTGCCCTCAAAATGAGAGGTGTGAGATTCCACAAGGATGAGGGTTGAGATTTTGTCCTGTAACTGCTGTTGGAAATTCCCAGAAATTGTAGCCAACTTGTGAATCATGTGACATGTAGCAGCCATCTTTTGGTTCAGCAAAATTCACTTTTTAAATAAGCAAAAAAAGTAAGGTTTGATTTAAACAGTTTATGATTTCCATAAGACCATAAGAAGTAGGAGCAGAAGTGGGCCATTCGGCCCATCGGGTCTACTCCAGCATTCAATGAGATCATGGCTGATCTAATAATCCTCAGCTCCACTTTCCTGCCTTTTCCCCCTAACACTCGATTCCCTTACTGATTAAAAATCTGTCTATCTCAGTCTTGAATATACTTAATGACCCAGCCTCTACAGCCCTCTGTGGGAAAGAATTCCACAGATTGGCTAACGTTTGAGGGAAGAAATTCCTCCTCATCTCTGTCTTAAATGGGCGACCCCTTACTCTTGGATTATGCCCTCTGGTCCTAGACTCTCCCACAAGGGGGAACAACCCCTCAGCATCTACCCTGTCAAGCCCCCTAAGAATCTTATATGTTTTAATAAGGTCGCCTCTCATTCTTCTAAATTCCAATGAGTACAGGCCCAACCTACTCAACCTCTCCCCACAAGAAAATCCCTCCATCCCCAGGATCAATCTAGTGAACCTTCTCTGGACTGCCTCCAATGCCAGTATATCTTTCCTTAGATAAGGGGACCAAAACTGTTCACAGTATTCTAGGTGTGGTCTAACTAGTACCTTGTGTAGTTTTAGCAAAACTTCCCTATTTTTATACTCCATTCATGTTTTAGGGACATGACATATTTCAATAGAACCTTTCAAGACCTCAACATCACAAAGTGTTTTACAGCCAATAAAGTACTTTTGAAGTGTAGCCACTGTTGCAGAGTAGGAAACGTAACAGCCAATTTGCGCACAGCAAGATCCCACAAGCCGTACTCAGAGAAGTGAATTGACAATCTGTTTCTTTGTGATGATTGATGGATAAATATTGGCCAAGACACCAGGGAGAAAACCCCAGCTCTTCTTAAAAATAATGCCATAGAATCTGAGGGGGCAACAGGACCTCGGCTTAATGTCTCCTCTGGAAGACAGCGCCTCTGACAGTGCAGCACTCCTTCAGGATTGCACTGGAAGTTTCAGCCTGGATTTTTGAATTCAAGTCTTGGAGTGGGATTTGAAGCCAAAACCTTCTGACTCAGCAGCAAGACTGCTGCCCATTGAGACACAGCTGACACTGAAACATATATTTGAAGGAGGAAAATTTGCAGGACTTTGGGAAAGGAACAGGGCCATGGGACTAATGGGGTGGCTCTTCCAAAGAGACAACACAGGCAAGATGGGCTGAATGGCCTCATTCTGTGCTGTTGGAATTCCATGATTCTATAGTGGGCAGTACATCAAAATTAGACTTCAGAATTAAAATGATGAGTCTCACTCTGAATCTTTGAGAGTGAATGCATCTATAAGACTCTTTTCCCAGGAAATTAATTTGCTCCCAAATCACAGAATCACACAGTGCAGAAGAGGCCCTTCGGCCCATCGAGTCTGCACCGACGCTCCAGGCATTGTTCTTCTGACTCCAACACTACACATTGGGGTTCCTTGTGGAAATGCTGTGCTGTGTATTGCCGAGAGCCAGTACACAGAGTACACTGTACCTCAGTTGACATTCAGAACCGAGAGTTATGCTGAAGAAGAGCAGGGAGGTGGGGGGCTCAGGTGGGGGGTGGTGGAGTTCACTCCAGTATCCTGGGGCCAAAATTTATCACTCACCCAGCACCACTGAATCAGACTCTGTGGTCATTGTCATGTTGCTCTTTGTGGGATCTTGCTGTGTGCAAATTGGCCACCCTGTTTCCTAATTGTGTCAACACTTCAAAAAACGATTCCAATTGGCTGTAGAGTGCTTTGGAACGTCCTGAGGTCATGAAAGGCGCTATGGAAATGCAAGCCTATCTTTCTTTGTATGACATTACCTCTCCCACTGCCCAGCCCGTCCAAACAGCCAATCACGCCCCCACCCCCTCCCCTCCCCCCATCTCCAGGACCCTTTGAATTAATGAACCAAAGTGTTTTGAGAAAATGGAAAAACAGACAATATGTTTTTTTTAAATGCTCCCTGTAGTGTCCTGGAGATAAATCCTTAAACCCTGGAGACTCCAGGACAATCTTGGAGAGTGTTGGCAACCCCTCTCACAGATCCAAAGCTTTGCTGGCAGTAATTGCAGCATTTTTCTATTGAGAAGAAGGTAATGTGTTCCTGTCTCCAGCTGCATTGTAATCATACTTTTACACAGTACCCTTCATTTGCTCTATCGAGAATCATCGTGCAATTGTCACAGCACCACCATAATCTAGGTTTATATTTATAAAAGGAACGTGATTTATCAAATTGTTTACAATAATGCGCCCCACTGTTAGAAATTACTGGAAGCAAAGTTTCCTCAGGTTCCAGCAGTTATAAAAAGATTGAGCAAAAGACAACGTTTGCACCTTGGCTCCTTTCAATGAGGGCTGAGTTTTGCTGCTGAAATATTAGCAATGCTGCTGCCTTATACATCCTGTTCCACTGAATTCCCCTCATCTCCCAATCCAACCCTATCACTGACACATTCAATAGGAGCCTCTTACAGGCATAACAGAAGGTTGTTGAAGCAGCAAACACACCACAAGTTTCATTGATATTTTGTAATTAGCACAAGATCTCTCCCCGTTCTAGACAGATTTCTCTTTTCGGACTCCATTTTTTAATTTCATGTCACACATCAACAAATCCTTTAACCCGCGCGATGGAAAGTACTAGAACACCAGGACACGTGACTCTAAAACTCGGTTCAATTCTGGCAGTCCCCCTTTTCCATTCTGAAGGTTCCGAAGCTGTTCCCAGAGGAACGGGCTCCACCATACCTCACCGACCAGGGCCATTTTTCATGTAGAATGTAACAGAGCGGTGGCTATTGAACCAGCAGGGGCATCGCTGGCAAGGCTTTGCAATCACCCATGTGACCACGCAGACATTTTTTGTCAATGGGGAAAGAATGGGATTTGCATTTCTCCAGTGCCTTTCACAACCTCATGGCATTCCAAAGTGTTTTTATAGCCGGTGAAGCACTTTTGAAGAATGCCACTGTTGGAATGTATGAAAGGCAGCAGCTAACTTACACACAGCAAGATCCCAAAAGCAGCAATGTGATAGTGACCATGTGATTGTATTTTATACTTGTTGAGAGAGATGCCTCTGACAGTGCAGCACACCTTCTGTGCAACCCCTCCAACAGTGCAAGACTCCCTCAGAACTGAGCCTCCAACAGTGCAGCACTCCCTCAGTACTGACCCTCCAACAGTGCAGCACTCCCTCAGTACTGATCCTTCAACAGTGCAAAACTCCCTCAGTACTGACCATCTGACAGTGCAGCACTCCCTCAGTACTGACCCTCCGAAAGTGCAGCACTTGGCCACCACATCATACCTCGGCAGGTATGATGTGGTGGGCATCACGGAGACATGGCTGCAAGGGGATCAGGACTGGGAGCTAAATATCCAAGGATATACATCCTATCGAAAAGATAGGCAGGTTGGCAGAGGTGGTGGGGTTGCTTTGTTAGTAAGAAATGAAATTAAATCGATAGCAAGAAATGATGTAGGGTCAGATGATGTAGAATCTGTGTGGGTAGGGTTGAGGAACCGCAAAGGTAAAAAAACCATAATGGGAGTTATGTACAGGCCTCCGAACAGTAGTCAGGATGTGGGCACAAGATACACCAGGAGATAGAAAAGGTGTGTAAGAAAGGCAAGGTTACAGTGATCATGGGGGATTTCAATATGCAGCTAGACTGGGAAAATCAGGTTGGTAGTGGATCCCAAGAAAAGGAATTTGTGGAATGTCTACGAGATGGCTTTTTGGAGCAGCTTGTGGTGGAGCCCACTAGGGAACAGGCAATTCTAGATTTAGTGATGTGTAATGAGGCAGATTTGATAAGGGAGCTTAAGGTGAAGTGACCATAATATGATAGAATTTCCCTGCGATTTGAGAGGAAAAAGCTGGAATCAGATGTAACAGTATTACAGTTGAATAAAGGCAACTACAGAGGCGTGAGTGAGGAGCTGGCCAGAATTGATTGGGAGATGAGCCTAGCAGGAAAGACAGTGGAACAGCAATGGCAGGAGTTTCTGGGAGTAATTTGGGAGACACAGCAAAAATTCATCCCTAGGAAGAAGCATACTAAAGGGAGGACGAGGCAACCATGGCTGACAAGGGAAGTCAGGGACAGCATTAAAGCTAAAGAGAAAGCATACAATGCGGCGAAGAGCAGTGGGAAACCAGGGGATTGGGAAGCCTACAAAGACCAACAGAGGACAACTAAAAAAGAAATAAGGAGAGAGAAGATTAAATATGAGGGTAAACTAGGCAGTAATATAAAAGAAGATTGCAAGAGTTTTTTTAGATATATAAAGGGTAAGAGAGAGGCAAAAGTGGACATTGGGCCGCTGGAAAATGACGCTGGAGAAGTAGTAGTAGGGAACAAAGAAATGGCGGAGGAACTGAATAGGTACTTTGCGTCAGTCTTCACAGTGGAAGACACAAGTGACATCCCCAAAGTTCAAGAGAGTCGGGGGGCAGAGGTGAGTATGGTGGCCATTACCAAGGAGAAGGTGCTAGGAAAACTGAAAGGTCTGAACGTGGATAAATCACCTGGACCAGATGGATTACACCCCAGAGTTCTGAAGGAGATAGCTGAAGAGATAGTGAAGGCATTAGTGGTGATCTTTCAGGAATCACTGGAGTCAGGGAGGGTCCCAGAGGACTGGGAAATCGCTAATGTAACCCCCCTGTTTAAGAAGGGAGTGAGGCAAAAGACGGGAAATTACAGGCCGATTAGCCTGACCTCGGTCGTTGGTAAGATTTTAGAGTCCATTATTAAGAATGAGATTTCAGAATACTTGGAAGTGCATGGTAAAATCGGGCAAAGTCAGCATGGTTTCATCAAAGGGAGGTCATGCCTGACAAATCTGTTAGAATCCTTTGAGGAGGTAACGAGTAGGTTAGACAAAGGAGAGCCAATGGATGTTATCTACTTGGACTTCCAGAAGGCCTTTGACAAGGTGCCGCACAGGAGGCTGCTCAGTAAGATAAGAGCCCATGGTGTTAGAGGCAAGGTACTAGCATGGATAGAAGATTGGTTGTCTGGCAGGAAGCAGAGAGTGGGGATAAGGGGGTCCTCCTCAGGATGGCGGCCGGTGACTAGTGGAGTTCCACAGGGGTCAGTGTTGGGGCCATAACTTTTCACTTTATACATTAATGATCTAGATGAAGGAACTGAGGGCATCCTGGCTAAGTTTGCAGATGATACAAAGATAGGTGAAGGGACAGGTAGTATTGAGGAGGCGGCAAGGCTGCAGAAGGATTTGGACAGGTTAGGAGAATGGGCAAAGAAGTGGCAGATGGAATACAACGTGGGGAAGTGTGAGGTCATGCACTTTGGTAGGAAGAATAGAGGCTGGACTATTTTCTAAATGGGGAGAGAATTCAGAAATCTGGAGTGCAAAGGGACTTGGGAGTCCTAGTCCAGGATTCTCTTAAGGTTAACTTGCAGGTTGGGTCAGTAGTTAGGAAGGCAAATGCAATGTTGGCATTTATTTCGAGAGGACTAGAATATAAAAGCAGGGATGTGCTGCTGAGGCTTTATAAGGCTCTGGTCAGACCACATTTAGAATATTGTGAGCAATTTTGGGCCCCATATCTCAGGAAGGATGTGCTGGCCCTGGGGAGAGGGTCAGAGGAGGTTCACGAGAACGATCCCAGGAATGAAAGGCTTAACATATGAGGAACGTTTGAGGACTCTGGGTCTATACTCGATGGAGTTTAGATGGATGAGGGGGGATCTGATTGAAACTTACAGAATACTGAAAGGCCTGGATAGAGTGGATGTGGGGAAGATGTTTCCATTAGTAGGAGAGATTAGGACCTGAGGGCACAGCCTCAGAATAAAGGGAAGACCTTTTAGAACAGAGATGAGGAGAAACTTCTTTAGCCAAAGAGTGGTGAATCTATGGAATTCATTGCCACAGAAGGCTGTGGTCACCAGGACATTGAGTGTATTTAAGACCGAGATAGATAGGTCCTTCATTGGTAAGGGGATCAAGTTTACGGGGAGAAGGCGGGAGAATGGGGTTGAGAAACTTATCAGCCATGATTAAATGGCGGAGCAGACTCGATGGGCCGAATAGCCTAATTTCTGCTTCTATGTCTTATGGTCTTATGGTCACTCCCATGTACTGATCCTCCAACAGTGCAGCGCACGCTCAGTATTGAACATCTGACAGTGCAGCACTCCCTCAGTTCTGACCCTCCAACAGTGCAGCACTCCCTCAGTACTGACCATCTGACAGTGCAGCATTCCCTCAGTACTGACCCTTTAACAGTGCAGCACTCCCTCAGTACTGATCTACTGACAGTACAGCACTCCCTCAGTACTGACCATCTGACAGTGCAGCATTCCCTCAGTACTGACCCACTAAAAGTGCAGCACTCCCTCAGTGTTGGCCGTCTGACAGTACAGCACTCCTTCAGTGCTGATCCTCTGACAGTGCAGCACTCCCTCAGTACTGACCCTCCAACAGCACAGCAATCTCTCAGTACTGACCCTCCTTCAGTGCTGATCCTCTGACAGTGCAGCACTCCCTCCGTACTGATGTTCTGACAGTGCAGTGCTTCCTCAATACTGACACCCCAACAGTGCAGCACTCCCTCAGAACTGACCGTCTGACAGTGCAGCACTCCCTCAGTACTCACCCTCCAACAGTGCAGCATTCCCTCAGTACTGACGCTCTAACAGTGCAGCACTTCCTTGGCGCTGACCCTCTGACAGTGCAGCACTCCCTCAGTACTGACCCTCCGACAGTGCAGCACTCCCTCAGTACTGACCCTCCAACAGTGCAGCACTCCCTCAGTACTGACGCTCTAACAGTGCAGCACTTCCTTGGCGCTGACCCTCCAACAGTGCAGCACTCCCTCAGTACTGACCCTCCAACAGTGCAGCACTCCCTCAGTACTGACCATCTGACAGTGCAGCATTCCCTCAGTACTGACCCTCCAACAGTGCAGCACACCCTCAGTACTGATCCGCTGGCAGTGCAGCACTCCCACAGTACTGTCCCTCTGACAGTACAGCATTCCCTCAGTACTGACCCTCCAACAGTGCAGCACTCCCTCAGTACTGATCCGCTGACAGTGCAGCACTCCCTCAGTACTGACCCTCCAACAGTGAGGCACTCCCTCAGTACTGACCGTCCGACAGTGCAGCATTCCCTCAGTACTGACCCACTGACAGTGCAGCACTCCCTCAGTGTTGGCCGTCTGACAGTACAGCACTCCTTCAGTGCTGATCCTCTGACAGTGTAGCACTCCCTCAGTACTGACCCTCCAACAGTGCAGCACTCCCTCAGTACTGACGCTCTAACATGGCAGCACTTCCTTGGCGCTGACCCTCCAACAGTGCAGCACTCCCTGAGTACTGACCATCTGACAGTGCAGCATTCCCTCCGTACTGACCTTCCAACAGTGCAGCACTCCCTCAGTACTGATCTACTGACAGTGCAGCACCCCCTCAGTTCTGACCCTCCAACAGTGCAGCACTCCCTCAGCACTGACCCTCCGACAGTACAGCGCTCCCTCAGTACTGACCCTCCAGCCATGCAGCACTCCCTCAGTACTCACCCTCCGACAGTGCAGCACTCCCTCAGTACTGACCCTCCAACAGTGCAGCACTCCCTCAGTACTGACCCACTAACAGTGCAGCACTCCCTCAGTGTTGGCCGTCTGACTGTACAGCACTCCTTCAGTGCTGATCCTCTGACAGTTCAGCACTCCCTCCGTACTGACCATCTGACAGTGCAGCGCTCCCTCAGTACTCACCCTCCGACAGTACAGCGCTCCCTCGGTACTGACCCTCCAGCCATGCAGCACTCCCTCAGTACTGACCCTCCAACAGCACAGCAATCTCTCAGTACTGACCCTCCTTCAGTGCTGATCCTCTGACAGTGCAGCACTCCCTCCGTACTGACCGTCTGACAGTGCAGCGCTCCCTCAGTACTGACCCTCTGACAGTGCAGAGCTTCCTCAGTGCTGACCATCCGACAGTGCAGAGCTCCCTCAGTGCTGACCCTCCGACAGTGCAGTTCTTCCTCGGCGCTGACCCTCTGACCGTGCAGCACTCCCTCAGTACTGACCCTCCGACAGTGCAGAGCTCCCTCAGTGCTGACCCTCCGACAGTGCAGCGCTCCCTCAGTACAGACCCTCCAACAGTGCAGCACTCCCTCAGTACTGATCCTCCGACAGTGTAGCACTCCCTCAGTACTGATCCCCCAACAGTGCAGCACTCCCTCAGTACCACCCTCCGGCTATGCAGCACTCCCTCAATACCGACCCTCTGACAGTGCAGCACACTCCCAGCACTGCAATGCAGCGACAGCTTGGACAATCTCCTCGAGTCTCTGGACTGGCGCTGGGACCAATGATCGTGTAATTCAGAGGCAAGAACAGGGACTGACCCTCAATCTCCTTCTCTCTGTCAACCTCCTTGCAATCTGGTGACTCAGCACTGACCGGACATGCAACATGAGATATTCCTGTCGTGTTTGTCTCGGTCCCAGAGTGGATGGTATACTGATGCACTGAACGATAAGGTTATGAATTGGGACTGTGCTGAGGGGTGAATGGCCACATTCTGAGATTCCAAATGCAGCTCCCAGCACCAGCCTCTCCCCAGCGCCCTGACAAATACAGTCCTCAATCATCAATTGATTTCTTCTCCCGTAACTGACTATTGCAAATGCTTACAGTAAATCCCAGCGCATCAAAGCAAATTGCTGCATCTTTGACTCTTGTTACACAGCAGAGTTAGACCAGGAGGAGCGCAGAGATCTTGGAGGGTTTTTGAGGATGGAGGGGTTTACAGAGATAAGGAAAGGTGTGGCCACAGCGGGATTTGAACCCAAAGATGAGAATATTAAAAGCGAGGCATTGGGCTGGGAGTTTAATGTACATCAGCAAGCACAGGGGTGATGGGTGAATGGGACTTGACCCCAATATGAGACCACATGTTAAACTGTGCAGGGGGAAGAAAAGGTGAGGTGGTTTGGGGGAAAAACGGATCAATGTTTTCTTATGCTAAGTGCAATGAGTTTCTCAGGGTGTGTTTAGTTGACATGATGCAGTTTTGTTTTACATCGATGCTGGAGATCCAGTCAAAGCATGGGCCCGAACGCCAGATCAAGATTGTTTTATGAGGAGAGATTGAGGAAACTGGGTCTGTATTCTCTAGAGTTTAGAAGAATGAGAGATGATCTCATTGAAACTTACAAAATTCTTATAGGGTGTGACAGGGTGGATGTGGATAGGATGTTTCCCCTGGCTGGTGTGTCTAGAACTAGGGGACACAGTCTCAGAATAGGGGGCAGGCCGTTTAGGGACGAGGTGAGGAGGAATTTCTTCACCCAGAGGATGTGAACCTTTGGATTTCTCTATCCCAGAGGGCTATGGACACTCAATCATTGAGTATATTCAAGATTGAGATTGATAGGTTTCTACATACTAATGACATCGAGGGATATGGGGATAGTGGGGAAAGATGGCTGACAGGTAGATGATCAGCCAGTGATGTGTTTGAATGGTGGAGCATGGTCAACCGGTCAAATAGCCTACTCCTGTTCCTATATTTCTATAGCATTGGAGGTTGCTGTCTGGAGTCAGATTGAACCCTGAACACTTGAATAGACACTAAATAAACTTAGCTTTGGTGCAAAATGAAACAAAAGGCAAAATACTCTAACATTATGTATTTTCCAAACCTGTGACCTCTACCATCTAGAAGGACAGGGCAGCAAATACATGGGAACACCACCACCTGCAAGTTCCCCTCCAAGCCACACACTATTCTGACTTGGAAATATATCACCGTTCCTTCACTGTCACTGGGTCAAAATCCTGGAACTCCCTTCCTAACAGCACTGTGGGTTTACCTACACTACATGGACTGCAGCGGTTCAAGGAGGCAGCTCACTACCAACTTCCCAAGGGCAATTAGGGATGGGAAATCAATGCTGACCTTCCCAGTGACACCCACATCCCATGAAAGAATAAAAAAAACACACATGGTGTGGGTTATAAATAACATTCAGATTGTTGTGTACACAGATGCTGTTTTTGTCAAGATTTAGATGTGTCTTTGATGAGTGCTGGTTGTGAGAGCTAATGAGAACAGACAGCAGTCAGTGGACAATGACGTATGTGTGGTGGCAAGAGGGAAGGTATAGACCGGACTGTTCATTGGTCAGACACTGTTGTCGCGAGCAGATCTCTTGTATCAAATCAACCTCCCTTCACTTCTCCATCAAGAAAGCAAAGTTACACGTGTATATTTACTGAACAAACACCAACCACTATTCAATGTAAAATGTTTCAATTTCCCTCCTTCACCAAAGTTGGGAAATTCTTCCGTGAACCTACCCAACATGACACATCTTCATGCAGCTTCTCAATTCCTGCTCAGCAGTCACATGTGGATCTGACTTCATCAGAAAATATTCCTGAGGCACACCCACAGTGCTGTTAAAGAGGGACTTCCAGGATTTTGACCCAGCGACAGTGAGGGAATGGCGATATATTCCCAAGTCAGGATGGTGAGTGACTTGGAGGGGAACTTCCAGTGGTGTTCCCATCTATCTGCTGTCCTTGTCCTTCTAGACAGTAGCGGTCGTGGGTTTGGAAGGTGCTGTCGAAGGAGCCTTGCTGAATTCCTGCAGAGCATCTTGTAGACGGTACACACTGCTGCTACTGTGCATTGGTGGTGGAGAGTGAATGTTTGTGGATGTGGTGCCAATCAAGCAGGCTGCTTTGTCCTGGATGGTGTCAAGCTTCTTGAGTGCTGTGGGAGCTGCACTCATCCAGGCAAGTGGAGAGTATTCCATCACACTCCTGACTTGTGCCTTGTAGATGGTGTACAGGCTTTGGGGAGTCAGGAGGTGAGTTACTTGCCACAGGATTCCTAGCCTCTGACCTGCTCTTGTAGCCACAGTATTTATATGGCTAGTTCCGTTCAGTTTCTGGTCAATGGTAATGCCCAGGATGTTGATAGTGGGGGATTCAGTGATAGTAATGCCATTGAATGTCAGGGGGTGATGGTTGGATTCCCTCTTGTTGGAGATGGTCTGGCACTTGTGTGGTTTGAATGTTATTTGCCACTTGTCAGCCCAAGCCTGGATATTGTCCAGGTCCTGGAAGAGATTACAGAGATAGGGAGGGGCAGGGCTATGGAGGAATTTGGAAAGAAAGATGACAAGCCAGCGATCCTGTGGTGACATAAAGTTGACATAAGGAGGTTGGAGTTGGAATGCAGCAGTGATGAACTATTGCCCAAGTTTGGGTACAGGTGTGGCAATCGAGAGAAGTCCAGAAGCTATTTGGAGAGTATCAGAGGATGCACTGATGGAAATATTTCTGTAGGAATGAAGATCGAGGAGGTCCTGCAGAATCGATCAGGGGGCCAACAAATGGTGGTGAGTTCAGAGGATGCAGCCTCCTGAGACCTCCTTCTGCCCGCAGTGTGAAGCTCTGGTCAGGAAGCAGTCTATGGAGGAATCTGAAAAGCCAGAGGAATCAGTAAGACCGTCAGAGGCTCACTGGGCAACAGCAGCTTTAAAGAGGCAAGCTTTCCAACAAGGACAGAAAACACTGGAAATACTCGGCAGCTCAGAGCACGTCAGAGAAACAAACGTTTCAGCTCGATAGCCACTCCTGATGAAAGGTCGCAGGCCTGAAACATGAACTCGGTTTCTCTCTCCACAGACGCTGTCTGGCCTGCTGAGAGTTTCCGGCACTTTCTGTTGCTGTTTCAGATTTCCAGCACCCGCAGTATTTTACTTTGGGCTGTGAAGCATTTTGGGATATCGTGAGATAGTGAAAGGCACCAAAGAAATGAAGACCCTCCCTTTACTTCTTTTCAAACTGGCTTCCTTTCTTGGTTCATGATAGATTATGGATGACACGCCAAGTAACAGGTTCCACAGTACGCGTAGGCACAGACACACAGAAATATTTGGGTGACATTACCCATTAACAGAACCAAGGTCATTCTTTGCACCATTTAGTTTTATTGCAGTACAATGCGGGCTGACCGAAAGTCACAATTCTTTCAGCTGGTTATTGATTGAACTGGGCCACATCGAAACATGAGGGAGATTCCAGTTCCACATCCGTGAAACAGTTGATTAGCACCTTTTCCTTCCTGCTCGTGCAGCAAAAGACCACAAGACTGATCCCCAGGTCAGGCAGAGTGAGTCATAGCACTTTAAAGATGCAGGAGACCATTCGGTCCATTGTGCCTGTGCTGGCTCTAGGTAAGAGTTATTCGATTAATCCCCGTTCTTTTCTCAGAGCCCTGCAAACCTTTCAGCCTGTTTCCCACTTTTCCCAACTGCTTTGTCCACTTTCCTTGAGGAAAGGAAGTAGATTGGAATGTTAACTCGGATGCTGATCCACCATTTCTCGTTGTGCGCCGCCCCACAAGCTGAATTTCACCCACGACAACTCAGATCCTAACTGAGCACCAAACATACCACCTCAACCATGATGGCAGCTTTACTGACAGTTGCCCTAAATTTGTGAATTGTTTCATGAAGCAACATAAATTCTGTCATCTAACATGTTCATAGATTTTGTTCATTTTTTCCACTTTCTTTCTGCCAATGAAGATGAACCATTTCATCACCCTTCAATAGGTATTATTATTAACCTAATTATTATTATCAATACCCCAAGTAGGTGTTATTAATTGGTGAGTCTTAACAATTGGCAACAGGTTTGTGAGGGGGGTGGTGATAAGCTGTTAAAGCAAAGTACAAAAGCAAAATACTGCAGATACTGGAAATCTGAAATAAATCCTGGAAAAACTCAGCAGGTCTGGCAGCATCTGTGGAGAGAGAAACAGAGTTAATGCTTCAGGTCGATGACCTTTCAGCAGAACAGAAGGAAGGTAGAAATGTTAGAGCTTTTCAGCCGTTAGAAGGAGGGAAGAGACAGGAAGAACAAAAGAGAAAGACTGTGATAGGGTGGAGGGAAGGAGAGATTAAGATAATAGATTTCATGATGCAACAGCCAAAGAGAGTGGTAATGGGTATAGTAAAGGGACAGGTCCAGATGAGGTGTGAATGGTGACATAGCAACCATCTGAATGAAAATGAAAGGGTAAAGAAAGAAACAAGCCAGCAAAACAAAACAAAAATACACATAGAACAAGATGGGGTCGGGGGTTGTTGAACTCAATATTGAGTCCAGAAGGCTGTAGAGGACCAAGACAAAAGATGAGGTGCTGTTCCTTCACTGGAGCACTGCCACAGGCCAAGGACAGAAAGGTCAGAGTGGGAGCAAGGTGGAGAATTGAAATGACAAGACAGGAAGCGTGGGGTTTTGAGCAGAGGTTCTGCAAAGCAGTCACCCAGTCTGCATTTGATCTCCCCAGTGTAGAGGAGACCACGTCGTGAACAGCGAATACTCTATAAAAACTGAAAGAAGTACAAGTGAATCACTGTTTCACTTAGAAAGCGTGTTTGGGGCCTTGGATGGTGAGAAGGTTAGAAGCAGAGTAAGAGGTTATGCAAAAGTATTATATATGTCCTAATGAAAAGGGTAAATTGTGGAAGAAATTTGCTTGGACCAAATCCCTATTAATCAATCCCCACTGTTCTAATGCTTAACGTAAAACAAAAAAATTGCATTTACATAGTGCCTTTCACATCCCAAAGCGCAACACAGCCAATGAAGTAATTTTGAAGTATAGTCATGGTTGTAATGTAGGAAACATGTCAGCCAATTTGCACATAGCAAGATCCCACAAACAGCAATGTGATAATGACCAGATCATCTGTTTTTAGTGATGTTGGCTGAGGGATAAATGCTGACCGGTATAAACTCCCCATACTCTTCTCCAAGTAGGACTATGGAATCTTCTACATCCACCTGAGATAACAGACAAGGCCTTGATTTAACCTCTTACCTGAAAGGCAGGACCTGCAATATTGCAGCACTCCCTCAGTACTGCACTAGGAGTGTCAGCCTAGATGTTATACTTAAGTCTCTGAAGACGACTGACTCTGGTGAGCCACAGCCGACAGAGGATTGCACTGTTACGTGATGCATATGTGGACACAGACTGAAGAACCTTACACTCAAGATAAAAATATGTTTTTAATAGAATGTGTTTGGGTTTTTAGAAATTATTATTGCACCTTTCCCTCCACATTTATCATTCTTTTTCTCCTCTAGAAGGTACTGGTGCAAGTTGGATTCCAGAATAGCCACAGTCCTTTTGTACTTCGACCAGGTTCATGTGGACCCTGAAACGTGGATGTCCACAGGCTACTGAGCCATCCTTGACTGTCTCCCATCGTTCAGCCTCTGTAAAACTTCAGCACTTTCAAAACTCACGCCAATTACCCATCATCTCTGTGCTCGTTGACTTACATTGGCTAATACGAACGTATTAACAAGGAGCAAGAGTAGGCCATTCGGGCCTGCTCTGCCATTCAATAAGATCATAGCTGATCTGATTGTGGCCTCAGCCCCACTATCCTGCCTGCCCTCGATAAACCTTTGATTGTTGAGTTAGTCAAGAATCTATCTACCTCTGCCTTAAGGATATTCAATGACCCTGCCTCCACTGTTTTCTGGGAGAAGGAATTCCACCTACTCACGATCTCTGAGAGAAAAAATTTTTCCACATCTCTGTCTTAAATGGGAGACCCCTTATTTTTACCTGTATCCCCTAGTTCTAGTCTCTCCCATAAGAGTAAACATTCTTTCAGTGTCCACTCTTGTCAGCTTGGTCCTGACAAGTGGCAAGCGACATTCATGCCACACAAGTGCCTGGCAATGACCATCTCCAACAAGAGAGAATCTAACCATCACCCCTTGACTTTCAATGACATTACCATCACTGAATCCCCCACTATCAACACCCTGGGGGTTACCATTGACCAGAAACTGAACTGGACTAGCCATATAAATACTGTGGCTACAAGAGCAGGTTTGAGGCTAGGAATCCTGTGGTGAGTAACTCACCTCCTAACTCCCCAAAGCCTGTCCACCATCTACAAGGCACAAGTCAGGAGTGTGATGGAATACTCCCCACTTGCCTGGATGAGTGTAGCTCCCACAACACTCGCCTGACACCATCCAGGACAACGCAGTCCACTTGACTGGCACCACATCCACAAATATTCACTCCCTCCACCACCGATGCACAGTAGCATGAATGTGTACCATCTACAAGATGCACTGCAGCAACTCACCAAGGTTCCTTAGACAACACCTTCCAAACCCATGACCACTACCATCTGGAAGGACAAGGGCAGCAGATACATGGGAACATCACCACCTGCAAGTTCCCCTCCAAGCCACTCACCATCCTGACTTGGAAACATATCGCTGTTCCTTCACCGTCGCTGGGTCAAAATCCTGGAGCTCCCTCCCTAACAGCACTGTGGGTGTACCTACACCACATGGGCTGCAGTGGTTCAAGAAGGCAGCTCACCACCACCTTCTCAAGGGCAACTAGGGATGGGCAATAAACGCTGGCCTGGCAGTGACACCCACATCCCATGAATGAATAAAAAAAACTGTCAAGTCCCCTCAGGATCTTATATGTTTCAATAAGATCACCTCTCATTCTTCTAAACTCCAATGGGTATCGGCCCAACCTGCTCAACCTTTCCGTCATGCCAGGTGTCAGTCAAGTGAGCCTTCTCCGAACTGCTTCTAATGCAATTGTGTTCTTTCTTAAATAAGACGACCAAAACTGCACACAGTAGTCTAGATGTGTCTTGTACAACTGTAGCAAAACATCCATCTTTTTATATCCCATTCCCCTTTCAATAAATGACAACATTCCATTTGCCTTCCTAATCACCTGCTGTATGTGCAGACTAACTATTTGCGATTCATGTATCAGGACACCCAGATCCCTCTGTACCTCAGAGTTCCAGCAACACCTCCATTTTAAAATTCTCACCCTTGTTTTCAAATCCCTCTGTGGCTTTGTCCCACCCTATCTCTGTAACTCTCTCCGGATCTCCACGACTCTCCAAGACCTCCGTCATCCTCCAATTCTGGTCTCTTGCATATCCCCAATTTTCAATTTTCACCCCATTGGTAATCTAGAGTAAATGCCTAATTGGAGGAGGGCCAATTTCAACAGGGCGGGAATGGATCTTTCCCGGGTAAATTAGAATTAAAGATTGGCAGGCAAACCTGAAATTGAACAATGGGCCAGCCTTTTAAGAGATAAAACAAACAGATACATGATGAAAAAGAGAACGGTGAAGCTGAAAAATGGTGGATAATACAAGTGAGAACCAGGCTGAATATAGAAAGTTTAGAGAGGATGTGAAAAAGGGTAATGAGAGAAGCAAAGAGAGAGAATGAGAAGAGACTGGCAGCTAATATAAAAGGTAGTCCAAGAGTCTTCTTTAGGCATATAAATAGTAAAAGGGCTGTAAAGGGAGGACTGGGGCCAATTAGAGATTAAAAAGGGGATTTAGGCCTGGAGGCAGATGCATGGCTGAAGTATTAAATGAATACTTTGCACCAGTGTTTAAGTAGGAAAATGTCCTGCCCATATTGAAAGAGGAGGCAGCTGAGACAATAGATGGGCTAAAAATTGATAAGTCACCAGAACCAGATGGGATGCACCTGAGGACACTGAGGCAAGCAAGGATGGAAATTACAGAGGCACTGGCCACAATCGTCCAATCAGGGGAGATGCCAGAGGATTGGAGAATTGCAAAAATTACCCATTTGTTCAGAAATGGGTGTAAGAATAAGCCCAGCAACTACAGGTCAGTCAGTTTAACCTCAGTGATAATAAAGATTTTAGGAAGGATAATTAGGGACAACTTTAACATTCACTTGCATAAGGAAAGCTAGGCATGGATTTGTTAAGGGCAATTAATGTTTAACTAACTTGATTGCATTTTTTTGATGAGGTAATGGAGGGTTGACAGTAATGTGGTTGATGCAGTGTACATGGACTTCCAGAAGGTGTTTGATAAAGTGCCATATAATAGACTTTCAGCAAAGTTAGGGCCCATGGAATAAAAGGGACAGTAACAACACGGATGCAAAGTGGCTGAGTGACAGGAAAAAGAGACTGGTGGGGAACAGTTGTTACTTGGGCTAAAGGAAGGTATACAGCAGGGTTCCCCAGGGGTCTGTAATAGGACCCCTGCTCTTCCTGATATATATTAATGACCTTGACTTGGGTGTACAGGGCACAATTTCAAAATTTGTAGATGATGCAAAACTTGAAAGTGTGAGGAGGATAATGTAGAACTTCAAAAAACAGACAGGTTGATGGAATAGGCTGACGCATGGCAGATGAAATTTAATGCAGAGGATTGTGCAGTGATACATTTTGGTAGGAAGAACGAGGAGAGACAATATAAAATAAAGGGAACAATTCTAAAGGGGTGCAGGAACAAAGCTAGGGGCCTTGGGGTTTAAATGCATAAATCATTGAAGGTGGCAGGACAGGTGGAGAATGTGGTTAAAAAGGCTAATGTGATCCTGGGCTTTATAAATAGAGGCATACAGTATGAAAGCAAGGAAGATATGGTGAACCTTTATAAAACTCTGGTGTTGAGGCCACCATGTCAAATCTGGGCATTGCGCTTTAAGAAGAATCTGAAGGCTCTAGAAGGGTGCAGAAAAGATTCAAGAGAAAGGCTCTAGGGATGAGGAACTTTAGTTACATAGATAGGTTGGAGAAGCTGGGACTGTTCTCCTTAGGGTAGGGAACGTTGAGAGGAGATTTGATAGAGATTTTTTTTTTAATCATTCGCGGGATGTGGGCTTTGCTGGCTAGGCCAGCATTTATTGACAATCCCTAGTTGCCCTTGAGAAGGTGGTGCTGAGCTGCCTTCTTGAACCGCTGCAGTCCATGCGTAGGTACACCCACAGTGCTGTTAGGGAGGGAGTTCCAAGATTTTGACCCAGTGACAGTGAAGGAACAGCGATATATTTCCAAGTCAGGATGGTGAGTGACTTGGAGGGAAACTTCCGGTTGGTGGTGTTTCCATGTGTCTGCTGCCCTTGTCCTTCTAGGTGGTAGTGGCCGTGGGTTTGGAAGGTGGTGTCTAAGGAGCCTTGGTGAATTCCTGCAGTGCATCTTGTAGATGGTACACACTGCTGCTACTGTGCATTGGTGGCGGAGGGAGTGAATGATTGTGGATGTGGTGCCAATCTAGTGGGCTCTTTTGTCCTGGATGGTGTCAAGCTTCTTGAGTGTTGTTGGAGCTGCACTCATCCAGGCAAGTGGAGAGTATTCCATCACACTCCTGACTTGCACCTTGTAGATGGTGGACAGGCTTTGGGGAGTCCGGAGGTGAGTTACTCGTCACACTATTCCTAGCCTCTGACCTGCTCTTGTATTTATATGGCTAGTCCAGTTCAATTTCTGGTCAATGGTAACCCCAAGGATGTTGATGGTGAGGGATTCAGTGATGGTAATGCCATTGAACATCAAGGTGCGATGGTTGGATTCTCTCTTGTTGGAGATGGTCTTTTCCTGACACTAGAGTGGCGCGAATGTTACTTGCCGCTTGTCAGCCCAATCCTGGATATTGTCCAGGTCTTGCTGCATTTGGACGTGGACTGCTTCAGTATCTGAGGAGTCACGAATGGTGCTGAGCATTGTGCAATCATCAGCAAACATCCCCAGTTCTGACCTTATGATGGAAGGAAGGTCATTGATGGAGCAGCTGAAGATGGCTGTGCTGAGGGACACTACCTTGAGGAACTCCTGCAGTGATGTCCTGGAGCTGAGATGACTGACCTCCAACAACCACAACCATCTTCCTTTGTAATAGGTATGACTCCAACCAGTGGAGAGTTTTCCCCATAATTCCCATTGACTCCAGTTTTGCTAGGGCTCCTTGATGCCACACTTGGTCAAATGCTGCCTTGATGTCAAGGGCATTCACTCTCACCTCACCTCGGGAGTTCAGCTCTTTTGTCCATGTTTGAACCAAGGCTGTTATGAGGTCAGGAGATGATTGGCCCTGGTGGAACCCAAACTGAGCGTCAGTGAGCAGGTTATTGCTAAGGAAGTGCCACTTGGTAGCACTGTCGATGAGCCCTTCCATTACTTTACTGATGCTCGAGAGTAGACTGATGGGGCTTTAATTGGCCGGGTTGGGTTTGTCCTGCCTTTTGTGTACAGGACATACCTGGGCAATTTTCCACATAACCGCATAGATGCTAATGTTGTAGCTGTACTGGAACAGCTTGGCTAGGGGCACAGCAAATTCTGGAGTACAAGTCTTCAGTACTATTGCAGGAATATTGTCAGGGCCCATAGCCTTTGCAGTATCCAGCGCTTTCAGGCATTTCTTTACATCACATGGAGTGAATCGAATTGGCTGAAGACTGGCATCTGTGATGCTGGGGACCTCCGGCACTTCTGGCTGAAGATTGTAGCAAATGCTTCAGCCTTATCTTTTGCACCGATGTGCTGGGCTCCACCATCATTGAAGATAGAGACATTTGTGGAGCCTCCTCCTCCAGTGAGTTTAATTTTCCACCACCATTCACGACTGGATGTGGCAGGGCTGCAGATCTTAGATCTGATCCGTTGGTTGTGGGATCATTTAGCTCTGTCTATCACTTGCTGCTTAAGCTGTTTGGCATGCAAGTAGTCCTGTGTTGTAGCTTTGCCAGGTTGACACCTCATTTTTAGGTATGCCTGGTGTTACTCCTGGCATGCCACTCTTCATTGAACCAGGGTTGATCCCCTGGCTTGATGGTAATGGTAGAGTGGGGGATATGCCAGGCCATGAGGCTGCTGATGGCCCACAGCACCTCATGGGTGCCCTGTCTTGGGTTACTAAATCTGTTCGAAATCTATCCCATTTAGCACAGTGGTAGTGCCACACAACACAATGGGAGGGTATCCTCAATGTGAAGGCAGGATTTCATCTCCACAACAACTGTGCGGTGGTCACTCCTACCAATACTGTCATGAACAAATGCATCTTTTTTTAAAAATTCGTTCATGGGATGTGGGCATTGCTGGCTATGCCAGCATTTATTGCCCATCTCTAATTGCACTTGTTCAGAGGGTATTTAAGAGTCAACCACATTGCTGTGGGTCTGGAGTCACATGGAGGCCAGACCAGCTGAGGACGACAGATTTCCTTCCCTAAAGGGAATTAGTGAACCAGATAGGTTTTTGCAACACTGGTTTCATCATTTGACCTTTAATTCCAGATTTTTATTGAATTCAAATTCCAACATCTGCTGTGGCGAGATTCGAACCTAAATCCCCAGAGCATTACCCAGCGATAATAAAACTACACCATCGCCTCCCCCTCAAAATCACGAGGGGTCTGGACAGAACAGCTAGGGAGAGACTGCTCCCATTGGTGGAAGGGTCGAGAATCAGAGGACACAGATTGAAGGTGATTGGCAAAAGAATCAAAGTCAACAAGAGAACAAGTCTTTTATGCAGCCAGTGGTTAGGATCTGGAATGTACTGCCTGAGAGTGTAGAGGAGGCGGATTCAATCACAGTTTTCAGAAGGGAATTCAATAAGTGCTCAAAGGGAAAATATTTACAGAGCTCTGGGCGACTGGGACAAGCTGAGTTGCTCTTGCAGACAGCTAGCACGAGCTCAATGGGACAAATGGCCTCTTCCTGTGCTGTAACCATTATTATCTGTGGCACAAACAACAACTTGTACTTATAGAGCAGCTTGTGAATTACTACATTAAAGGCGCTACATAAACTTAAGTTGTTATTGCTGAGAGTGTCAATGCCAAGTCCATCCACTTTCCAGCGGGGGACACTGGCCTGGCTCATCGACGATCCCCATCACAACCCTAGGGGCCCTGGAGCTAGTTGTAACGTTCCCCGCTCCCTTCTCAGCTAATAAAGGATCACAACTGGGCTCAGTTTCACTTTGAACAGAGCCTTCAGCAAGAGTAGATCCCTATCAGTTATGTATTCCTGTTGTACCAGTTTGTTCATTTTCACTATGATTCCAGCTGCTTGCTTGTGTAAATTTGCAAACTTTACTGCAGCCAGGATTAGAGCAGTTTTACTAAGGGGCTGCTACTGCTCAGCTGAACATCTACACAGGGCTCCAACACACGGTGAATGTGCTGAATGGTGCAATTGTTCAGTTCCTGAGCTGTGGTGATTGAAAGCGCTGCGAACACTGTGTGTTCACTGGAGAATGCAGGCAGCAGAAGTGTGCTGAGACTAATGCATCTATGAGTCAGCCTCCTCTTGCAGTAAATGTCAAATACTGTTAACTCATTCACTGCAGCATCTCAGCACCGCCCGCAAGGATAAGCTGATGCTGTACTGGTCACAATTATCTTTCAGACCACATTTTCCTGTATTTTACATTGAGTCAAACTACAAAACGAAGCAGTAAACTATAAATTCAACGCATAAATTCAGCAACACAACACATAGTACAAATATTCCAATCTAATCACAAATCAGCTTTGATCCCCCGTCCACGCAAACCCACAAAGAAAAACCACAATAAAGTGGCTAAAAAAAGAGTGGTCTGCTCCATTAATATATACTCCAATACTCTCTGGAGTTTAGAAGAATGAGAGATGATCTGATCAAAACAGACATGATCCTGAAGGGGTTTGACAGGGTAGACTCAGAGATGGTTTCCACTGGTTGGGGACTCTAAAACACGGGATGAAGAGCCGATCATTTAGGACTGAGATGAGGAGGGGTTGTGAATCTTTGGAATTCTCTACCCCAGAGAGTTGCGGGTGCTCCATCGTTGAATATATTTAAGGCTGGGGATGGACAGATTTTTGGTGTCTAGGGCATATGGCGAGTGGATGAGAATGTGGAGTTGAAGCCCAAGATCAAACATGATGGTATTAAATAGTGGAACAGGCTCAACGGGCTGAAATGTCTACTCCTGCTCCTACTTTTTATGTTCTTATGTTCTTAATAAACCTGGAGTCTTCTGTCCCAGAAGATTTCCCCTGATCCTGGAAATAGGAACTGATCATCAATAAATGCACTCAAGGCAATCTCCTCGTTCAGCCCACTGCCCCTTTGCTGGTTATTTGAAAGAGCTATGCAGTTAGTCCCACTCTCCCGCCTCTTTCCCCATGGTCCTGTGAATGTTTTTCCTACAAATATTTATCCAGTTCTCCCTTTAAAGCTATTACTGAATCCCCTTCCATCACCCTTTCAGGCAGTGCATTCCGGATCACAATTATTCAAAAAATTCTCCTCATCTCCCCTTCTCGTTTTTTTTTACCAAATACCTTACGTCAGTTTCTTTGACATCATAGGATATACTGCACAGAAACAGGCCATTCGACCCAACCAGTCCATGCTGGTGTTTATGCTCCACTCAAGCCTCCTCCAATCTTTCCTCATCTAAGTCTGTCATTGTAATTCCCTTCTCCCTCATAGGCTTGTCTCGTTTTCCCTTAAAAATATCAATACTATTTACTTCAACCACTCCCTGTGGTAGTGAGTTCCACATTCTCACCACTCTCTGGGTGAAGAAGTTTCTTCTGAGTTCCCTGTTGGATTTCTCAGTGACTATCTCATATTGACGGTCTCTAGTTATGCTCTTCCCCACAAAAAGAAACATTCTCTCTGTATCCACTCAATCAAAACCTCTCAACTTTCTAATGACCTCTATTGGGTCACCCCTCAGTCTCCTTTTTTCAAGCAAAGAGACCCAGCCTGTCAATCCTTTCCTGATCTGTAAACCCACACATTTCTGGGATCATCCTTGTAAATCTTCTCTGCGCTCTCTCCAGTGCCTCGATATCATTTCATAATATGGTGACCAGAACAGCACAAACCTCCTGCCAGCGAAATTGTCTATTGGATGATTTCCATTCCTAAAATCTTCTTTTCCAAAGGTTTTCCTCAATCTTCTCCAAATACTTTCCCACTTTCCACCCTCCTCTGTTGATGGAGTCCTGCTCTGTGGATTCTCTTAAAATCTGAACATTGGATGGTGAGTGCCGGTGAGTTTTTGATGTTCTTCCTCCTCCCTACAGCCTTCCGGGGGAGGCCTCCTCTGCGCCATATGTAATTGAAAATCCATTTCTAAAGAATCGCTTTACAATGTTATCATACAAAGGAAAACACCTCCCCATTTTGTTCAAATAATTCAGGGTAGAGATTATATTGGGTAAGGTACTTGTTCAAATGCTTACTTCACTCAAACTAAGTTCTTCTCTGTAGTTTTAACACAGATGCTAATCTATGTAGATTTACAAACGTATTAACAGACCACCAACAGCAATTTGATCAAAGTAAAGAAAGAACTTGCATTTATATAGCAACATCCACATTCTCAGGATGTCCCAAACTGCTTTATTGACAATGGATAAATTATGAAGTCTTTTTTTGTTCAGTAAACAGAAGCCAATCTGAGAAGTGGGATACTCTCCACTTGCCTGGATGAGTGCAGCTCCAACTCAAGAAGCTCAACACCATCCAGGACAAAGCAGCCCGCTTGATCAGCACCCCATCCACACTCCCTTCACCACCAGCACACAGTAGCAGCAGTGTGTACCATCCCCAAGATGCACTGCAGCAACTGGCTAAGGCTCCTTCGACAGCACCTTCCAAACCCAGGACCACTACCATCTAGAAGGACAAGGGCAGCAGACACATGGGTACACCACCACCTGCAAGTTCCCCTCCAAGCCACACACCATCCTGATTCGGAACTATATCACCGTTCCTTCACTGTCGCTGGGTCAAAATCCTGGAACTCCCTTCCTAACAGGACTATGGGTGTAGCTACACCACAGGGACTGCAGAAGTTCAAGGAGGCAGCTCACCACCACCTTCTCAAAGGCAACTAGGGATGGGCAATAAATGCTGGCCGAGCCAATACATGTTCATGTTTAGTTACCATTACATTCGTGTATAGAACTGATGAACCTATGAGGCTCTAAATCGTAGAGGTAATCTGCTAATACGCCCAGATCTTGTAATGGTAACCTTGTCTGGAGGCTTCTATAATTGCTCACAGTGATCTGTGGGATTGTCATTCTTGGATGTTGCTCCTGGTTGTATTTGGGATCTTGTCCTAGATGCAATAGGACTGTACAGTGGTTGAGAAGCGGCAATGGATTTGATTTGTTCTCGGTTACACCTCACCATTATGCCTTTGTGTGTAATGACTTCATAGGACTTTGGCTCCAAACAAATCCTTGTCACCTCGGCTGACTGCCAAGTACCTTCTGTGGGATCCTGGATGTGAACTTGTCCCAACTGTAAACTTGGCAATTCTGTACCTGCACTTTTATCGTGCACGTTGGTCATCTTCTCCTGTGGTTTTAAACGTTGCTCTCTAGTTTCTGACAGAGTAGAATGGGTAAGAGTAGGTACATTGGCCCCCACTGGTCTGCCAAACATGAGCTCTGCTGTGATGGAATAGTTACACATAAAGATGTGGCTTTCCGATATAACCTTGCAATGTGTAGATCTTGCTTGGTCTGTCTGCATTTGAGAATTATGGGTTTCACTGTGTGAATCATTCATTCAGCTAGGTTGTTAGATCTAGGGTAATGAGGAGAAGAAGTAGTGTGATTGATATTTCACTTCTCACACATATCCTGAAATGCCTTACCAATAAGTTGTGGACCATTATCCATAATGGTCTCTCGAGGCACACCAAATGGACTAAAAGTAGCACTTATGGTGTGTGTGACAGTTGTGCTTGACATTTTCTGCAATTGTCAAATAATGGAGTACTTGTAAAGTAGTTGATGTTGATGTTGAAGTCATTGCCATGGACATGAAAGAGGTTGGATATGATTTTGGATCAAGGATGGGTAGGAACTTCATGTGAGATCAGTGGTTCTTTGTGCTGACTTGGCATATACTCTTGACATGCCTCACACTTCATGACGACGACTTCAGTGTAATTATTTTTACCCGACCAATATAACTTCTCTCTTGCGAGTCTTCTCGTCCAATCTATGACCTTGTGTGAGTGATGAAGCAGTTGAAGAATATCAGGTCTCAAAGATTCCGGTATGATGACCTGCCTGCCTTTAAAAATAACTCTGGGAGATGCCTAGCTCATTCCATAAGACCAAAATGGTCCCACATGTTCACGGACATGCTGAATTGAATCAGACTATCTTTCAATGATGGTTTTCCACAGTTTCTACAGTGTGAAATTTTTCACCACTTCTTTTTGTAGCTGCTGGTGTTTGCATTTCGCAAAATGTATCAGATCAATGGACAGACTTGCATTCTCCTGCAAGTGTAATATTGCAACTGCCTTGAAGCTGCCACTTTTGTCAAAAAATTCTGGATATTTCAATGTTACTCTGTGAACTGAGGTGATAGGAGTAGTTCCTGAGGTTGATCTGCCTTATGATGTCTGACTGATTCCATGGATTGTCACTACTGCAAGGTCACACCATGCCGGTAGACCTGCAATTGCTTGGCCTTTAGTCTCCATGATGTAGAACATCTGTGACATCCAGGAGGATTGATTGTACTTACTCTCCAGGTCAATGGATCCTGCACATGGAACTAGTGAACTATTATACGCTGGAAGTTACAAAGTAGTAGGTTTCGCCATGGCCTTCCATGTCTGTGGATATATGTCTTTTAGAATCTGCAGGGGTAGTATGTTGGTACATGCCTCTGTGTCAATCTGGGCCAATAATGAATAGTTACCAACTTTCTAAGGGAAGATAATTCAAATCTTAGCAAACACTTCGAACGGTGACTACATTTTCCATGTGTTCACCGCTCTTCATCTTGTCATGCACATCATTGTCATTTTCTGGCTTGTCAGTCATCTCATGCATATGTTTATGACGGGATACCAGATGGTCGTTCTTACTGTTTGAAGGTCCCTGTTGTGTACGGTCAGTTTGGATCAGTGCACGGCTCTTTGTAGCTGCATCAGCCTTTGCTCTAGTCACTGCCGCTGCCAATGGCTCTTTCTGTCACATGCCTTGTAGAATTGGTGGAAAGCTGGGCATTTCCTTGGCGCAGAAGGCCACACCTTCCACACATCTCGCCAGGTTTGGGTGTCTTAGTGAGTATGTCAACAATTGGGGTTGTGTTTAGGACCTGCAAGCTTTTCTGACCTGTGAGGATCGCTTTGTACTTATGTCCATCCTTGAGTAGCTCTTCGATTCTATTGGGCTTGTCTGGCAGATCTCTCCGGAATGCTTCCATGGGAGTGGATGTGATCACCAACTCAACAATTCTGTCCACTAGCTCTGCATTTGAAAAATCACAGTCCGTACCCTTTTCTCCACACCTGCTGGTGAAGTGGTCTCTGAGTCTGTAGGTTGTTGTCGAAATGACATGAACTCGAGTTGATGAATACGGAAGTTTAACCTGATTCCGAATCAGTCTTCCAATGTAGTCTGTACCTTTTGGGGATCCTTTAGCTGTTCTGCTGTTAATCCTGACATGTTCAGCCTGTGTAAACCTTCATTCCCAATTGCTGGGTGAATTTTTATGGCTTGCTTGTCTGATTCAGACACACCTGTATCAAAGAAACCATAGCTCTGTCCCCTGTTTAAACATTCTGAATTCCGAAAGTAGGTCAGCTGCATCCCAATTTAAACTGGGGAATTTTGAGGACATTTTGACAATGTCCTTTTGACCTCCCTTCTTCTAAAGGAGCTGAGCTGAGTGTCATTTCATTTGCTTTTCTGAAGCTCCACCTGTTATAATCGCAACCTTCTTTGGTCCAATTTTTATGACTTTTTTTTGCCCACACCCTGGTCACTCACCTTTCCTGACTGAGTTGACCCAGTGCTGGTCCTCTATACACACTGTCCCACTCATGAAACTGACGGGCTTTGTGCTGCAATCTCACCACGAGAGATCTCTCTGCTTACCAGCTCTTTATCTGAGCACTACCCTGGCCTGTGTCTTCAAAGATTTTCTGTGCACTCACCGCAGTGCGACTTCAACACTGTCCAACGCTGCGAATTCATTGTGGTCTGTCCAGAACGTTGAGTGTTGTCTCATGCCATGTAGCACGATCTAAGACTCTTCACCATGTCGTACCTGTACTGAATCTTGCTGCCGGGCTATGTCGTTTAGAAGGAACCACTGCTGATCACTATGTCATGTTCTTTTAATGATAAAAAGGCATCAATCACTCATAAAGCATTGGGTAAACATGTTGTGGGTTCATTTATTGAGACAAGGTACATGGGAACATTTATACAGAGGTCCAAAGCTGGAAGGCACCAGCAGCAGAGCTGACTGCTGTGAGCTCTGCTCTAAGCAAAAGTGAAACGAAAATTGGATCACATGACACACTTTCTTCTAGTGATGTCATGCTGCAAACCCTTAAAGGTCTATTACAACAGACCTTAGGCATTGTTACAGGTTGGTACACCCTTGTATGGTGTAAGGGTTTGTGAAGATCCCTGGTCCTTTAAGCTGCAGCACAATAATTCTCGGTTTAGCTTCTAACAAGAAAAAACTCATGTGCTTCTTTAGCACCTATCACAACCTCAGGATAACCCAAAGTGTTTTACAGCCAATGGAGTATCTTTCAAAATGTCATCACTGTTGTAATTCAGGACTTGCAGCAGACGATTTGCATAAAAACAGATCCCACAAATAGCGATGTGATAATGACCAGATAATCAATTTTCATGATTTTGGATAAATATTGGGCGAGACCTCGGGGTGAACTCCTTGATCTTCTTCAAGATAATGCCATGGGAACCTGGGCAGAGAGAGCCTTGGTTGAATATCTCATTCAAAAACAGCACCTCAGGCAGAACACTGCTCCCTCAGTACTGACCCTCCGACAGTGCGGCACTCCCGCCATACTGATCCTCCGGCAATGCAGTGTCCCCTCAGTACTGACCCTCCAACAGTGCAGAAGTCCCTCAGCATAAACTCTCTGGCACTGGAGTGCTCCCTCAGCACTGACCCTCCGACAGTGCAGAATTCCCTCAGCATTAACTCTCCAACAGTGGAGCGCTCCCTCAGTACTGACCCTCTGACAGCGCAGGCTCCTTCAGTACTGACCGTCCGACAGCACAGGCTCCTTCAGTACTGACCCTCCGACAGTGCAGCACTCCCTCAGTACTGACCCTCTGACAGGGCAGCACTCCCTCAGTACTGACCCTCTGACAGTGCAGTGCTCACTCAGTACTGACCCTCTGACAGTGCAACACTCCCTCAGTACTGACCCTCTGACAGTGCAGCACTCCCTCAGTACTGACCCTCTGACAGTGCAGCACTCCCTCAGTACTGTATTGGGACTGTTAGATTTCAGCTTTGTGCTTGGGGCCCTTGAGTGGGACTTGAACCCACAAACCTCTGGCTCCCAGTTGAGAGTGCCAGGGCTGACGTGCTTGTGAAGTGTTCTCAATGCTGGAAGCACATTTCTTACACGTGGCCAATCCTGGGGATTTTTGTGGAGTTCTCAGCCCCTCACAACAGGTGAACCTGCCAAACCTCCAATGACAGTCAGAATGCTGAGGAAAATCCAGGGTCAAATGTCAACAGACTATTTGACTGTGTGAGGCATCACAGCTACATCTCCCCTTGACTTCACCCAACGTTCACTAATATCCATTTTCCTAGACAAATTACCAGATAATGATCAGAAAGCTGAAGCCTGGTTGATTTTACCCTCCATTGCCGGGGCACTCGAGATAACTGAAATATCTGCCTTGCTGTCCCAACTGAGCCCACACTTCCCTGGCCGAATTTCCAAAGCAGCCTCAGGAACCCAACGCCCAGATAAATTCTGGGTCCTGACTCCACACTGCAAACAGTGTTTCTATTGGGTCATGACCTTTAAATTCCAACGGCCTAATTGGCCAGGAGGCAAGCTCAGCAGCCAATGAGAGGCACCGGCCCCTCCAGGAGGCAGGAGCTGCCTGCCTGTTGCCAGCGGCAAAGTCAGGCAAAGTCAGGCACCGGCCATGTTGGGGACTGCCACTGCCTTGCTGCTGTGAGCAGGCAGCTCCCTGGAGGCTCGGCAGGTTACACTGGCGCAGGCTGAACAGTTTAAGACAAAGAAAAATAACTTGTGTTCGGCCCTGCACTGAGGCTGAAGGCTGGGCACAAATGTGCACCAGACTGTACGGGGTTCCCTGAAATTAAGTTTGAAAATTCCATTCTGCACTGGACAGGCTGCTTAACCAACCCTTTAAGGAGCTCAAGGGGCTGTTAATTGACAGCGAACGGATTCGCACTCACTCCCTCCGCTGGGTCCTTTAAAAATCACAGACCGTCCTGCAGGCCTCAGGAGTCCTGAAACAACGTCCAAGGCCTCAATCTTCAAATCATGCCCGTGCTTTGGTCCTGACGCCAGCAGCCATCTCAAAACCCAGCTCCTCAGCTCTGGGAGGCCAGATTTGATTCTCTCCTAAGCAATCACCAAGGCTTTCTGACACACTTCACCAGCTCATTTTTAAAACCAATCTCCTCCCTCATCCAGCCCTCAGCCGGGGTACGCAACCAGCCAGGTCACAACTGCTGTTGATACTCTCTGAGTTTCAGGAGGGAATGTTGGTTAGGACTCAAACATTTTTACCTGAGGCGTCACTGCCTCCTCTATATTCCAGCTCCCTCGAGATAGTGACCAACTTTCCATTGGTCTCCTTCGTGAATGATCTGTGGGGGACAGCAGAGTGACACATCTGTTCCACAATTTCTACAAGTTAGAATCATAACATCTTAGTACGATTTCAGCAAAGAAGGAGGCCATTCAGCCTGTCCTGTCTGTGCCAGCTCTCTACAAGAGCAACTCAGCTAGTCCCGCTAAACTGGACTAGCTATATAAATACTGTAGCTGAAAGAGCAGGTCAGAGGCTGGGAATTCTGTGATGAATAACTCACCTCCTGACTCCCCAAAGGCTGTCCACCATCTACAAGGCTCAAGTCAGGAGTGTGATGGAATACTCTCCACTTGCCTGGATGAGTGCAGCTCCCACAACACTCAGGAAGCTTGACACCATCCAGGACAAAGCAGCCCACTTGATTGGCACCCCATCCACAAACATTCACTCCCTCCACCACCATGCACAGTAGCAGCAGTGTGTACCATCTACAAGATGCACTGCAGGAATTCACCAAGGCTCCTTTGACAGCACCTTTCAAACCCATGAACACTACCATCTAGAAAGACAAGGGCAGCAGATACATGGGAACACCACCACCTGGAAGTTCCCCTCCAAGTCACTCACCGTCCTGACTTGGAAAAGTATCGCCATTCCTTCACTGTCGCTGGGTCAGAATCCTGGAACTCCCTTCCTACCAGCACTGTGGGTGTACCTACACCACAGGGACTGCAGCGATTCAAGAAGGCAGCTCACCACCACCTTCTCAAGGGCAACTAGGTATAGGGCAACAAATGCTGGCCCAGCCAGCGAAGCCCACATCCCGTGAGTGAATAAAAATAAACTCTCCTGCCTTTCTCATGTTGTCCTCCAAATCTTTTCTCTTCAGATAATAATCCAATTCCTTTAGGAAAGCCTGGATTGAATCTGCAGCCACCACACTCTCAGGCAGTACATTCCAGATCCTAACCACTCGCTGCATGAAAAAGCTTTTCCTCATGTCACTGTTGCCTGTTTTGCCAATCATCTTAAATCAGCGCATTGATTCTCCAGCCTCCCACCAATGGCAACACTTTCTCTCCATCTTTCTACTCTGTCCAGATCCCTCATGATTTTGAACACCTCTTCCATTTATCGTCTGCCTGTTTAAGAGGATGTTCAACATTTTCAATTGTCCCCCAGCCTCAACAGCTTTTTGGGAGAGAGAGTTCCAGATTTCCGCTCCCCTGTGTGCGAGGAGTTGCATCCGGACATCACCCCTGAACGGCCTGGCTCGAATTTTCAGGTTCTGCCCCCTTGTTCTGGACCCCCCCCGCAAAAACCAGGGGAAATAGTTTCTCTCTATCGACCCCATCAAATCCTTTAACACCTCGCTTCGAGAACCCCAAATTCTTCTTCACTCGAGGGAACGCAAGTCTCATCTGTGCAATCTGTCCTTCTAATTTAACCCTTTTACCCCCAGTATCATTCTGGTGAATCTGCACTGCACCCCCTCCAAATAGAGGAAAGAATGGTGCTGGAGTTCCGACTTCCGGGAGTTGTGGGGGGGGTGGTGGTGGTGGGGGCGGGGGAGGGGGGTTGTGTGGGGGGTGGTGGTGGGGGAGGGGAGTTGTGTGGGGGGCGGTGGTGGGGGAGGGGAGTTGTGTGGGGGGCGGTGGTGGGGGAGGGGAGTTTGTGGGGGGGGCGGTGGTGGGAGCGGGGGGAGGGGAGTTGTGGGGGGTGGCGGTGGTGGGAGCGGGGGAGGGGAGTTGTGGGGGGTGGCGGTGGTGGGGGAGGGGAGTTGTGGGGGGTGGCGGTGGTGGGGGAGGGAGGGAAATGTGGGGGGTGGCCGTGGTGGGGGAGGGGAGTTGTGTGGGGGGCGCTGGTGGAGGAGGGGGAGGGGAGTTGTGTGGGAAGCGGTGGTGGGGGTGGGGGAGGGGAGTTGTGTGGGGCGGCAGTGGTGGGTGTGGGGGAGGGGAGTTGTGGGGGGTGGCGGTGGTGGGGGAGGGGGAGGGGAGTTGTGGGGGGTGGCGGTGGTGGGGGAGGGGAGTTGTGTGGGGTGGCGGTGGTGGGGGTGGGGGAGGGGAGTTGTGGGGGGTGGCGGTGGTGGGGGAGGGGGAGGGGAGTTGTGGGGGGTGGCGGTGGTGGGGGAGGGGGAGGGGAGTTGTGGGGGGTGGCGGTGGTGGGGGAGGGGAGTTGTGTGGGGGGCGCTGGTGGAGGAGGGGGAGGGGAGTTGTGGGGAGTGGCAGTGGTGGGGGTGGGGGAGGGGAGTTGTGGGGAGTGGCAGTGGCAGTGGTGGGGGAGGGGAGTTGTGTGGTGGGTGATGGTGGGGGCTGAGGAGGGGAGTTGTGGGGAGTGGCGGTGGTGGGGGAGAGGAGTTGTGTGGGGAGCGGTGGTGGGGGCGGGGGGAGTTGTGTGGGGGCAGTGGTGGTGGGGGAGGGGGAGGGGAGTTGTGTGGGGGGTGGTGGTGGGGGAGGGGGAGGGGAGTTGTGTGGGGGGTGGTGGTGGGGGCGGGGGAGGGGAGTTGTGTGGGGGCAGTGGTGAGAGTGGGGGAGGGGAGTTGTGGTGGGTGGCGGTGGTGGGGGCGGGGGAGGGGAGTTGTGTGGGGGGTGGTGGTGGGGGAGGGGGAGGGGAGTTGTGGCGGGTGGCGGTGGTGGGGGAGGGGGAGGGGAGTTGTGTGGGGGCAGTGGTGAGAGTGGGGGAGGGGAGTTGTGGGGGGCAGTGGTGGTGGGGGAGGGGGAGGGGAGTTGTGTGGGGGGTGGCGGTGGTGGGGGAGGGGGAGGGGAGTTGTGTGGGGGGTGGCGGTGGTGGGGGAGGGGGAGGGGAGTTGTGTGGGGGGTGGCGGTGGTGGGGGAGGGGGAGGGGAGTTGTGTGGGGGGTGGCGGTGGTGGGGGAGGGGGAGGGGAGTTGTGGCGGTGGTGGGGGAGGGGGAGGGGAGTTGTGGCGGGTGGCGGTGGTGGGGGCGGGGGAGGGGAGTTGTGTGGGGGGTGGTGGTGGGGGAGGGGGAGGGGAGTTGTGTGGGGGGTGGCGGTGGAGGCGGGGGAGGGGAGTTGTGGTGGGTGGCGGTGGTGGGGGCGGGGGAGGGGAGTTGTGGTGGGTGGCGGTGGTGGGGGAGGGGGAGGGGAGTTGTGGTGGGTGGCGGTGGTGGGGGAGGGGGAGGGGAGTTGTGTGGGGGGTGGTGGTGGGGGAGGGGGAGGGGAGTTGTGTGGGGGGTGGTGGTGGGGGAGGGGGAGGGGAGTTGTGTGGGGGGTGATGGTGGGGGCGGGGGAGGGGAGTTGTGGCGGGTGGCGGTGGTGGGGGCGGGGGAGGGGAGTTGTGGTGGGGATGGGTTGGTGGAGGGGGTGTGGGGACCAGTGTTTGGCGCTCGAGGCCAGAGTAAGCTACGCTTTCCCCCTGCTGCCCCTCCCCCCTGCGATAAAGCAGTCGCCCCACTGACATTCTGGGTCTGAGCTGACACATGGAGAGTGGCCGGTTTGGTGAGGTATTGGAGGCTGGTGAACACCTTCAGGAGAGGGAACCACCCCAATAAAAACTAGAAAAAAATATCAACACAAACTAAGTAGATTAAAAAAGAGAGGAAGTTAAATTGAAGCATTGAATCCGTTGGGTGAAGCCTTTGTCTCAGATTATCACAGCTCTTTATCTTCACCCTGAAGTTGCCGAGCTGCTGTTAATGCCACAACTGTGGAGCCTGAGAACCGTTCCTTCACTTCCTGCCACATTCTCGATTCCAGGAAACGGATTTCACTCTCACCAAACGGCAGGTAAGTACAGGTGCACCTAACCAAACACACTGACACTGAGCAGAAGCAGGAAAATAGCAAAGGGTTTTAATAGAGTAAATGAGGAGACACTGTTTCCAGTGGCAGGAGGGTCGGTAGCCGGAAGGACACAGATTGAAGAGAATCGGTTAAAAAAAAAACAGAGGGGGAGATGAGGATATTTTCTTTTTTATGCAGTGAGTCGTCGTGATCTGGAAGTCACTGCCTGAAAAGGCAGAGGAAGCAGGTTCAGTAGAAACTTTCAACAGAGAATTGGATGAATACTGGAAAAAGGAATATTTACAGGGCTATCGGGAAAGAGCGGGGCGAGTGGGAGTAATTGGATAGCTCCTTCAAAGAACTGGCACAGGCGCAATGGGCTGAATGGCCTCCTTGTGCTCTACATGGTGACTAAAGTGGTCCCAGTTGCTCCTGTTGAACCCTGCTGGAGTCCGGGCCCATTCCACGCCTCGCTCAAGAGGATTTTTCATTTGTGGACTGAATACTTCAGCGCTGGCCAGTTGTTTGAGCTTGGGGAGTTACCATAACCCAGTGCACACACTCACATCCACCCTCGAAATAAAGACCAACTTTCCATCGGTCTTGGTCAATGATCCGTGTGTGACAGCAGAGTAACAGATCCATTCCACAATTCCTGCAAGTTAGAATCATGACATCTTAGAATGATTTCAGCAACCAGAGACAACCACAGCAATGAAGCTGCAGCTTTCACCCAAAACACGCAGCAGCAAGTTAATGCTGGAGACGGGGGCGCAGCAAACACCAACTCAGCAAAGCACACCCCAGCGAGACACAGCAGGGCGCAGAGATGAACACGGTGTGGTAACGGAAGCCAAACTGCAGGTTCAAACACGAGGGAGGTCCACCTTCAACTCCCAGGAAGGTCATGGCGGCACACACCACAGGGAAAGAAAGGCTAAGTCCACCCCAGGAATGAACGGAGTGAACATTCCCTTCGGAAAGGACAGGATGTCCGAACAAAGCAAGCGAGTTGTCGATAAAGAGGAATTCAACTCAAAGGAACGCAAAAGCAAGTCAGATGGAGACACCAAGTGCCAGAAATGCAGAATACTACGATTTCAACTCCAAACTAACAAGGTCTTCTCCATGCAACTGAGCCGACCACTCCTCCAAACGTGACAAGAATGAGATCTGGAGGAATAGTCAAGCCTCCAGACCGTCTTGTTGCATTAGGGTCTGGCACATATAGGGTTAATGTGGGTCTGAGTACAATGCCACCCTCACAACGATGTAAGAGAATATATGACCCGCACCTAGGGGTCAGTGTAGTGTTGGACAGAGCTGTGTGTGCAAGCAAGCATGGAGACAGCCCCTAGCTTGAATGCTTTACTGTATAAATGTACGTAGTTCTTGTAGTTAATAAATACATACTGTTCACCTACTTAAGACCACAAAGACTTCATTAAGACTTACTGAATGGTATCCTACACCCTACAACATGGTGGCAGCGAATGGAAAAACACAAAACCTCAACATAAATGCAGAGAAAACTTAAAATCCAGAAAGACTAAAGAAGTATTCAAAGAAGCGTTCTGACCTGAAGAAAAGCTTGAGAAACAGATGTGCAGAGGAAAATTGGCAGGAGAAGTTCCAAAGAAAGGCTTGGAAGCTGAATGCAGAAATTGAAAATTCCTCACTGCAGCAGAAAACTCCGTAGGATCTCTTGGAAGCCCAGCTTCAATTCCCAGAATGCAAAGTCAACAAACCTATCAGGGGCAAGCTAAAACTTTTAAATCCCAGGATACAGCAAGTCCTGAGAAACTTTCAAATAGTTCAGTGGTCACAAATTGCCATTTAGAAAACTCCGTTGGAAGAACCAGATTCCGGAGTCAACACCGAGATGGCTCCAAAAAGAAAAAAAATAATAATCAGTTCAGAAGAATCGCGGCTAAAGAATCAGCTTTAAAGACCAGCAAAGGCCAGGATTAGATTTTCGTGACCCTAAAGCATAGTGTTGAAACGGAGAAGCGTGTCACTCGGTGATCGAAGCAGCCGTTGTTTAAATTTTTTTCAAGGCTGAGCATGAGCGCCATTGCAGCGGGAGCCCGCCAAACTCGGTAAGTGCTGGAAAACCCTTTGTCGTCAAACGAGCAGCGGCGCCATCTTGAATTTCAGCCACTTCAGAGCTCTGAAGGAGAGTCGTACAGCCTCGAAATGTTAAGCTTGTTTCTCTCTCCACAAATGCGGCCGGACCTCCTGAGTTTTTATTTTAGTCAACACATTGCTTTATTCAGTCGGCCCGACAGCAGATGACATTATAGCTAGATTAGGAATCAATGAATCATCAGCTAAATTTGAAATAGCATTAAAATCATTCCTCGCTTATTTTAACTTAAGTAACAAAATCCTCGAGAGGGCTAAATTTAATAAGTGTGGCCAGCAGCCAGGGGAGCCTGTCGACTCATTCATTAATGATCTGTACAAGATGGCTGAAGGCTGCAAATATGGAGACTTGAAATCTGAACTTATCAGGGATAGAGTAGTTGTAGCAGTAGTGGACGATGCACTCTCAGACACACCACAAGCAAAGGAAGATCTGACCCTTGAGAAAGCTATCCAGATTGTTAGACTGTCTGAACTCTGTGTGCAGCGCAGGTCCATTTTAAGAGGAGAAAGTAAACCGTGGTCCAAAGGAAGCCCTTCAGTCCAGTTGGTTAAACAGCACCGACACCGGGATACTCCAGGCCAAGGGAAGCAATACAGTAGCTGACCAGTACAGTGACCATGCCAGCGCTGCGGAACAAAGCGCCCCCACAGGTGAGATCAGTGTCCTGCAAGTTCAGTCCAGTGCTTTCAATGGAACAGCATTGGAGACACCGACAAACTGTGCAAGACTAAAAAATCTAAATGTACAGAAGACCTAAAGATAATTCATGAGGTTGAGACTGCACACTGGGAGGGCACACACCCATACTTCCTGGGTGAGTCAAAGATCCAGGGTCTTTGTTTTGGAATGTGGACAGTTCGGTTAAGAGCCATTTCACAGACTTTAAATTGGACCCAGGAGCCAGTGTTACGGTCCTGTCAGACAGAGAGACATGGCTGGTGACCCAATAGCTGATACCACCGTGACACCCCTATACAGGGCAGGAGGAACAAAGCCCCTGGTGAAAGGCACCCGACAGACGACTCTGAGGTACAAGGATAAAAGCGTCAGAGAGACGCTGTTTGTGGTCCTCAGCCAGGACTGTTCACTGCTAAGCCGCGAAACCTGTGTCAAACTTAACCTCCTACAAAAAATTGACGAGGTCAACCAGCTCCAAGCATAAAATTCCCAAAGTTCTTTACAGGACTGGGGTGACTGAAAAACGCATATAGGATCACGCTGAGAGGGGATGCTAAACCCACGTGCCTGTTCACGGACACAGAAGATTCCCACCCACTCATAAAACAGGGGACGAGATGATAAACATAGAGTCATCTCCCCTGTCACACAACCAGCCACGTGGTGTTCTGGGATGGCCCCAGTCCCAAAACCGAATGGATCCATCCATATCTGCATCTACCTGACACAGCTCAATAAAGTCGTAGCCAGGGAAGTACATCCCATGTCCTCAGTGGATGAAATCCTGACTAAAGTCTCGAAGAGGATGGTGTTTACAACGCTGGACACCAACTGCGGCTTTTGGCAACTCCCTCTTGACGAAGAGTCCAGGCTGCTGCCCACATTCATTACCCCCTTCGGCAGATTCTGCTTTAACCTCCTGCCGTTTGGAATCACTTGGGCACCAGAGATATTCCAGCATACGATGTCGGCCATTTGCAGGGCCTACAGGGAGTCATTTGCCACGTGGACAATGTATTGGTTTACGGTACGAGGGTGAAGGAACGTGACAAGAGACTCACGGCAGTCTGAGAGCACCTGCAGGAAGCAGGGCTGACGCTGAATGAGAAGTCTGAGTTCTCCAAAACATCAGTTCAGTTCCCGGGCCACATCGGCAGCAATAAAGGCAACACGGCGGAGCCACAGGAAACTAAAACTATTCGCAAGTTCCCAACCCCATCCTGCATTCCAGACCTCCAGCAATTCTTGAGGATGGTGAACAAAACTTTGAGGCATCTGCTTATGAAGGGCCCAGGCAGGGCGCTGGGTCTCACATAAAGAGCAAGCATTCACTCGCGTCAAGGCCATGCTGCTGCCCATGGACATTCTGGCCCACTACAACCCAGCCCTGCCCACCACCATCACAGCGGATGCTTTGTCCTCAGGGCATGAGGTGGTCCCATTTCAGGAACAACTGGATGGAAGTTGCCAACTTGTTTACCACACCTCCAGGGGGCTGTTGGACGCTGAGACGAGATACAGTGTCCTAGAAAAGGAAGCCCTCACAGTCACTTGGGCATGCGAGAAGTTTTCAGACAACATCATCGACCTCAAGATCACTGTCAAAACAGACCATAAGCCACTAGTCTCACTGCTAGATCAGAAGGAGCTAGCAAAGATGCCTCCCAGAATCCAGAGGTTCTGCCTGCACCTCATGAGGTTTGTCTATGAGACGGTGTACATCCAAGATAAAAATTAAACGGAAGACACACTTTCCAGGACCATAGTGGACCATCCGACAAAACAGGACATCAATCTCATCAAAGAGCTGGAAACGTACTCCCAATTGTCAAGGAGACACCTGCCAGCAACCACAAGTAAACTCCAATAGATTCACCAGGAACAAATGGCAGATGAGGAGTGTGCCCACATCCACCATTACTGCCATTCAGGGTGGCCACAGCAGAGACCCAGTGGTGATACCAAGAAAGTTTGGCTCAAACACCAAACACTTTACGGTCACAGACGATCTCCTGATCTCAATGAGCAACTGGTCATCCCAGTTTCCCTTTGGCCGGAGATCCTTCAAACAATACACCAGGGCCGCCTGGGCATCACCAAGTGCAGGGAACCGGGCCAATCCGCTGTCTGGTGGCCAGGCATTCACAGGGTGATTGAGGACACCACAGCAGACTGCTGGGTCTGCGCCTCACACAGGGAGGACTAGAGAGAGCCCCTCATCCCCACGCAGTTCCCAGCAGGCCATGAGAGAGGCTGTTCAGTCTTCAAGTGGTAGATTACTTTTCCAGATGGCCTGAGGCGAAGCAACTATATATGACGACCACAGAGGCAGTAATTAAGGCACTGAAAGAGATGTTTGTGAGCCACGTCATTCCAGATGTGATCGAGTCCAATAAGGACCCACAATTTTCAAATCAGTACTTCACACACTTCACCACCACATCTGGCTTCCACCATCTCCCCGAGATACCCACAGTCATGAGGTGAGGCCGCACTGTAACAGCCTCCAAATAAAGAACGAGGACCTTCCCACAGTGCTGCTAACCCACAGCCCACCCCGTTACAGTGCAACCTGGCCCCATCCGAGCTCCTGATGGGCAGGAAACTGCGCACACAACTTCCAATCCTGCTGAAAAAACTCATACCAGGGTTGGTAACTGAGGATTACCAGGACATCCAAGCAAGAGAGCGGTCCCACAGGTAGAAGCAGGCTTCCGCCTACAACAGAAGGTACCGCGCCAGACACTCACCACAATTACAAAAGGATGACACGGTCTGGATTAAAGACCTCGAGATAGAGAGAGAGGGGGTTACTACCACCAGGAACAACGATGATCAGCCTAGTCCCACCTGTTTGGCACCCCAGAGGGTACAGTCAGGAGAAACAGGGGGAGTCTCCTCCTCATCCCTAGACTGCCTGTTCCCACGGTAAAGTGGAAAGACATCAAGGAAGATACCCAGATGCCCGAACAACCTCTAAATCAACAGAGTTTACCAGCGACGACAGAACCTACCACTCCTCTGACAGTCGGGTGAGTGAGATATGGGAAGGGTTACAAGGTTTCAGACCACCTGAACCTATGAACTCAGAGACTTGAAAGGGGGTAGATGGGGTAGCAATAACGATGTAAATACATGGGATAAACTAAAATAACTTGAAATACATTGGATAAAGAGTTGGGGGGTGGATGTGTAGTGTAAGGGTCTGGCACATGTAGGGTGAATGTGGGACTGAGCACAGTACCACCCACACGGTGATGTAAGAGAACACATGACTTGCGCCCAGGGGTCAGCCTAGTGTTGGACAGAGCCGTGTGCACAAGCAAGCATGGAGACAGCTCTAAGCTTGAACCCGTTACTGTATATATGTACTTAGCGCTTGTGATTAATAAATCCACACAGTTAACCCACTTAAGACTACATTAAGAGCTACCGATCGGAATCCAACCCGCAACAACACATCTGAATTTATAAAGTCAGACACTTGGGGGGTGGTGGGGAGAAGGGGTAGCATATAAAGAAAGATTATATTGTAAATATGTTAGTGGCAGGGAGTGTAATATAAGGGTGTTCAGCATTGCAAGGATTAATGTGGTAAAAGCAAAATACTGCGGATGCTGGAAATATGAAATAAAAACAGAAAATGCTGGAAAAACTCAGCAGGTCTGGCAGCATCTGTGCAGAGAGAAACAGAGTTAATGTTTCAAGACCATGTGACTCTTCTTCAGAGCTAAAGAGAAGTAGAAATGTGATGGAACAGGGTGAAAGAGACAATCGGAAATCCTATCAGAGAGAAGGGCAGTGAATTAAATACTAGGATAAAAGCAAAATACTGCGGATGCATGAAATCTGAAATAAAAACAGAAAATGCTAGAAAACCGATTGCTGAAGGACTCGAGAAGAGGAAGGGTAAAAACTGATTCCACTAATTTACCACTCCAGGTTTGGCTGTAACAGGTCTTTGTTGTGAATTTAGAGAGTCCCACCATGTATACTTTCAGATGATAAAGAATTAATCAGTCAGGTTTTCTGAGTTTAAAACACACACACACACACACACATACACTCAAACATGCACACACTCAAACACACACATACACTCAAACACACACACACAGACAGATACACACTCAAACACACACATACACTCAAACATGCACACACACACTCAAACAGATACACACTCAAAAACACAGACTCAAACACACACATGCACTCAAACACGCACACACTCAAACACACACACACAGACAGATACACACTCAAACATACACACATACTCTCAAACATGCAAACACAAACGCACACACACTCAAACACACACACACACAAACACAGACAGATACACAGTCAAACAAACACACACAGGCACACACTCAAACATTCAAACAGGCCAAACAGTCACACTCAAACACACAGACACACACACATTTACACATGCTGACCAACAGGGTACACTGAATGGTGATCAGGATTGACACGTGGTTGACTTTTTGCAGATTTCCTCCGGTGTTTGACCACAATGCTTCGGTAGCTCGATTGGACCATTTATTCGCTCTGTGAGAGCGAGTTACTCTCTTGCTCTCTCTCTCTCTCTCTCTGTGAGGGCGAGTTACTCTCTCTCTCTCTCTCTCTGTGAGGGCGAGTTACTCTCTTGCTCTCTCTCTCTCTCTCTCTCCGTGAGGGCGAGTTACTCTCTCTCTCTCTCTGTGAGGGCGAGTTACTCTCTCTCTCTCTGTGAGGGCGAGTTATTCTCTCTCTCTTTGTGAGGGTGAGTTATTCTCTCTCTCTCTTTGTGAGGGTGAGTTATTCTCTCTCTCTCTCTCTCTCTGTGAGGGCAAATTACTCTCACTCTTTCTCTCTCTCTCTCTCTCTCTGTGGGGGTAAGTTACTCTCTATCGCTCTGAGGGGGATTTACTCTTTCTCTCTCTGAGAGGGAGAGGACAATTTACTCTCCCTCTCGCCCTCTGAGGGGAATGTACTCTCTTTCTCTCTGTGAGGGGATTTACTCTTGTAGTATAACACTCTGGCACATACAGGGATAATGTGGGACTGCGTACTGTACCGCCCACACAGTGATGTAAGAAGGCACATGACCCAGGCCAGGAGGTCATTGCGTAGTTGAGCAGAGATGTGTATAGACTTAAACATGGAGACACCTAGCCTGTATCCCTTACTGTACATGTGTAAATAGTTCTAGTAGTTAATAAAGACCCACAGTTAACTAGTCTTCTCTGTAGTAGGAGACTACAGACTTATCTAAGACATACCATTCTGTAACCAAGACCCTCCCAACAACCCTCTCTCTCCCTCTCTGAAAGAAATTTACTGTCTGTCTCTGTCTGTGAGGGGGTTTGACTCTCTCTCTCTCTCTGTGTGGGGATTGACTCTCTCTCTCTCTCTCTCTTTCTCTGTGTGGGGATTGACTCTCTCTCTCTCTCTCTCTCTTTCTCTGTGTGGGGATTGACTCTCTCTCTCTCTCTCTCTTTCTCTGTGTGGGGATTGACTCTCTCTCTCTCTCTCTTTCTCTGTGTGGGGATTGACTCTCTCTCTCTCTTTCTCTGTGTGGGGATTGACTCTCTCTCTCTCTCTCTCTCTTTCTCTGTGTGGGGATTGACTCTCTCTCTCTCTCTCTCTTTCTCTGTGTGGGGATTGACTCTCTCTCTCTCTCTCTCTTTCTCTGTGTGGGGATTGACTCTCTCTCTCTCTCTTTCTCTGTGTGGAGATTGACTCTCTCTCTCTCTCTCTCTTTCTCTGTGTGGGGATTGACTCTCTCTCTCTTTCTCTGTGTGGGGATTGACTCTCTCTCTCTCTCTCTCTTTCTCTGTGTGGGGATTGACTCTCTCTCTCCCTGTGAAGGGGATTTACTCACTCTCTGTGAGGGGGATAGACTCTCTCTCTCTCTTTCTCTGTGAGGTGATTTACTCTTGTTGGGAGGTGTTGGTTACAGAATGATGTCTCTTAAAGAAATCTTTGTGGCCTTCAGTAGGTTAACTATAAATCTTTATTAACAAGTAGAACTATTTACACATGTACAGTAAAGGGTACAGGTTAGGAGCTATCTCCATGCTCTTACTCAATGCCACACTGAACCGTGGGTCTGGGTCATGTGCCTTCTTACATCACAGTGTGGGCGGTACTGTATTCAGTCCCACATTAACCCTGTATGTGCCAGACCCTTATACTACACCTCCCCCCAGTCTTTATCCAATCCAGATGGAGTTACATTAGTTTACTTCTTGTCTTATGTTGTTATCAATCTCATGCTTGTTTGAAATACATTGTTTTTAAAATTTAAAATTGTTTTTAAAAATACATTGTTGTTAGCACATTATTGCTAATACTACATTATTGCTATTGCTACATTATTGCAATTACTGTATTAGCATTATTACAACATTCTCACGACCCTGTCTACCCCTTGAAGTCCTTGAATTAAGAGGTTCAGGTGGTCTGGAGGCCTTATAACCCCTTCCACATCCCATTTGCTGTTCTGTCGGAGGAGTGGTCAGCTCTGCTATCTCTGGTTCTTCCTGTTGGTCTGGAGGTTGGACTGGCATCTGGGTTTGCTTTCATTCCTTTCTTCCATTCCTTCGTGGTGAATCGCACTTGGTTGGTTCAGCGGTTACGATGGTCGGTGGTTGTTGCTGCTGTAAATCGTTTCTTGGTGGGTGGACGAACATTGTGCTCGTCTCTGTGTCGCTTCTTTATTTTCTTACTTCTATGTGTGGGCCGTCTCGATGCCCCCTGTTGCTGAGGAAAGCGTTCCTGAGGTGAGAAGAAAGTTCCCCTCCGCTTTTTGTTGTCGAGAGACTGCTACCAGGTTCCAGCATCCCTTGTGGCCGTGGGTTGCTGGCTGGAAGCTGCGGTGTGTGTGCAGCGGGTGTTGTGTTGACCAGCTGTACCATTGGCATAGTTGGAGTTAGAGGCTTCTGGGACTGCTCATCTATCCCCTGTACCACTCCCACTAGGTGGGGGTGGGGGGGCATCATGGTTATCTTCTGGACGGTGGGCTGGTCTGACCACTGGGCGTTTTCTGGGACCTGCAATGAGATTGGACAAATCTGCTCCGCAAAGAGAGGGAAAGGAGTTCAGAGCTGAAGTCAGAGCCTGAATGCTCTTTAGTGTTCGAGTACCCGGCACCGTGCAGTACTGAGCGGCTAACGACAGTGATTGTCTCGGCATCTGTCTGGGCGAGATCCGGGGCTAGGCAGGCATCCCTGCTCGGGAGAGAGAAAGGCTGGTTACGGATGACGTCCATCAGCTCGAAGATCTGTTCTCGGCCGTACCTCAGTGGCTCATGTTAATGACTGAAAGTCGGATTTCTCCCGCTCCGTAAAGCGGAAGGTCCTTCGTTTGAAACCAGAGGCCTATGAGCCTTGGTTCATTGTCCAACAGGACTGTGACACTGGCACCTGAAACTAATTTAAAATTAGTTAGGTGGCCATTGAAAAAAACACCTGCACCCCAGAATCAGAAAGCACAATCTTCGACCTTACCCAGGAAGAATGGCTGTGTCTCTTCGGGGTTTTTGCTCTCGACTTTATGGATGACCTTTGGGCTTTTCTGTGCAGGGCTGCGGTTTTGACCTGCACAGTTTACCAGTGTGTCCCTGCCTGTTCCAGTGGAAGCACCGGGCCGTACTCGCAGGACACTGATCTCTCCTGTGAGGGCGCTTCACACCGCAGCGCTGGCAAGGTCGCTCTGCTGGGCAGTTCAGGAATTGCTTTCCCTGACTTGTGCCTTTGTGACCTGATAAACTGGACTGAGGATTGGCTTCTGCCCCATGTTATATTTCTCCCCTCAGGATGGTCCTGTATGGTTACGTAGTTCAGACAGTCTGACTAGCTGGATTGCCTTGTCCAGGGTTAGATCCTCTTTAACGTGTAGGTCTGCAGGTTTTTTGTTTAAGTCTGAAGCTATGCTGTATGTCAGGAAGGTTTTCAAACATAGACTCCCATTATGTGACTGCTCTGGGTTTTGGGTTACTCCGAATTGAGTTGGAAGCGTTGAATGGTGATCCATGTTAACATTATTAAAACTGTACGTGCAGCTTTTAGGGTTGACAGTCTTTCACAAGGGTGTCGCCATTGACTCTGAGTCAAAGGGACTTCCCGCGTTTGCCTGTTTTTGCGGGATCCACAAAATGGCAATGGCACGCTTCTTGAAGAAGACTCAAAATAATGGCTGCCTGGACCGGCTGTGTGCCGATTACTCTCATTCCGCGGTTTGCTGTAACGAGTTATGAGGTGTTTGAATTTAAAGTTATGCTTGGCATTTTCTGAGCTGGGCAGTCACGACCTTCGCGAGAGGTTTAAATAATTAATTCTTTTTCTGATCTTGTGAGCTCGGAGGCCACGCGTTGGGGCTCCGACTGGGGAATCGAGTTTTCATGATGGGCTTTTCCCCAACGGCGTCTCTGACACTGAATTAGGGAAAGAGTTCTCAGGGCTGGCTGCAGCCTGGAACTCTAAAAGATTTAGCCCACCCTTGCAGGCTCTGTGGACTCTGTACTCTGGAGCTGGACATCTGAGGGAGATTCAGTGGAGTCTTCTGCTGCAGTAAAAATCTCTGCCTTCAGCTTCCAGGCATTTTCTCTGAAGCATTTTCTGGTGAAGTTTCTCTACATCTTCAGCTTCTGTTGGGAGCTTCTCTCAAGTCAGAATTTTTGTTGAAGTTTTGTCTTAGTCTTCCAGCATCTTGGCTTGTTTCAGTATTTTAGTGAGGTTGAGGGTTTTTGATCCCTGCTGCCACCATGTTGGGGGGATGTTAGTTCCAGAACGATGTCTCTTAAAGAAGTCTTCATGGTCTTCAGTAGGTTAACTAAGTCTTATTAATAAGTAAAACTATTTACGTATGTACAGTGAAGGGTATAGGCTAGGAGCTTTCTCCATGATTAGGTCTTTACCCATCTCTGCTCAGCACCACACTGACCACTGGGTCTGGGTCATGTGCCTTCTTACATCACTATGTGGGCGGGTGCTGTACTCAGTTCCATATTAACCCTGTATGTGCCGGACCATAATATAAATCTCTCTCTCTCACTCTCGCTGAGGTGGATTTACTCTCTCTCTCTCTGTGGGGGGGATTTACTCTCTGTCTCTCTGAGGGGGATTTGCTCTCTCTCTCTCTTTCTGAGGGGGATTTACTCTCTCTCTCTCTCTCTCTGTGAATGGGATTCACTCTCATCCTTTCTAAGGGGTTTTACTCTCTCTCACTCTCTTTCTGAGGGGGATTTACTCTTTTTATGAGAGGAATTTACTCTCTCTCTCTCTCTCTGATGGGGTTTTACTCTGTCTTTCTCTCTGAGGAGGTTTACTCTCTCTCTCTTTCTGAGGGGAGTTTACTCGCTTTCTGAGGGGGATTTACTCTCTCTCTCTCTCTCTGAAGGAGTTTTACTCTCTGTCTCTGCAAGGGGGATTTACTCTCTTTCTGAAGCAGGGGTTTATTCTCTCTCTCTATGAGGGGGATTCAGTCCGAGAGATGATAATCAGTGAGAGCAGTGTGGGTGTAATGAGCAGCTTCAGGCTCCAGCGCACATTGAGTTTGAGAGAGAGAGAGAAAAATTCAGTGACCTCACAGGAAGGCTGTAAGTCGATTGGTTAGTGAATAACTGCTGTTAGGGACTGTTTGTAAAGAGCTGGAATTTAGAAAAATGCAAACTTTTAAATAACCCTCAAGCACCTATCGTTTAATTAATATAGAGACACCAGCAGAATGGAAGTAAGAAACTAGTGAGTCCATTATTTCTTTTATTCTTAATAGTGTTTATTGGATTACTAAGTTTTAAATTAGTACAGTAAGTGGTGGTAAGAGGAAGCATTAATTTAATTCAAAATTAATTAAGAAAATAATTAATTATTTACTTAATTAATATATAATAAGGATGGCAGGGCTGATGACGTGCTGTGACTGCAAGATGTGGGAGCTCCTGGATATCGGTGTGATCCAGGGGAAACACGCCTTACAGTAAGTGCTTGTGGCTTGAGGATCTTCGAGTCATTGAGCTGGAGGCCGAGCTGCAGACACTGTGTCACATCAGGGAGGGGGGAAGGTTACCTGGGCACTTTCTACCAGGTGACGGTCACACCCCTTAGGATAGGGTATTCTGTTTTAGTCAGCGGTCAGGGGCTGGGGGCTGTGACTGCAAGTGAGGCAGGTAAGGGGATCGATAAGTTTGAAGTGGAGGAGTCTCAGCCTTTGCAGTTTCCCAACAGGTTGGAGGTGCTTGCAGCCTGCGCAGACGAGAGTGGGGACTGCGAGGTGGATGAGCACACTGACCATGGCACCGTGGTATGGAAAGCCATTCAAGCAGGGGGATCTAACAGGAAGGTAGTGTGGTGGGACACAGTATTCTGAGTGGGGTAAACACAGTTCATTGTAGCCAAGAGCAAGAGTCCAGATGGCCGGTGCCAGGGTACAGGAGATCTGCTCTGGTTTGGAGAGGAATGTGCAGTGGGAGGGGGATGACCCAGTGGTCATGATCCACGTACCCAACGACATAGATAGGACGAGGAAGAAGGTTCCACTTGGAGGGTATGAGCAGCAGAACCTCAAAGGTAATAATTTCTGGATTCGTACCTGAACCACAAGCAAATTGGCATAGGATAAATAAGATTAGGGAGTTAAGTGTGTGGCTTAGAGATTGGCGTGGGAGAAATGGGTTTCAGTTCATGGGGTACTGGCACCAGTGCTGGGGAAAGTGGAAGCTGTACCATTGGGACTGCCTTCAAGTGAACCGTGCTGAGGCCAGTGTTCTGGAGAGTCATATAACTAGGGCAGTAGAGAGGGGCTTAAACTAAATAGTGGGAATGGGGAAGATGTGATAAACTAAAGAGAGAGGAGAAGGTAAGAGAAAAGGATAGCAATAAGGGAAATGGTTATCAGAGTGTGGCAGGAAGGGTCAGAGCGGACAAACTTGAAAGTGTGTCAGCAATTAAGGCTAGATATTGCAAAAGTAATAAGTCAGAATTAAAGGCACTCTACCTTCATGCGCACAGCATGTGCAACAAGAAGATGCATTAGTGGCACAAATAGAAGTAAATGGGCCTGATCTAATTGCCTTTACTGAGATGTGGCTACAGGGTGACCAAGGCTAGAGATTGAAAGTTCAAGGGTAGGAAGGAAAGGCAAAAAGGAAAAGGAGGTGAGGTTGCACTGTTAATAAAGGATTGGCTCAGTACACTAGTGGAAGAGGATCTTAGATTGGAAGAACAAGATGTAAAATTAGTTTGGGTGGAACTAAGGAACAGCAAGGGGCAGCAAACTTTGGTAGGGGTTGTTTATAGGCCACCAAACAGTCATGGTAGTGTAGGGCATGGTATAAATCAGGCAATTACAGGTGCATGCAACAAGGGTAATATAGTAATCATGGGGGACTTCAATCTGCATATAGACTGGGGTAGCACTGATATTGCGGGGGACGAATTCCTGGAATGTATACGCGATGGTTTTCTAGAACAGTATGTTGAGGAACCCACTGGAGAACAGGTTATTTAATATCAAGCATTGTGCAATGAGAAAGGACTAATTAATAATCTCATTGTAAAGAAGCCTTTAGGGAAGAGTGACCATAATATGTTAGAATTTTACATGAAGTTTGAAAGTGATGTAGTTCAATCCGAAACTAGAGCTTTAATCTAAACAAAGGAAATTACGAAGGTATGGGGGGCAAGTTGGCTGAGGTAGATTGGGGAACTACATTAAAAGGTATGAAGGCAGACAGGCAATGGCTATCATTTAAATAATTAATACGTGGTTTGCAACAAATTTACATTCCTCTGAGGCACAAAAAGCCAACAGGAAAAGTGATCCAACCATGGCCAACAAGAGAAGTTAAGGATTATATTAGATCAAAGGAAGAAGCTTATAAAGTTGCCAAAAAAGTAGCAAGCCTGAGGATTGGGAGCATTTTAAAATTCAGCAAAGGAGAAACATGAAATTGATAAAGAAAGAGAAAATAGAATATGAAAGTAAACTAGTGAGGGACATAAAAGTGGACTGTAAAAGCTTCTATAGCTACGTAAAGAGGAAAAGATTAGCAAAGACAAATATGGGTCCATTACAGGCAGAGACAAGAGAATTTATAATGGGGGAATAAGGAAATGGCAGAGAAACAAAACAAATAATGCGTACCTGTCTTCACGGAGTAAGATACAAAAAACTCCCTGAAATATTGAGGAGCTAAGGGACTAGTGTGATTGAGGACTTGAAAGAAATTAGTATTAGTAAAAATGTAGTGCTGGAGAAAAAAATGGGGCTGAAAGTTTCTAAATCCCCTGGACCTGATAATCTACATCCCAGAGTGTCGAAAGAGGTGGCTGTAGAGATAGTAGTGGTCATCTTTCTAAATTCTATAGATCCTGGAACAGTGACTGCAGATTGGAAGGTGTTGTAATATGTCTTTAAGGGATTGCAGCATGGCATCACTAAAAAGGAAGTGCGTCATGCGATCGAGTTTTAGTTTCACGTTTGCTTTTCGGCAGAGCACACACCCACAGATCTGCAGCTCTGATGTCTTCAAGTTTCCTCTCCATGTTTATCGGTTCTCACGTGCCTAGTCTCAATAAATGAACCTGTAATGTTTTTACCCAATCCCTTATGTGTGATTGGTGTTTTTATATCATTATAAAGACATGACATGCTGATCAGCAGTGGTCAAACAGCCTGGCAGCAAGATTAAGTACAGGTATGATATGGTGAACACTCTTAAATCAGGCTACATGGCATGAGACGACCCTTGATGTTCTGGTCAGTTCACAGTGTCCGAGAGTGTTGAAATTGCACTGCGGTGACTGCACAGAAAAAAGCAGAAGACACAGGCCAGGGTAGTGCTCAAATAAAGAGCTGGTAAGCAGAGAGATCTCTCGTGGTGCTATTGCAGCACAAAGCCCGTCAGTTTCATGAGTGGGACAGCACATTGAGAGGACCAGCACCTGGTCAGCTCAGTCGGGAAAAACAAGTGACCAGGGTGTGGGCTGGATTGATAGCGAGTGAGGGAGAGTCAAACAATAAGAAAAACTAACCAAAACTGTAATAAAATTGGGCCAGAGAAGGTTATGATTATAATGGGTGGCTTCAGGAGTTGCTGAACACTAAATTGAATAAAACAAGGAGGAAGGTCAAAGGGATATTGTCAAAATGTCCTCAAATTCCCCCAGTTTAAATTGGGATGCAGCTGACCTACCATCAGAATTCAGAATGTTTAAACAGGGTACAGAGCTATGGTTTCTTTGATTCAGGTGTGTCTGAATCAGAGAAGCAAACCATAAAAATTCACCCAGCAATTGGGAATGAAGGACTACAAAGGCTGAACATGTCAGGATTAACAGCTAAAGGATCCCCAAAAGATACGGACTACATTGGAAGACCAGTTCAGAATCAGATTAAACTTCCATATTCATCAACTCGAGTTCATATCATTTCGACAACAGCTACAGAATCAGAGACCACTTCATCAGTAGGCACAGAGAAAAGGGTACGGACTGTGATTTTTCAAATGCAGAGCTAGTGGACAGAATTATTGAGTTGGTGATCACATCCTCTCCCATGGAAGCATTCTGGAGAGATCTGCTAGACAAGCCCAAAACATATAGAATCGAAGAACTACTTAAGGATGTAAGTATAAAATGATCCTCACAGGTTGGAAAAGCTTACAGGTCCTAAACACAACCCCAATTGTTGACACATTCACTAGAACACCCAAACCTAGCGAGACGTGTGGAAGATGTGGCCTTCTGCACCAAGGGAATGCCCAGCTTTCCATCAATTCTACAAGGCATGTGGCAGAAAGAGCCATTGGCACTGGCAGTAACTAGATCAAAGGATGATGCAGCTACAAAGAGCTGTGCACTGATCCAAACAGGCCGTACACAACGGGGACCTTCAAGCAGTAAGAACGACCATCCGGTATCCCATCAGAAACAGATACATGAGATGATTGACAACCAGGACATGACAATGATGTGAACCATGTGTGGAAAGTGAAGTAGTCTGATCCAAAACTAAGGTCCTAAATCAAAACAAAGGAAACTACGGAGGAATGAGGTGTGAATTGGCTAAGATAGATTGAGGAGCTTCATTAAAAGGCAATGGCAGTGGAAAGACAATGGCCTGAATTTTTCCCTCATTGGGCGCGTGGGATTGGTGGGCCCAGGAGCAGCCAGGAAACAGGTGCCCTTGTACACCAATCACTGAAAGCAAGCATGCAGGTGTAGCAAGCAGTTAAGAAGGCTAATGGTATGCTGGCCTTCATTATGAGAGACTTGAGTACAAGAGCAAGGATGCCTTACCGCAGATGTGGCCTTGGTGAGACCACACCTGGAATATTGCGTGCAGTTTTGGTCTCCTCACCTAAGAAAGGATATACTTGCCATAGAGGGAGTGCAGCGAAGGTTCACCAGACTGATTCCTGGGATGGCAGGATTGTCATATGAGGAGAGATTGGGTTGACTAGGCCTGTATTCACTGGGGTTTAGAAGAATGAGAGGGAATCTTATTGAAATGTATAAAATTCTGACAGGGATGGACAGACTGGATGCAGGGATGATGTTTCCTCTGGCTGGGGGGGGTCTAGAACAAGGGTTCACAGTCTCAGGATACGGGGTAGACCATTGAGGGCCGAGAAGAGGAGAAACTTCTTCACTCAGAGGATGATGAACCTGTGGAATTCTCTACCACAGAGGGCTGTGGAGGCCAAGTCACTGAATATATTTAAGAAGGAAATAGATAGATTTCTGGACTCCAAAGGCATCAAGGGGTATGGGGAGTACGGCATTGAGATAGAGGATCAGCAATGGATTGGCGGAGCAGGCTCGAAGGGCCAAATGACCTACTGCTGCTCCTATTTTCTATGTTTCTATGATGAGGTGAGGGACAATGAACAGGTTTCACACTGTCAATCTCGTGGAAAACATAGACACTGTCTCACTGTTCAAAGTATTTGCTAAGATTTGAATTATCTGCCCTAAGAAAGTTGGTGACTATTCATTATTGACCAAGATTGACACAGGGACAAGTGCTACCCCTGCGGATTCTAAAAGACACATATCCACAGACATGGAAGGCCATGGCGAAACCTACTACTGTATAACTTTCAGCGTATAACCGTTCATTAGTTCCATGTGCAGGATCCATAGGATCCATACACTGGAGTGTAAGTACAATCAACCCTCCTGGATGTCACAGATGTTCTACATCATGGAGACTAAAAGCCCGGTGATCACAGGTTTATCAGCCTATTGTGACCTCGCACTAGTGACAATCCATGGAATCAGTCAGACATAATAAGGCAGATCAACCTCAGAAACTACTCCTATCGCCTCAGTTCACGGCCTAACATTGAAATATCCAGAATGTTTTGACAAAAATTGCAGTTTCAAGGGAGCTGAAACATTACACTTGCAGGAGAATGCAGGTCCATCCATTGATCTGATACATTTTGCGAAACACAAATGCCAACAGCGACAAGAAGAAACGGTGAAAGATTCCACACTGTAGCAACTGTGGAAAACCATCTTTGAAGGATGGCCTGGTTCAATTCGGCATGTCCACGAACATGTGAGACCATTTTGGCACTAATAGGATGAGCTAGGCATCTCCCGGGGGGTCATTTTTAAAGGCAGGCAGGTCATCATATTAGAATCTTTGTGACCTGATATTCCTCAACTGCATCAACACTCACACATGGGCATAGATCGGATGAAAAGACTGGAAAGAGAGGACGTTTATTGGCTGGGTATGAACAATGACATTTAAGTCGACATCAAGAAGTATGAAGCATGTCAGGAGTATAAGACAGCACAAAGAACCATTGATTCCACATGAAGTTCCTACCCATCCTTGCATCAAAATCACTTCCAGCCTCTTTCATGTCCAGGGCACTGACTTCATCATCATCGTTGACTACTGTACCAAGTACTCCATTATTTGACAATTGTACAATACATCAAGCACAACTATCGCATACACTCTAAGTGCTATTTTCAGTTTATTTGGTGTACCTAGAGAGATCATTACAGATACTGGTCTGCAATTTATTAGTAAGCCATTTCAGGATATGTGTGAGAAGTGGAATATTGATCACTCTACTTCGTCGCCTCATTACCCTAGATCCAACTGCCTAGCTGAATGAATGATTCGCACGGTGAAATCCCTAATTCTCGAATGTAGACAGATCAAGCAAGATCTACACTTTGCAATGTTACATCTGAGAGCGACACCTTTAAGTGTAACTGTTCCATCACCAGCAGACCTCATATTAGGCGGACCAGTGGGGGCCAATGTGCCTACTCTTACCAATTCTACTCTCTCAGAAACTAGAGAGCAACGTTTAAAGCTACAAGAGAAGATAACCAACATGCACGATAAAAGTGCAGGTACAGAATTGCCAATTTTACAGTTGGGGCAAATTCACATCCAACATCCCACAGAAGGTACGTGGAAACCAGCCGAGGTGACAAGGGTTTGTTCAAAACCAAAGTCCTATGAAGTCATTACACACATTACATTAATGGCGAGGTGTAATCGAGAACAAATCAGATCCGGTAAAGCTCCTCGGCCACCGTAGAGTCCTAATGTATCTAGGACAAGATCCCAAATACAACCAGGAGCAACATCCAAGAATGACGATCCCACAGATCACTGTGAGCAATTATAGAAGCCTCCAGACAAGGTTACCATTACAAGATCTGGACACATCAGCAGATTACCTTTACGATTTAGAGTCTCATAGATTCATCAGTTCTACACACTTATGTAATGGTAAACATAAATATGTATTGTAAATAATTATACTTCATTGGAAGTGGGGGGAAATATCTTTAAAAAAGAAAGGGGGATGTTGCAATATGCCTGTAAGGGATTGCAGCATGACACCACTAGAAAGGAAGTGTGTCATGTGATCCAGTTTTAGTTTTACTTTTGTTTTTCAGCAGAGCACACACACACAGCTCTGCAGCTCTGACGTCTTCAAGCTTCCTTTCCATGTATACCTGTTCCCATGTGCCTAGTCTCAATAAATGAACCCACAACATGTTTACACAATCCCTTATGAGTGTTTGGTGCCCTTATATCATTATAACACACACAGCAGATGGTGGCAAATGTAACCCCACTATTTAAGAAAGGAGGGAGAGTGAAAACAGGGAACTACAAGCCTATTGTCCTGACATCAGTAGTAGGGAAAATGCTAGAATCTGTTCTAAAGAATGTGATAACTGGGCACTTAGCAAATGATGGTAGGATTGGGCAGAGTCAATATGGATTTATGAAAGGGGAATCATGTTTGACAAACCTGTTGGAGATTTTTGCAAATGTTAAAAGCAGGATAGATAAGGGAGAACTGGTGGATGTGGTGTATTTGGATTTTCAGAAAGCTTTCAATAATGTCCCACCCAAAAGGTGAGGAAACAAGGTTAGAGCTCATGGGCTTGGGGGTAATATACTGGCATGAATTGAGAATTGGTTAACTGACAGAAAACAAAGAGTAGGGATAAACGGATCATTCTCAGGTTGGCAGGCAGTGACTAGTAGGGTACCACAAGTATCAGTGCTTGGAGCCCAGCTGTTCACAATCTATATCAATGATTTGGGTGTGGGGATTAGATGTAATATTTCAAAGTTTGCTGATGATATAAAACTTGGTGGGAATGTGAGCTGTGAGGAGTATGCAAGGGGGCTTCATGGAGATTTGGGCAGACTAAATGAGTGGGCAAGACATGGCAATGTGGAAAAATGTGAAGCTAACCACTTTGGTAAGAAAAACCGAAATGCAGAGTATTTCTTAAATGGGGGGAAATTGGGAAGTGTTGATGTCCAAAGAGACCTGTTCTTGTTCATAAGTCACTGAAGGCGAACATGCCAGTGCAACAAGCAATCAGGAGGCAAAAAGTATGTTAGCCTTTATTGCAAGGGGGTTTGTGTACAGGAGTAAGGAAGTCTTGCTGCAGCTGTACAGGGCCTTGGTGAGATCACACCTGGGGTATTGTGTGCAGTTTTGGTCTCCTTACCTAAGAAAGGATGTAGTGGCCAACAGAGGTTCACCAGACTGATCCCTGGGATGGCAGGATTGGCCTACAAGGAAAGATTGAGGAGACTGGGCCTGAATTCTCCAGAGTTTAAAAGAATGAGAGATGATCTCATTGAAGCGTACAAAATTCTTACAGGGTGTGACAGGGTGGATGCAGGAAGGATGTTTCCCCTGGCTGGAGGATCTTAAACCAGGGGACACAATCTCAGAATAAGGGGTAGGCCATTTAGGAGCGAGATGAGGTGAGATTTCTTCACTCAGAGGGTGGTGAATCTTTGGAATTCTCTGCCCCAGAGGGCTGTGGAGGCTCAGTCATTGAGTATATTCAAGGTAGAGATCGATAAATTTTTAGATACCAATGTCATCAAGGGATATGGGGATAGTGCTGGAAGATGGCGTTGAGGTAGATCAGCCATGATTTGGTTGAATAGTAGAGCAGACTCAAAGGGCCTAATGGCCTACTCCTATTCCTATACTCCTATGTTCCTACTCTCCCTCTTTGTACAAGGGATATGCTCTCTCTGTCAGGGAGCTTTATACACTCTCTTTCTCTCTCTCTCTCTGTGAAGGGGATTTACTCTCTCTCACTCTCCCTCTGTGAGGGGGGTTTACTCTCTCTCTTTCTCTCTCTCTCTCTCTACATGAGTGGGATTTATTCTCTCTCTTTTTCTCTCTCTGTGAGCGGGATTTTCTCTCTTTCTTTCTCTCTCTCTCACTCTCTGTAAGGGAAATTTACTGTCTCTCTCTCTCCCTCTCTCTCTGAGGGGGGTGTTGTATTTTCAGTAGGTCTCACAAAGAGATTCTGAGTTTTGTATGGTTCAACATTAAGTATTTATTGGTAACACGAAACTATGTGTGTATATATAGGGTGTAGCCCAAGCTATGAGCTAACTCCTTGCTTGCTTCTACACATGTCTCTGTACAGTCCACAACTGACCCTCGTCTCAGGTCATGTGTCTCTTTACATCACACTGTGGGCGAGACAGTTTCCCTTGTTATGCCAGATTCCCTTACACTACACCTCACCCCCCACCCCAAGTCCTTACCCGTCATCTTTACATTGCATGCTCCCCACTCAACTCCCTGACTTTATAAATTCAGATGGTTTGGAGGCTTGATATTTCTTCCAGATCTCGTTCTGGTCCCACTGAGGAGCGGTACTGAGGAGCGGTAGGTTCTGTTGATTTGGACAACCTTTGTTGATTCGGAGTTTGAGTTGTAGTCCGTGTTTCTGGCACTTGGTTGCCTCCCTTTCATTCGCTCAAGTGTATAGTAGGAGGTTTGCCTTGTGGGTTGAGGAGGAGGCTCCTCCCGTTCCTCCTGATCACACTTTGTGGTGTATGGATGAGGTGTGACCATGGTTGGTCATCATCTCTCCAGACAATGAAGGTCCCTGATCCAAACCCTGTCCCCTTTGAGTAACTGTGGCAGGTTTCTAGTGTGGTAACTTCTATTGTAGATGGACGCCTGCCGCTGCCTGTAGGACTGTTCTCGGTCCTGAATGTTCTGGTAGTCCTTGACTGCCAACCCTGGGGTTAGTTTCTTTGTCAGAATTGGGTGTAGAGTTTTCTGTCCATCAGGAGTTCCGATGGGGCTAATCCACATTGCAGCCAGGTGGATCTATAAGTTAAAAGCGCTGTAGCAGAGTTATCGTTCTTTCTCCCAAGAGCTTTAATGGTGCAGATGCCCCTTTCCACCTCACCATTCGATTGTGGGTACCTTGGGGAGCTGGTACGCTGTTGAAAGCCGTAACTGATGGCAAATTGGGTGAAGTATTAATTTGCGAATTGCGGGCTGTTATCAGACACCAACTGGTCCAGGATTCCACCGCTCGCAAACATTTCCTCCAAGGGCCTCATGACCATTTGGTGGTCGCTGTGTGTAGTTGCTTCACTCGATCCATCGGGAGAAATGGTCAACCGTGATGAGGAAGGATTTGCATTAAAGACGAATAAATCAATTCCCAGCTATTCCTGTGGCCTGGGAGGGAAGTGTGTAGGGATGTGGGGCTCTCTTTCTGGCCCAGCACACATCCCGCAGTTTGCGATCATTTCTTCAATAGTCCTTGATATGCCCAACTACCTCGCTGCAGATTGGGCACACACTCTGCAATTTGTAATGCCCAGGTGACTTGGTGGATATTTTGTAGAATCTCCAGCCGAAAGGAGACTGGAATGACTGGAATGTTCTTTATACACAAGCAGATCATCCATCAGGGTAAAGTGTTTCTGCTGCTGAAACCAAATTTTCATGGTGCTGCGGATGTGCTCTGCTGTGACCACCATTGTTGACAGTGATGATGGAAGTGGATGTGCTCCTCATCTCCCACATGCTCCTGGTGGATTTGCTGAAGTTTCGCTGAGGTAGCCGCCAGTGTCTCTTCACCAATCAGGAGTACGAGCTCCTCAACCAGGCTGACACCATGTACCTCAGGGAGGTTGACCGTGGCCCTGGATAGTGTCTCTGTGGTCGTTTGATGTTTCCCTTGAACATACGCTGTATCATATGGATGCAAACGGAACCTTTGAATTCTGCGGGGGTTGGGGGGGGACATCTTTGCAAGCTCCTTCACGTCTAACAATGAGACCAGTGGTTTGTGATCCACTTCAATGCTGAATTTCAGGCCAATCATGTAGTCAGAAAACTTCTCGCAAGCCCACATAACTGTAAGGGCTTCCTTTCCAATAACAGCATACCATACCTCTGTGCCCGACAGTGCTCTAGGTGTGTAACATACTGGTCGGCCACATCTATCCAGTTGCTCCTGAAAGAAAACTGCCCCAGGCCTGTGGACAAGGCACCCGGTGCTTTCGTGGGCAGGGGTGGGTCCTAATGACCCAAGATGTCGGGTGAGAGCAGCATGGCTTTGATGTGCCCAAACGTTTGCTCCTGCTGTGCATCCCAGCACCAAGCCTGGCCTCCTTTGAGAAGGTGTCACATGGGCTCTGTGACCTGTGTCAGGCTGGATAGAAATTTTGCCAACTGGTTCACCATGTCCAGGAATCTCTGGAGGTCTGGAATAGATGCTGGGTCCACCATGATGCCTTTGTTGCCAAGGCTGTGCCCTCAGAACCAAATAGAGGTCCTGGAGAGCTCGCATTTCTCATTTAGTGTCAGCCCTGCTCTCTGCAGGCACCCCAGAGCCGCTGTGAGCCTCCTGCAATGTTACTCAATGGTCATGCCATGGGCCAAAACATCATCCCTATGGCAGACCACAGTCTCCAGGCCTTGCAAAATTGCCGATATGGTGTGTTGAAACATCTCGGGTGCCGAGGTAATGCTGATCGGCAAGTGATTCAAACAGAATCTCCCAAAAAGGGTGATAAAGTAGTCTGCAATCTGGATTGCTCGTCCAGTGGAACTAGTCAGCAGTCACTGTTAGCATCGAGCTCTGAAACCGCCGTGTTTTTGAAGAGCTTGGTCAGGCTGTTGTCCACTAAGGATATCGGGTGACCTTCTCTCACGACTGCCTTGTTGAGATCGTCACAGAAATGAATGGACCCGTTTGGCTTCAGAACTGGGACCATCCCAGAACACCGACTGCTCGATCCCCGCACCAACTGCATAACCCTCACCCCCTGACTGCCTAACACCCCCCAACTGCCTGACCCCCCACAAACCTCCCTGCCCGACAACTTGACTCCCCCCACCTCTCCATCCCACCTAAAGTCGCCCGTATTTGTTTATCTTTGTACTGGAGTGTAGCCTGTAATGTACCTTTAACTGGGAGCTTGATGCCGCCTGCTCTGTACAGCTTTGTTGTGGGTGGCACCCTGCGTTGTGTTACCAGATGTGGTTCCTTGTCCGAAAGGACCTTAGCACTGGAGAGGTGACCATTTACTGAGATGTCCATTTTCCGAAAAGAGAATCCAGGATCCTTGACCTCACCCAAGAAGCACGGTTGGGTCTCTTCCTGGTATGGTACCTCAATCCCGTGGATTGGCTTGGGATCCTCCATCCATCTGGGTGTCTTAGCTTTCCATCATTTTCCAAAGTGTCCCAGGAGGTTGCAGTTGAAACACTGCACTGAGATTGCTGGACATCGCTCTCACCTGTGAGGTCGTTTGGCTCCACAGCGCTGACATGGTCGCCCACCCTCTTGTGGTCGGCTTGGGTATTACCTTCCTTGGCCTGGAGTCTCTCTGCCTGTTCGTTGCTTTACTAGCTGGACAGTTGGGCTAGCTTTGTACCATGGCTTGCTTTCACTATGTAAAATGGTGGTGTTGGCGGGTTTCAGACTGCCTGACTATTTGGATGGTCTTTTCTAGAGTCAGATCTTCCTTGGCCTATAGAATGTCTGAAAGGGCATCGTCAGCCACTTGGACAACAACTCTGTCCCTTATGAATTCTGACTTAAGGTCACCATAGTCACAGCCTTCAGCCAAACTGTATAATTCATTTATAAAAGAGTCAACCAGTTCTCCAGGCTGTTGGACTCGTTTGTTGAATTTCACTCTCTAAAGCTTTGTTGCCTCTTAGATTAAAGTATTTATCAAATGATTTTAGAACTTCATCAAATTTATCTGAGGATTTGTTTATTCCTTGCCTTGCAATATCATTGGCTATTGGTCCTACTGAGTAAAGGAGTGTATTCACTTGTTCAGCTTCTGGCTTTCTATCTAATCCTGAAGCTAGCATGTATCTTCATAATCTTCTCCACCAAAGTCCCCCACTTTTGTGTTTGGATCAGTCCAGACAGGTTTGGTAATGTTGATTTGTTGTCCATGCTTGTTTTAAAGTTCAGTTGAGTGCAGTGTTAAATGCTGTGCAGGTTTTAAAGATGGCACTGCTGTTTTTTCAGAGTCTCCCCGCATTTGTTGTGTTTTGGCGGGCTCCTGCGGCGATGGTAGTCCCAATCTCTTTGTTTTCTTTTATTCTTTCATGGGATGAGGGCGTCGCTAGCTCAGCCAGCGTTTATTGCCCATCCCTAATTGCCCTTGGGGAGGTGATGGCGAGCTGCCTTCTTGAACCGCCGCAGTCCACGTCTTTGTTTTGTGCAGCGATTTACTCAATCGACTACTCTGGGCCATCCCTGCGATAGTAGAGGATTTTTTTTTTGTTTTATAATCGATTTCCAGCTTTGGCTGAGGTTTATCTGAGGATTTGTTTATTCCTTGCCTTGCGATATCATTGGCCATTGGACCTACTGAGTAAAGGAGCGTATTCACTTGTTCAGTTGCTGGCTTTCTATATAATCCTGAAGCTAGCATGTATCTTCATAATCTTCTCCACCAAAGTCCCCCATTTTTGTGTTTCATTTTAGTTTTTTTTTCTTAAAACGAGTTCGGATGCCACATGGTGCAGCACTGATTCTGAACCCAGGCTGACTGCAGTGATTTCAAAAACAGGCTGCTCTGACATTTCTACAACACTGAAGCATTGTAAACTAGTCCTGGCTTAGGACTGAGTCTTTTGCTCACCCCTACTATGCCCTTTGACTCTGCACTCTTTGGGCATTCACAATGGGCCTCCACGAGATACTGTGGAACCCTCAGCTGCACAGTGGAGATTTTTCTTCGGCCTTTCTGTTTCCAATTCTGAAATGGAGCTTCTTTCAGGTGAACTCCCTCTGTGTCTTCACTTCAGTCAGGTCAGAATGCTGCTCCTCTAATCTTCCAGCTTTAGAATTTCTGCTCCAGCTTCTCTGAGGTTCTGGTTTTTCCATTCGCTGCCACCATGTTGTATGTTCAGTAGGTTTCACAAAGAGGTTCTAAGTCTTGTATGGTTGAACATTAAGTATTTAGTGATAACACGTAACATATATACAGGGTATAGCCCGAGCTATGAGCTAACTCCATGCTTGCTTCTACACAGGTCTCTGCCCAGTCCACAATTGACCCTAGTCTCAGATCATGTGTCCCTTTACATCACCCCGTGGGCAGTACTGTATCCCAGTCCCACATTAAGCCTTGTTATGCCAGATACCCTTATTTACTCTCTCTTTCTCTGTGAAGGGTATCACAAGGCGATCCCACTTATTTTTGAAAATATGGCTTTTCAACCTTCAACTGACTGGAAATCTTGCAATTTGAAATGAGACAGAACAAACGACTCAGAAATGCAAGCCCATCTTCCAAGGTGAAGCTGGAAAATCAAACAAGACACCCTCGGGGAAGTGTGAAGAGAGAGATATTTCCTATAATTCAGAGACCCATTGAAACTCATCACTGTCTAAGGAAGAGACATTGAAATGCAAAGTGCTGGTTATCGAAACAATGGCTGCCACAGGCAGACCCACCAAAAACCCCTTGGAAATACACAATGGGTGAAGTATAACAGGTCAGATTGCAGCCACTGCAGAGAGATTGCAAGTGTCACAGGGAGTGTCAAGAAAATTTTCAGCGGAGGAAACAGGCTGAAAAGCTGTGCTCTCTCCCTCCCTCTCTTTTGGAACAAGTCTATTAACCATTTTGAAAGACAACTTTACTAGAAATCTGCCAGGGAAATGAGATTTCATAATAATTGCAACATCTTTTACATCTGACCACATCCATGAAACTAGCTAATCCAAATCAGCCGCAACATTTAAAAATCTACACCTCAAGGACAATCAAAGGACAGTATATTCATTTAGTATATTATTTTGACATTTTTTAATTGGACTCTAAATTCCCTTATTTTCGATATGTGTGTCTGTGTGTGTGTGTCTGTGTGTGTGTATGAGTAAGCGTGTGTCTGTGTGGCATGTGTGTGTGTCTGTGTGGTATGCCTGTGTGTGTCTGTGTGGTATGTCTGTGTGTCTGTGTGTGTCTGTGTGTGTATGTGTGTGCGTGTGTGTTTGTGTGTGAGTGTTTGTGTGTCTGTGTGTCTGTGTGTGTGTGTGCGAGTCTGTGTGTCTATGAGACGTCACTTTTTAAATTATTTTTTCTCAGGTTCAGTATTTGATAAATTTGCTTGCTCTTTAACTCAAGAAAACCTTGTTTGATTGGCTCCTTATTGCTCACAGCTTAAATTGTTAGATAGATCCTGATTTGGAAAAGGCATAACCTTGTGAAAAAGAAACTTAAATCTTTGTTGTGACCAATGGAGGAGGCTGAATAGAGGGGAACCAGTTCACCCCTTCTCACCTGGTCATAACAAGGGGATTTACTCACTCTTTCTCTCTCTCTCTCTCTCTGAGGGGAACTTACCCTCTCTCTCTCTGAGGGGGATTTATTCTCTCTCTCTCTGAAGGGGATTTACTCTCTCTCTCTCTGAAGGGGATTTACTCTCTCTCCCTGTGGGAGGGATTTATTCTCTCTCTCTCTCTCTCTCTCCCTGTGAGGAGGATTCATTCTCTCTCTCTCCCTGTGAGAGGGATTTATTCTCTCTCTCTCTCTCTCTCTCTCTCTGTGAGGGGGATTTACTCTCTCTCTGCCTGTGAAGGGGGTTTACTCCATCTCTCTCTATGAGGGGATTTACTCTCTCTCTCTCTCTGAGGGGATTTACTCTCTCTCTCTCTAAAGGGGATTTACTCTCTCTCTCTCTCAATGAGGGTGATTTTCCCTCTCCCTCTTCCTCTGAAAGGAATTTACTTTCCTTCTCTCTCTGAGGGGGATTTACTGTCTCTTTCTCTCTCTCCCTCTTTGAGAGGGATTTACTCCCTCTCTCTCTCTGAAGAGGATTTACTCTCTCTCTCTCTCTGAGGCGATGTAGTAATTATGGTTTTATTTGGTGTGTAATATACTTTTAAGAATAATACTTGTTAGGAAAGAACATATGATCTGCAGTAACCAATAGGAGAGTAGCGCGGGCTACCTCAGCAGACAATGTAGGGATAGAGTTGGAGTTGAAAGCACACGTGTAATTGCTGCTGAGTATATTGTAAATACACTTAATGTTTCCACTTAAGAAGGTCTGCAGTTCACCTCTATTACTAATAGTGCAACTCAGCCACCCTACAACAAACTGGCAATGTGGATAAAACAGGACTGAACTGAAGAAATCAAGTTAAAAAGAAATCGGGCGGTACCTCACCCAGTGATTGTAAGTAGCAAGCTCCTTGAAGAAGTTATCCTCACTCAAAATGCCACAATTTGGGAGAATTGTTCCTTTTGAACCAGCCACAGACAATTGGCTTCAATACATAGAACGCCTCATGTTCTTTTTTCAAGCGAACGAGATTACGGGGGAAAAGAAGAGGTGAGCGATCCTCTTGAGTACTTGTGGGAGCAAAACCCATGGTTTGATTCGAAGTTTGATGGCAGCCAGTGCCCCAGATGCGAAGAATTTTGATGAATCAGTGGCCCTCGTGAAGAGTCACTTTCAACCCAAGCCCTCAGTCAAGATGCAGAGGTTCAGGTTTAATTCATGAAATAGAACCCTGGGTGAGTTGCATGCTACGTGGCAAAGCTAACAGAACATTGTGAGTTCCGTATGACTCTGAACGACTCTGACTCAGAGATCGTTTAGTGTGCGGTGTGAAAGAGGACACTATTCAGAAAAGATTATTGTCCGAAGTGAATCTGGATTTCAAGAAGGCACTAGAGATAGTGCTGGCCATGGAAAGTGCAGTAAGAGATTCACAAGCAACACAGGGTGTGCAAAATGGTGCCGTCCTCCACATCAAGCGGGAAATCCCAGCTGAAAGTGGCGTGAAAAAGCGAGACTTTGCTGAGAAGTGGGAAACAGGCCCCCGCTAGCCAAAGAATAAAGAAAAATAACTTAGCAGCGAAATCAAAGAATAATTTTAATAGAGGTGGAAATAATCAGTCTTTTAGCAATTAGCAGTTTAAAAAAATCAAATGCTACTATTGTCACAGAAATGGACATATAATGAGGCAGCGCAAGGAAAGATTCAAGCAGGCTTGTAAACAAAAGAAGAAGATTAATGAAATCTACAATGTAGGAGAGCCTGAAACGACAAATTCAGACATTAACTTATTATTTAATCTCAAAGTTGGAAAGACAGAACCAATATTTGTCACAGTGAAAGTAAATGGCAGACCAGTTAGAATGGAAGTGAACACGGGAACTTCCACTGCAGTAACTGGGGAACATACCTTCAGATATTTTAATTCTGGTGAACATTAATTAAGTTTGGAACAAACAGCTGCCAGACTAAAAACATTTACAGGTGAAGACATTCATGTAAAAGGCATAAGCAGAGTAACTGTCCATTATGGAAACCAATGTTGGTATTGACAGGCAGAGGACCAAGCCTTCTAGGACGAAATTGGCCAAGGGAAATCAACCTTGATTGGCCACTGAGGTTCCAAAAGGAAAATGGAAGTGTTCCTGTTTTGAAAAAGGAGTGTGTAAGGACTCAACAATCTAAAGGAATGCAGGCTGTCTTAAGCCAAAACCTGGAAGAACAGCAGAAGAAACTCGAAGAGACCCTGCTTGACGACAGAGTTCGAGACGAGGTGAGCAACCTTCGTAGGGAAAAAGAAAACCCCTTGAAAGATCTTCATACACGGCCAGATTCCCTCGGGTCAAAGTTTGTACTTCTGGAAAAGTAAGAAGAGAAACAGAAAGAATTCAGCACCTCTCTGAACAAACTGAAGAATGAGTTGGCAGAGAAGACACAACATTGCTCAATTTTCCAGAAGACAGCAAACAAATACAAAAAAGAGATGGAAGAGCTGAAGAATCAGCTAAATGAAGCCTAAGAGGCTTCAGAAGCAAAAGTCGCAGAATTTTCCTAGAAGCAGACAGGTAATGAAACTTTGGGAGACTCAGCCACTGAGCTCAGACAAGTTGAGCTGGCATCTGAGAGAAGTCTGGCCAACAGTGAAGTCAAAAAGAAAGCCGAGATTAAAGTCTGCGCTAGAAAGAAGAAGGCACATAGAAAGGAGATACAGAAATACTAATAGGGCCTTAATTCTGGCAGCATACGGATACCCTTTCATACATAGGCCTGGCCATCAAATTACAAACGCCGGTGCCCTGGGTCGTTTGCCTTTACAAGAAAATGATGGGCACATCCCAGTTCCACAGGAACTTGTTTTATTGTTAAATTTCTTAGATTCCTCACCGGTATGTGCTCGACAGATCAGAGACTGGACAAGTCAGGACCCAGTCCTATCTCAGGTACGAGAACAAGTGCTACATGGTTGGTCACAGGAGCCTGTATCTGACAAAATGAAACTGTACTTCAACAGAAGCCATGAAATAACCAGCCAGGGTGGCATCTTATTGTGGGAGCACAAGTGATAGTTCCTCCAAAGGGAAGGGAGCCACTTTTAATTGAACTACACAGTGCCCATCCAGGAGTTTCCCGAATGAAGACCATAGCACACAGCTATATATGGTGACCAGGGATGGATGGAGAAATAGAGAGTTTAGTAAAGCACTGTGTGCAATGTCAGCAACTGCAAAAGTTGTCAATGACAGCTCCATTACACCCATGGGAGTGGCCAGGTAGACCCTGGGTGCAGTTACACATTGACTGCGCTGGACCTTTCCTGGGAACAATGTTTCTGATCGTTGTCGATGCCCATTCAAAATGGTTGGACGTATATGAGGTGAAGTCACCAACGTCAGATGCTACAATTGAGAAACTACACCAGAGTTTTGCCATTCACAGTTTACCAGGGGTAGTTGTTCCCGATAATGGCATGGCATTTACAAGGGCTGAGTTTCAACGGTTTATCAGCTGCAACGGTATCACTCATGTGAAAACTGCACCGTATCATCCTCCCTCAAACGGACTGGCCAAAAGGGGGTTCAAACGTTCAAGGCAGGCATGAGAAAGCTAACTGGCGATTCCTTGGCAACCAAGCTAGCACGCTTTCTTTTTCATTACAGGACCATCCCTCACACAACAACCGGTGTCACACCTGTGGAGTTATTGTTGAAACGCTGTCTCAGGACGAGATTGAGCTTAATAATGCAGAACTTAGAGGGGAGACCAGAAAACTAGACACGACTGGCATAGTCGTGAGAGGAAATTTACCTTTGGAGAGCAGGTATATGTGAAGAACTTCAGGGAAGGACCAAAGTGGTTATCGGGTGAAATAAGGGCGGTGACTGGACCTCTATCTTACCACGTGGAGATGGAAGGCCAGATCATCCATAAACATGTAGATCATTTAACGAAGAGAGAGACAAATCATCAAGCTGTGGTTCCACCAGTGATCATGACCGGGTCTGCGTTTCCTGTTGAAGATGCTCAACCCAGGACTGACATGTCTGATATTCCTGTAAGAGTTGAGGATACAGAACTGCAAGTGCCCTCCGAAGCACCTGGTGTTCAGGCAACTCCAGAAAAGAAGGTTCCTGGCAAAGAAGCTGAAGTTGTGGAGCTGCAACATTCCACACGTACCAGGAAACCACTTGAAAGACTGAACTTGTAAATCCCTTACCCAGTGTAAATATTATGTGTCTTGAAAAAGATGTATTTGTAAATATAATAAGCACAGCTGAGTTAAAGGGGGAGGAATGTAGTAATTATGGTTTTATTTAGTAAGGTACTTTAAGAATAACGCTGGTTAGGAAAGATCACATGATCTGTAGTAACCAATAGGAGAGTAGCGCAGGCTACCTCAGCAGACAGTGTCAGGATAGAGTTGGAGTTGAAAGCGCACGTGTAGCTGCTGCTGAGTATATTGTAAATAAACTTAGGGAAGAACTTTCGGGTTGACAAGTGGGGTCGGGGCCCGCTCGCTGATGTGCAAAATGACGCGCGGTGACTTCGGGCGTGCGTCCTGACATCACCGCGCGTCATTTAGATTTTCAGTTCAGCGGTAGGGCAGCCAAGTTGGCTGCGTACCTGCTGAACTGCCAAAGGCCTATAAAGGCCGTTAAGAAAGTAATTAGAGTAGTTAAGAATGCTGCCCGTCCAATCTTAAGGTTGGCTAGCAAGCAAAGAGCCCAGGCGGCCCTCACATTTTTCATGAAGCCTCATCCATGGGGTGGGATGAGGTTTCCTGAAGGGTTTGTTAATTAAATTTAAAAATTTCAAACATTTGATAAACATGTCCCAGCACATCTGACGCTGTCACATGAGGGGACATGTCTAAATAATTTTTCTCTGTCTTTAATAAAAACTTTCATTCCAAACCTTAATCTCCCTGAGGCAGCTCCGTGCCTCAGGGAGATTGCTGTGCTCTTTAGCACGTGTGCGCGCATGTCCCAACTCAGGGAAATCCCCCCCCCACCCACCGCTTCCCGAAACAGGTCACGCTGGGCGGGCCTTAATTGGCCCACCCACATAAAATGGCGGCGCGGCCCCAATCAGGGGCACTGATCCAGTTCACACCCGCCTCCACACAACACCTCCGAGGGGAGAAATTTATGCCCTTAATGTTTTCACTTTGGAAAGTCTGCAGTTCACCTCTATTACTAATAGTATAACTTGGCCACCCTACAACAGGGGGATTTACTCTCTCCCTCTCTGTCTCTCTCTGTCTCTGAGGGGGATTTACTCTCTCTCATTCTGAGGGGGATTTACTCTCTCTGTCTCTGAGGGGGATTTACTCTCTCTCATCCTGAGGGCGAATTACTCTCTCTGTCTCTGAGGGGGATTTACTCTCTCATTCTGAGGGGGATTTACTCTCTCTGTCTCTGAGGGGGATTTAATCTCTCTTAGGGGATTTACTATCATTCTGAGGGCGATTTACTCCCTCTCATTCTGAGGGGGATTTACGCTGTCTCAATCTGAGGGGGATTTACTCTCTGTCTCCGAGGGGGATTTACTCTCTCTCTCTCTGAGGGGGATTTACTCCCTCTGTCTCTGAGGGGAATTTACTCTTTCTCTTAGGGGATTTACTCTCATTCTGAGGGGGATTTACTCTCTCTATCTGAGGGGGATTTACTCTCTCTGTCTATGAGGGGGATTTACTCTCAGTCTATGAGGGGGATTTACTCTCTCTGTCTCTGAGGGGGATTTAATCTCTCTTAGGGGATTTACTATCATTCTGAGGGCGATTTACTCCCTCTCATTCTGAGGGGGATTTACGCTGTCTCAATCTGAGGGGGATTTACTCTCTGTCTCCGAGGGGGATTTACTCTCTCTCTCTCTGAGGGGGATTTACTCCCTCTGTCTCTGAGGGGAATTTACTCTTTCTCTTAGGGGATTTACTCTCATTCTGAGGGGGATTTACTCTCTCTATCTGAGGGGGATTTACTCTCTCTGTCTATGAGGGGGATTTACTCTCAGTCTATGAGGGGGATTTACTCTCTCTCATTCTGAGGGGGATTTACTCTCTCTCTTAGGGGATTTACTCTCATTCTGAGGGGTATTTACTCTCTCTCTCTCTGAGGGGGATTTACTCTCTCTCTGAGGGGGATTTACTCTCTCTGTCTCTGAGGGGGATTTACTCGCTCTCATTCTGAGGGGGATTTACTCTCTCTCTCTGAGGGGGATTTACTCTCTCTCTCTGAGGGGGATTTACTCTCTCTCATTCTGAGGGGGATTTACTCTCTCTCTCTGAGGGGAATTTAATCTCTCTTAGGGGATTTACTCTCATTCTGAGGGGGATTTACTCCCTCTCTCATACTGAGGGCGATTTACTCTCTCTCATTCTGAGGGGGATTTACTCTCCCTGTTTCTGAGGGGGATTTACTCTCTCTCTCTGAGTGGGTTTTACTCTCTCTGTCTCTGAGGGGGATTTACTCTCTCTCGCTGTCTCTGAGGGGGATTTACTCTCACTCTCTCTGTGGGGGATTTACTCTCTCTCTCTCTCTGAGGGGAATTTACTCTCTGTCTCTGAGAGGGATTTACTCCATCTCTCTGAGGGGGATTTACTCTGTCTCTGAAGGGGATTTACTCTCTCTCTCTGAGGGGAATTTACTCTGTCTCTGAGGGGGATTTACTCTCTCTATCTCAGAGGGGGATTTACTCTCTCTCTCTGAGGGGGATTTACTCTCTCTCTCTGAGGGGGATTTACTCTCTCTCTGAGGGGGATTTACTCCCTCCCTCTGAGGGGGATTTACTCTCTCTCTCTCTGAGGGGGATTTCCTCTCCCTCTCTGAGGGGGATTTACTCTCTCTCTCTCTGAGGGGGATTTACTCTCTCTCTCTCTGAGGGGGATTTACTCTCTCTGTCTCTGAGGGGGAATTACTCTCTCTCTCTGAGGGGGATTTACTCTCATTCTGAGGGGGATTTACTCTCTCTGTCTCTGAGGGGGATTTACTCTCTCTCGCTTTCTCTGAGGGGGATTTACTCTCTCTCTCTCTGAGGGGGATTTCCTCTCCCTCTCTGAGGGGGATTTACTCTCTCTCTCTCTGAGGGGGATTTACTCCCTCTGTCTCTGAGGGGGATTTACTCTCTCTGTCTCTGAGGGGGAATTACTCTCTCTCTCTGAGGGGGATTTACTCTCATTCTGAGGGGGATTTACTCTCTCTGTCTCTGAGGGGGATTTACTCTCTCTCATCCTGAGGGCGAATTACTCTCTCTGTCTCTGAGGGGGATTTACTCTCTCATTCTGAGGGGGATTTACTCTCTCTGTCTCTGAGGGGGATTTAATCTCTCTTAGGGGATTTACTATCATTCTGAGGGCGATTTACTCCCTCTCATTCTGAGGGGGATTTACGCTGTCTCAATCTGAGGGGGATTTACTCTCTGTCTCCGAGGGGGATTTACTCTCTCTCTCTCTGAGGGGGATTTACTCCCTCTGTCTCTGAGGGGAATTTACTCTTTCTCTTAGGGGATTTACTCTCATTCTGAGGGGGATTTACTCTCTCTATCTGAGGGGGATTTACTCTCTCTGTCTATGAGGGGGATTTACTCTCAGTCTATGAGGGGGATTTACTCTCTCTCATTCTGAGGGGGATTTACTCTCTCTCTTAGGGGATTTACTCTCATTCTGAGGGGTATTTACTCTCTCTCTCTCTGAGGGGGATTTACTCTCTCTCTGAGGGGGATTTACTCTCTCTGTCTCTGAGGGGGATTTACTCGCTCTCATTCTGAGGGGGATTTACTCTCTGTCTCTGAGGGGGATTTACTCTCTCTCTCTGAGGGGGATTTACTCTCTCTCATTCTGAGGGGGATTTACTCTCTCTCTCTGAGGGGAATTTAATCTCTCTTAGGGGATTTACTCTCATTCTGAGGGGGATTTACTCCCTCTCTCATACTGAGGGCGATTTACTCTCTCTCATTCTGAGGGGGTTTTACTCTCTCTGTCTCTGAGGGGGATTTACTCTCTCTCGCTGTCTCTGAGGGGGATTTACTCTCACTCTCTCTGTGGGGGATTTACTCTCTCTCTCTCTCTGAGGGGAATTTACTCTCTGTCTCTGAGAGGGATTTACTCCATCTCTCTGAGGGGGATTTACTCTGTCTCTGAAGGGGATTTACGCTCTCTCTCTGAGGGGAATTTACTCTGTCTCTGAGGGGGATTTACTCTCTCTATCTCAGAGGGGGATTTACTCTCTCTCTCTGAGGGGGATTTACTCTCTCTCTCTGAGGGGGATTTACTCTCTCTCTGAGGGGGATTTACTCCCTCCCTCTGAGGGGGATTTACTCTCTCTCTCTCTGAGGGGGATTTCCTCTCCCTCTCTGAGGGGGATTTACTCTCTCTCTCTCTGAGGGGGATTTACTCTCTCTCTCTCTGAGGGGGATTAACTCTCTCTATCTCAGAGGGGGATTTACTCTCTCTCTCTGAGGGGGATTTACTCTCTCTCTCTGAGGGGGATTTACTCTCTCTGTCTCCGAGGGGGATTTACTCTCTCTCTCTGAGGGGGATTTACTCTCTCTCTCTCTGAGGGGGATTTCCTCTCCCTCTCTGAGGGGGATTTACTCTCTCTCTCTGAGGGGGATTTCCTCTCTCTCTCTGAGGGGGAATTTACTCTCTCATTCTAAGGGGGATATACTCTCACTTTCTGAGGTGGATTTACTCTCTCTCTGAGGGCGTTTTACTCTCTCCGTCTCTAAGGGGGATTTACTCTCATTCTGAGGGGGATTTTCTCTCTCTCTGAGGGGGTTTTACTCTCTCCGTCTCTAAGGGGGATTTACTCTCATCCTGAGGGCGATTTACTCCCTCTCTGAGGTGGATTTACTCTATGTCTCTGAGGGGTATTTACTCTCATTCTGAGCGGGATTTACTCCCTCTCTCATTCTGAGGGGGATTTACTCTCTTTGTCTCTGAGGGGGATTTACTCTCTTTGTCTCTGAGGGGGATTTACTCTCTCTCATTCTGAGGGGGATTTACTCTCTCATTCTGAGGGGGATTTACTCTGTCTCTGAGGGGGATTTACTCTCTGCCTCTGAGGGGGATTTACTCTCTCTCTCTCTGAGGGGGATTTACTCTCTGTCTCTGAGGGGGATTTACTCTCTCTGTCTCTGAGGGGGATTTACTCTCTGTCTCTGAGGGGGATTTACTCTCTCTCTCTCTGAGGGGGATTTACTCTCTGTCTCTGAGGGGGATTTACTCTCTGTCTCTGAGGGGGATTTACTCTCTCTCTCTTTGAGGGGGATTTACTCTCTCATTCTGAGGGGGATTTACCCTCTCTGAGGGGGATTTACTCTGTCTCTGAGGGGGATTTATTCTCTCTCTCTCTGAGGGGGATTTATTCTCTCATTCTGAGGGGGATTTACTCTCTGTTTCTGAGGGGGATTTACTCTCTCTCTCTCTGAGGGGGATTTACTCTCCCTCATTCTGAGGGGGATTTACTCTCTCTGTCTCTGAGGGGGATCTACTCCCTCTCTCTGAGGGGGATTTACTCTCTCTGTCTCTGAGGGGGATTTACTCTCTCTGTCTCTGAGGGGGATTTACTCTCTCTCTCTCTCTGAGGGGAATTTACTCTCTGTCTCTGAGAGGGATTTACTCCATCTCTCTGAGGGGGATTTACTCTGTCTCTGAAGGGGATTTACTGTCTCTCTCTGAGGGGAATTTACTCTGTCTCTGAGGGGGATTTACTCTCTCTCTCTCTGAGGGGGATTTACTCACTCTCTCTGAGGGGGATTTACTCTCTCTCTGAGGGGGATTTACTCCCTCTCTCTGAGGGAGATTTACTCTCTCTCTCTCTGAGGGGGATTTCCTCTCCCTCTCTGAGGGGGATTTACTCTCTCTCTCTCTGAGGGGGATTTACTCTCTCATTCTAAGGGGGATATACTCTCACTTTCTGAGGTGGATTTACTCTCTTTCTCTCTGAGGGCGTTTTACTCTCTCCGTCTCTAAGGGGGATTTACTCTCATTCTGAGGGGGATTTACTCTCTCTCTCTCTGAGGGGGTTTTACTCTCTCCGTCTCTAAGGGGAATTTACTCTCATCCTGAGGGCGATTTACTCCCTCTCTGAGGTGGATTTACTCTATGTCTCTGAGGGGTATTTACTCTCATTCTGAGCGGGATTTACTCCCTCTCTCATTCTGAAGGGGATTTACTCTCTTTGTCTCTGAGGGGGATTTACTCTCTCTCATTCTGAGGGGGATTTACTCTCTCATTCTGAGGGGGATTTACTCTGTCTCTGAGGGGGATTTACTCTCTGTCTCTGAGGGGGATTTACACACCTCTCTCTCTGAGGGGGATTTTACTCTCTGTCTCTGAGGGGGATTTACTCTCTGTCTCTGAGGGGGATTTACTCTCTGTCTCTGAGGGGGATTTACTCACTGTCTCTGAGGGGGATTTACTCTCTCTCTCTTTGAGGGGGATTTACTCTCTCATTCTGAGGGGGATTTACCCTCTCTCTCTGAGTGGGATTTACTCTGTCTCTGAGGGGGATTTACTCTCTGTCTCTGAGGGGGATTTACTCTCTGTCTCTGAGGGGGATTTACTCTCTCTCTCTCTGAGGGGGATTTATTCTCTCATTCTGAGGGGGATTTACTCTCTCTCTCTGAGGGGGAATTTACTCTCATCCTGAGGGAGATTTACTCCCTCACTCATCCTGAGGGGGATTTGCTCTCTCATTCTGAGGGGAATTTACTCTCTCTGTCTCTGAGGGGGATTTACTCTCTCTCAATCTGAGGGGGATTTACTCTCTGTCTCTGAGGGGGATTTACTCTCTCTCTCTGAGTGGGATTTACTCTCTCTGTCTCTGAGGGGGTTTTACTCTCTGTCTCTGTGGGGGATTTACTCTCTCTGTCTCTGAGGGGGATTTACTCTCTCTCTCTGAGAGGGATTTACTCTCTCTGTCTCTGAGGGGGATTTACTCTCTCTCTCTGAGGAGAATTTACTCTGTCTCTGAGGGGGATTTACTCTCATTCTGAGGGGGATTTACTCTCTCTCTCTGAGGGGAATTTACTCTCTCTCTTAGGGTATTTCCTCTCATTCTGAGGCGGATTTACTCCCTCTGTCTCTGAGGGGAATTTACTCTCTCTCTTAGGGGATTTCCTCTAACTCTGAGGGGGATTTACTCTCTCTGTCACTGAGGGTTATTTACTCTCTCTCTCTCTGAGGGGAATTTACTCCCTGTCTCTGAGGGGGATTTACTCCCTCTCTCTTAGGGGATTTCCTCTCATTCTGAGGGGGATTTACTCTCACTGTCTCTGAGGGGGTTTTACTTTCTCTCTGAGGGGGTTTTACTCTCTCTCTCTGAGGGGGATTTACTCTCTCTGTCACTGAGGGTGATTTACTCTCTCTCTCTCTGAGGGGAATTTACTCTCTGTCTCTGAGGGGGATTTACTCCCTCTCACTTAGGGGATTTCCTCTCATTCTGAGGGGGATTTACTCTCTCTGTCACTGAGGGTGATTTACTCTCTCTCTCTCTGAGGGGAATTTACTCTGTCTCTGAGGGGGATTTACTCTCTCTCTCTGAGGGGGATTTACTCTCTCTCTCTGAGGCGGATTTACTCTCTCTCTCATTCTGAGGGGGATTTACTCTATCTGTCTCTGAGGGGGATTAACTCTCTCTCTCTCCGAGGGGGATTTACTCTCCCTCTCTCTGAGGGGGATTTACTCTCTCTCTCTCTCTGAAGGGGATTTACTCTCTCTGAGGGTGATTTACTCTCTCTCTCTGAGGGGGATTTACTCTCACTATCAATGAGGGGGATTTGCTCTTTCTGTCTCTGAGGGGGATTTACTCTTTCTGTCTCTGCGGGGGATTTACTCTCTCTCTCTGAGGGGGATTTATCTCTCTCTCTGCGGGGGATTTACTCTCATTCTGAGGGGATTTACTCTCTCTCTTAGGGGATTTACTCTCATCCTGAGGGCGATTTACTCTCTCTCTCAGGGGATTTACTCTCTCTCTGAGGGGGATTTACTCTCTCATTCTGAGGGGGTTTTACTCTCTCTGTCTCTGAGGGGGTTTTACTTTCTCTCTCTCTTAGGGCATTTACTCTCATTCTCAGGGGGATTTACCCCCTCTCTCTGAGGGGGATTTACTCTCTCTGTCTCTGAGGGGTTTTACTCTCTCTGTCTCTGAGGGGGATTTACTCACTCTCATTCTGAGGGGGATTCACTCTCTCTCTCTCTGAGGGGGTTTTACTCTCTCTCATTCTGAGGGGAATTCACTCTCTCTGTCTCTGAGGGGGTTTTACTCTATCTCTCTCTGAGGGGGTTTTACTCTCTCTCTTTCTGAGGGGGATTTACTCTCTCATTCTGAGGGGGTTTTACTCTATCTGTCTCTGAGGGGATTTACTCTCATTCTCAGGGGGATTTACTGTCTCTGTCTCGGAGGGGGATTTACTCTCTCTGTCTCTGAGGGGGTTTTACTCTCTCTCATTCTGAGGGGGATTTACTCTCTCTCTGAGGGGGATTTACTCTCTCTCTCTGAGGGGGATTTACTCTCTGTCTCTGAGGGGGATTTACTCACTTTCTCTGAGGGGGATTTACTCTCTCTGTCTCTGAGGGGGTTTTACTCTCTCTGAGGGGGTTTTACTCTCTCCCTGTCTATGAGGGGGATTTACTCTCTCTCTTTCTGAAAGGGATTTACTCTCTCAGTCTCTGAGGGGGATTTACTTTCTCTCTCTGAGGGGGATTCACTCTCTCTGTCTCTGAGGGGGATTCACTCTCATTCTGAGGGGGATTCACTCTGTCTCTGAGGGGGATTTACTCTCATTCTGAGGGGGATTCACTCTCTCTGTCTCTGAGGGGGATTTACTCTCTCTCTTTCTGAAAGGGATTTACTCTCTCAGTCTCTGAGGGGGATTTACTTTCTCTCTCTGAGGGGGATTCACTCTCTCTGTCTCTGAGGGGGATTCACTCTCATTCTGAGGGGGATTCACTCTGTCTCTGAGGGGGATTTACTCTCATTCTGAGGGGGATTCACTCTCTCTGTCTCTGAGGGGGATTTACTCTCTCTCATTCTGAGGGGGATTTACTCTCACTGTCTCTGAGGGGGTTTTACTCTCTCTCATTCTGAGGGGGATTTACTCTGTCTCTGAGGGGGTTTTACTTTCTCTCTCTCTTAGGGCATTTACTCTCATTCTCAGGGGGATTTACCCCCTCTCTCTGAGGGGCATTTACTCTCATTCTGAGGGGGATTTCCTCTCTCTCTCTGAGGGGGATTTACTCTCCCTGTCTCTGAGGGGGATTTAATTTCTCTCTCTGAGGGGAATTTACTCTCTCTCTCTCTTAGGGGAGTTACTCTCATTCTGAGGGGGATTTACTCTCTCTCTTAGGTGATTTACTCTCATTCTGAGGGGGATTTACTCTCTCTGTCTCTGAGGGGGATTTACTCTCTCTCGCTGTCTCTGAGGGGGTTTTACTCTCTCTCGCTGCCTCTGAAGGGATTTTACTCTCTCTCGGTTTCTCTGAGGGGGTTTTACTCTCTCTCGCTGTCTCTGAGGGGGTTTTACTCTCTCTCGCTGTCTCTGAGGGGATTTTACTCTCTCTCGGTGTCTCTGAGGGAGTTTTACTCTCTCTCGCTGTCTCCGAGTGGGGTTTTACTCTCTGTCTCTGAGAGGGATTTACTCTCACTCTCTCTGAGGGGAATTTAATCGCTCTCTCATTCTGAGGGGGATTTACTCTCCCTGTCTCTAAGGGGGATTTACTCTCTCTCTCAGAGGGGGATTTACTCTCTCCCTTTCTGAGGGGGATTGACTCCCTCTCTGAGGGGGATTTACTCTCTCATTCTGAGGGGGATTTATTCTCTCTCACTGTCTCTAGGGGGTTTTACTCTCTCTGTCTCTGAGGGGGATTTACTCTCTCTGTCTCTGAGGGGGATTTACTCACTCTCTCTGAGGGGGATTTACTCACTCTCTCTGAGGGGGTTTTACTCTCTCATTCTGAGGGGTATTTAATCTCTGTCTCCAAGGGGGATTTACTCTCTCTGTCTCTGAGGGGAATTTACTCTCTCTCTGAGGGGGATTTACTCTCTCTCTTTCTGAGGGGGATTTACTCTCTGTCTCTGAGGGGGATTTACTCTCCCTGTCTCTGAGGGGGATTTACTGTCTCCGTCTCTGACGGGGATTTACTGTCTCTCATTCTGAGGGGGATTCACTCTCTCTGTCTCTGAGGGGGTTTTACTCTCTCTCATTCTGAAGGGGATTTACTCTCTCTCTCTCTGAGGGGGATTTACTCTCTCTTTCTGAGGGGGATTTACTCTCTCTCTCTGAGGGGGATTTACTCTCTGTCTCTGAGGTGGATTTACTCACTCTCTCTGAGGGGGATTGACTCTCTCTGTCTCTGAGGGGGTTTTACTCTCTCTGAGGGGGATTTACTCTCTCTCTTTCTGAAAGGGATTTACTCTCTCTGTCTCTGAGGGGGATTTACTTTCTGTCTCTGAGGGGGTTTTACTCTCACTCATTCTGAGGGGGATTTACTCTCACTCTCTCTGAGGGGGATTTACTCTCTCTCATTCTGAGGGGGATTCACTCTCTCTGTCTCTGAGGGGGTTTTACTCTCTCTCATTCTGAGGGGGTTTTACTTTCTCTCTCTCTTAGGGCATTTACTCTCATTCTCAGGGGGATTTACCCCCTCTCTCTGAGGGGCATTTACTCTCATTCTGAGGGGGATTTACTCTCTCTCTCTGAGGGGGATTTACTCTCCCTGTCTCTGAGGGGGATTTAATTTCTCTCTCTGAGGGGGATTTACTCTCTCTCTTAGGGCATTTACTCTCATTCTGAGGGGGATTTACTCTCTCTGTCTCTCAGGGGAATTTACTCTCTCTCTCTCTTAGGGGATTTACTCTCATTCTAAGGGGGATTTACTCTCTCTCTTAGGGGATTTACTCTCATTCTGAGGGGGATTTACTCTATCTGTCTCTGAGGGGGATTTACTCTCATTCTCAGGGGGATTTACTCCCTCTGTCTTTGATGGGCGTTTTACTCTCTCTCGCTGTCTCTGAGGGTGTTTTACTCTCTCTTGCTGTCTCTGAGGGGGATTTACTCTCTGTCTCTGAGGGGGATTTACTCTCTGTCTCTGAGGGGGTTTTACTCTCTCTCTCTGAGGGGGATTTACTCTCTCTCTCTGAGCGGGATTTACTCTCTCTCTCTGAGGGGGATTTAATCTCTCTGTCTTTGAGGGGGATTTACTCTCTCTCATTCTGAGGGGGATTTACACTCTCTCTCTGAGGGGGATTTACCCTCTCTCATTCTAAGGGGGATTTACTCTCTCTGTCTCTGAGGGGGATTTACCCTCTCTCATTCTAAGGGGGATTTACTCCTTCTGTCTCTGAGGGGGATTTACTCTCTGTCTCTGAGGGGGATTTACCCTCTCTCATTCTAAGGGGGATTTACTCCTTCTGTCTCTGAGGGGGATTTACTCTCTGTCTCTGAGGGGGATTTACTCTCTCTCATTCTGAGGGGGATTTACTCTCCCTCTCTCTGAGGGGGATTTACTCTCTCTCTCTCTCTGAGGGGGATTTACTCTCTCTCTTAGGGCATTTACTCTCATTCTGAGGGGGATTTACTCTCCCTGTCTCTGAGGGGGATTTAATTTCTCTCTCTGAGGGGGATTTACTCCCTCTCTTAGGGCATTTACTCTCATTCTGAGGGGGATTTACTCTCTCTGTCTCTGAGGGGGTTTTACTCTCTCTCATTCTGAGGGGGTTTTACTCTCTCTGTCTCTGAGGGGAATTTACTCTCTCTCTCTCTTAGGGGATTTACTCTCATTCTGAGGGGGATTTACTCTATCTGTCTCTGAGGGGGATTTACTCTCATTCTCAGGGGGATTTACTCCCTCTGTCTTTGATGGGCGTTTTACTCTCTCTCGCTGCCTTTGAGGGGGTTTTACTCTCTCTCGCTGTCTCTGAGGGGGTTTTACTCTCTCTCGCTGTCTCTGAGGGGATTTTACTCTCTCTCACTGTCTCTGAGGGGATTTTACTCTCTCTCGGTATCTCTGAGGGAGTTTTACTCTCTCTCGCTGTCTCTGAGGGGATTTTACTCTCTCTCGCTTTCTCTGAGGGGATTTTACTCTCTCTCGGTGTCTCTGAGGGGGTTTTACTCTCTCTCGCTGTCTCCGAGGGGGTTTTACTCTCTCTCGCTGTCTCTGAGGGGGATTTACTCTCTCTGTCTCTGAGGGAGTTTTACTCTCTCTCGCTGTCTCTGAGGGGGTTTTACTCCCTCGCTCTCTGAGGGGGATTTACTCTCCCTCTCTCTGAGGGGGATTTACTCTCTCTCTCTGAGGGGGATTTACTCTCTGCCTCTGAGGGGGATTTACTCTCTCTCTCTGAGGGGGTTTTACTCTCTCTCTCTGAGAGGGATTTACTCTCCCTCTCTCTGAGGGGCATTGACTCCCTCTCTGAGGGGAATTTACTCGCTCTCTCATTCTGAGGGGGATTTACTCTCCCTGTCTCTGAGGGGGATTTACTCTCTCTCTCTGAGGGGGATTTACTCTCTCCCTTTCTGAGGGAGATTGACTCCCTCTCTGAGGGTGATTTACTCTCTCTGTCTCTGAGGGGGATTTACTCTCTCTGACTCTGAGGGTGATTTACTCTCTCCCTCTGAGGAGGATTTACTCACTCATTCTGAGGGGGATGTACTCTCTTTGTCTCTGAGGGGGTTTTACTCTCTCTCGCTGTCTCCACGGGTGATTTATTCTCTCTGTTCTGAGGGGGATTTACTCTCTCTCTTTCTGAGGGGGATTTACTCTCTCTCTTTCTGAGGGGGATTTACTCTCTCATTCTGATGGGGATTTACTGTCTCCGTCTCGGAGGGGGATTTATTCTCTTTGTCTCTGAGGGGGATTTACTCTCTCTCTTATGGGATTTACTCTCATTCTGAGGGGGATTTACTCTCTCTGTCTCTGAGGGGGATTTACTCTCTCTGTCTTTGAGGGGAACTTACTCTCTCTCTTAGGGGTTTTACTCTCATTCTGAGGGGGATTTACACTGTCTCTGAGGGTGCTTTACTGTCTCTGTCTCTGAGGGGAATTTACTCTCTCTCTTAGGGCATTTACCCTCATTCTGAAGGGGATTTACTCTCCCTGTCTCTGAGGGGGTTTTACTATCTCTCGCTGTCTCTGAGGGGGTTTTACTCTCTCATTCTGAGGGGTATTTAATCTCTGTCTCCGAGGGGGATTTACTCTCTCTCTGTCTCTGAGGGGAATTTACTCTCTCTCTGAGGGGGATTTACTCTCTCTCTTTCTGAGGGGGATTTACTCTCTGTCTCTGAGGGAATTTACTCTCTCTCTCTGAGGGGGATTTACTCTCCCTGTCTCTGAGGGGGATTTACTCTCTCTCTTTCTGAGGGGGATTTACTCTCTCTCATTCTGAGGGGGATTTACTCTCTCTGTCTTTGAGGGGGATTTACTCACTGTCTCTGAGGGGGATTTACTCACTGTCTCTGAGGGGGATTTACTCTCTGTCTCTGAGGGGGATTTACTCTCTCTCATTCTGAGGGGGATTTACTCTCTCTGTCGTTGAAGGGGATTTACTCACTGTCTCTGACGGGGATTTACTCTCTGTCTCTGAGGGGGATTTACTCTCTCTCATTCTGAGGGGGATTTACTCTCTCTGTCTTTGAGGGGGATTTTCTCACTGTCTCTGAGGGGGATTTACTCACTGTCTCTGAGGGGGATTTACTCTCTGTCTCTGAGGGGGATTTACTCCCTGTCTCTGAGGGGGATTTACTCTCTCTGTCTCTGAGGGGGATTTACTCTCTCTCATTCTGAGGGGGATTCACTCTCACTGTCTCTGAGGGGGATCTACTCTCTCTCTCTGAGGGGGATTTACTCTCCCTCTCTGAGGGGGTTTTACTCTCTCTCATTCTGAGGGGGATTTACTCTCTCTCTATCTGAGCGGGATTTACTCTCACTGTCACTGAGGGGGATTTACTCTCTCTCATTCTGAGGTGGATTTACTCTCCCTGTCTTTGAGGGGGATTAACTCTCTCTGTCTCTGAGGGGCATTTACTCTCTCTGTCTCTGAGGGGGATTTACTCTCTCTCTCTGAGGGGGATTTACTCTCTCTCTCTGAGAAGGATTTACTCCCTCTCTCTGAGGGGGATTTACTCTCTCTCATTCTGAGGGGGATTTACTCTCTCTCTCTCTGAGGGGGATTTACTCTCTCTCTCTGAGGGAGATTTACTCTCTCTCTCTCTCTGAGGGGGATTTACTCTCTCTCTCTCAGAGGGATTTACTCTCTCTGTCTCTGAGGGGGATTTACTCTCTCTCTCTGAGGGGGATTTACTCTCTCTCTCTGAGAGGGATTTACTCTCTCTGTCTCTGAGGGGGATTTACTCTCTCTGTCTCTGAGGGGGATTTACTCACTGCCTCTGAGGGGGATTTACTCTCTCTCTCTGAGGGGGATTTACTCTCTCTCATTGTGAGGGAGATTCACTCTCTGTGTCTCTGAGGGGGTTTTACTCTCTCTCTCTCTGAGGGAGATTTACTCTCTCTGTCTCTGAGGGGGATTTACTCTCTGTCTGAGGGGGATTTACTCTCTCTCTGTCTGAGGGGGATTTACTCTCTCTCTGAGGGGGATTTACGCTCTCTGTCTCTGAGGGGGTTTTACTCTCTCTCATTCTGAGGGGGATTTACTCTCTCTCTCTCTGAGGGGGATTTACTCTCTCTCTGTCAGAGGGGGATTTACTCTCTCTCTCTGAGGGGGATTTACTCTCTCTCTGTCTGAGGGGGATTTACTCTCTCTCTCTCTGAGGGGGATTTACTCTCCTTCATTCTGAGGGGGTTTTACTCTCTCTCTTTCTGAGGGGGATTTACTCTCTCTCTCTCTGAGGGGGATTTACCCTCTCTCATTCTAAGGGGGATTTACTCCTTCTGTCTCTGAGGGGGATTTACTCTCTGTCTCTGAGGGGGATTTACTCTCTCTCATTCTGAGGGGGATTTACTCTCTCTGTCTCTGAGGGGGATTTACTCTCTCTCATTTTGAGGGGCATTTACTCTCTCTTTCTTTGAGGGGGATTTACTCACTGTCTCTGAGGGGGATTTACTCTCTGTCTCTGAGGGGGATTTACTCTCTCTGTCTCTGAGGGGGATTTACTCTCACTCATTCTGAGGGGGATTTACTCTCTCTGTCTTTGAGGGGGATTTACTCACTGTCTCTGAGGGGGATTTACTCACTGTCTCTGAGGGGGTTTTACTCTCTCTGTCTCTGAGGGGGATTTACTCTCTCTGTCTCTGATGGGGATTTACTCTCTCTCTCTGATGGGGATTTACTTTCTCTCTCTGAGAGGGATTTACTCTCTCTCTCTGAGGGGGATTTACTCTGTCTCTGAGGGGGATTTACTCTCCCTGTCTCTGAGGGGGATTTACTCTCTCTCTCTCTGAGGGGGATTTACTCCCTCTCTCTGAGGGGGATTTACTCTCTCTGTCTCTGAGGAGGATTTACTGGCTCTCGTTGTCTCTGTGGGGGATTTACTCTCTCTCTCTTTCTGAGGGGGATTTACTCTCTCTCCCTGAGGGGAACTTACTCTCTCTCTTAGGGGTTTTACTCTCTCTCTGTCACTGAGGGGGTTTAACTCTCTCATTCTGAGGGGTATTTACACACTGTCTCTGAGGGGGATTTAGTCTCTCTATGTCTCTGAGGGTGATTTACTCGCTCTCTCTGAGGGGGATTTACTCCCATTCTGAGGGGGATTTACTCTCTGTCATTCTGAGGGGGATTCACTCTGTCTCTCAGGGGGTTTTACACTCTCTCATTCTGAGGGGGATTTACTCTCTCTCTTTCTGAGGGTGATTTACTCTCACTGTCTCTGAGGGGGATCTACTCTCTCTCTCTGAGGGGGATTTACTCGCTCTGTCTTTGAGGGGGATTTACTCTCTCTCTCTGAGGGAATTTTACTCTCTCTTGTTCTGAGGGGGCTTTACTCTCACTCTCTCTGAGGGGGATTTACTCTCTCTCATTTTGAGGGGGATTTACTCTCTCTTTCTTTGAGGGGGATTTACTCACTGTCTCTGAGGGGGATTTACTCTCTGTCTCTGAGGGGGATTTACTCTCTCTGTCTCTGAGGGGGATTTACTCTCTCTCATTCTGAGGGGGATTTACTCTCTATGTCTTTGAGGGGGATTTACTCACTGTCTCTGAGGGGGATTTACTCACTGGCTCTGAGGGGGTTTTACTCTCACTGTCTCTGAGGGGGATTTACTCTCTCTGTCTCTGAGGGGGATTTACTCTCTCTCTCTGATGGGGATTTACTTTCTCTCTCTGAGAGGGATTTACTCCCTCTCTCTGAGGGGGATTTACTCTGTCTCTGAGGGGGATTTACTCTCCCTGTCTCTGAGGGGGATTTACTCTGTCTGTCTCTGAGGATGATTTACTCTCACTCTCTCTGAGGGGGATTTACTCTCTCTCTCTCTGAGGGGGATTTACTCCCTCTCTCTGAGGGGGATTTACTCTCTCTGTCTCTGAGGAGGACTTACTGGCTCTCGTTGTCTCTGTGGGGGATTTACTCTCTCTCTCTTTCTGAGGGGGATTTACTCTCTCTCTCTGAGGGGAACTTACTCTCTCTCTTAGGGGTTTTACTCTCTGTCTCTGAGGGGGTTTAACTCTCTCATTCTGAGGGGTATTTACACACTGTCTCTGAGGGGGATTTACTCTCTCTATGTCTCTGAGGGTGATTTACTCGCTCTCTCTGAGGGGGATTTACTCCCATTCTGAGGGGGATTTACTCTCTGTCATTCTGAGGGGGATTCACTCTGTCTCTCAGGGGGTTTTACACTCTCTCATTCTGAGGGGGATTTACTCTCTCTCTTTCTGAGGGTGATTTACTCTCACTGTCTCTGAGGGGGATCTACTCTCTCTCTCTGAGGGGGATTTACTCGCTCTGTCTTTGAGGGGGATTTACTCTCTCTCTCTGAGGGAATTTTACTCTCTCTCATTCTGAGGGGGCTTTACTCTCACTCTCTGAGGGGGATTTACTCTCTCCGTCTCTGAGGGGGATTTACTCTCTCTCATTCTGAGGGGGATTCACTCTCTCTGTCTCTGAGGGGGTTTTACACTCTCTCATTCTGAGGGGATTTTACTCTCTCTCTCTCTGCGGGGGATTTACTCGCTCTCTCTGAGGGGTTTTACTCTCTCTGTCTCTCAGGGGGATTTACTCGCTGTCTCTTAGGGGGATTTACTCTCTCTCTCTGAGGGGGATTTCCTCTCTCTCATTCTGAGGGGGATTTACACTCTCTCTCTGAGGGGGATTTACCCTCTCTCATTCTAAGGGGGATTTACTCTCTCTGTCTCTGAGGGGGATTTACCCTCTCTCATTCTAAGGGGGATTTACTCCTTCTGTCTCTGAGGGCGATTTACTCTCTGTCTCTGAGGGGGATTTACTCTCTCTCATTCTGAGGGGGATTTACTCTCTCTCTCTCTGAGGGGGATTTACTCTCTCTCTGTCGGAGGGGGATTTACTCTCTCTCTGAGGGGGATTTACTCTCTCTCTTAGGGCATTTACTCTCATTCTGAGGGGGATTTACTCTCCCTGTCTCTGAGGGGGATTTAATTTCTCTCTCTGAGGGGGATTTACTCTCTCTCTTAGGGCATTTACTCTCATTCTAAGGGGGATTTACTCTCTCTGTCTCTGAGGGGGTTTTACTCTCTCTCATTCTGAGGGGGTTTTACTCTCTCTGTCTCTGAGGGGAATTTATTCTCTCTCTCTCTTAGGGGATTTACTCTGATTCTAAGGGTGATTTACTCTCTCTCTTAGGGGATTTACTCTCATTCTGAGGGGGATTTACTCTATCTGTCTCTGAGGGGGATTTACTCCCTCTGTCTTTGATGGGTGTTTTACTCTCTCTCGCTGTCTCTGAGGGGGTTTTACTCTCGCTGTCTCTGAGGGGATTTTACTCTCTCTCGGTATCTCTGAGGGGGTTTTACTCTCTCTCGCTGTCTCTGAGGGGATTTTACTCTCTCTCGCTTTCTCTGAGGGGATTTTACTCTCTCTCGGTGTCTCTGAGGGGGATTTACTCTCTCGGTCTCTGAGGGAGTTTTACTCTCTCTCGCTGTCTCTGAGGGGGTTTTACTCCCTCGCTCTCTGAGGTGGATTTACTCTCCCTCTCTCTGAGGGGGATTTACTCTCTCTCTCTGAGGGGGATTTACTCTCTGCCTCTGAGGGGGATTTACTCTCTCTCTCTGAGGGGGTTTTACTCTCTCTCTCTGAGAGGGATTTACTCTCCCTCTCTCTGAGGGGCATTGACTCCCTCTCTGAGGGGAATTTACTCGCTCTCTCATTCTGAGGGGGATTTACTCTCCCTGTCTCTGAGGGGGATTTACTCTCTCTCTCTCTGAGGGGGATTTACTCTCTCCCTTTCTGAGGGAGATTGACTCCCTCTCTGAGGGTGATTTACTCTCTCTGTCTCTGAGGGGGATTTACTCTCTCTGTCTTTGAGGGGGTTTTGCTCTCGCTGTCTCTGAGGGGGATTTACTCTCTCTCTCTTTCTGAGGGGAATTTACTCTCTCTCTCTTAGGGCATTCACCCTCATTCTGAGGGGGATTTACTCTCCCTGTCTCTGAGGGGGTTTTACTCTCTCTCGCTGTCTCTGAGGGGGTTTTACTCTCTCTGTCTCTGAGGGGGATTTACTCTCTCTGTCTCTGAGGGGGATTTACTCACTCTCTCTGAGGGGGATTTACTCACTCATTCTGAGGGGGATTTACTCTCTTTGTCTCTGAGGGGGTTTTACTCTCTCTCGCTGTCTCTGAGGGGGTTTTACTCTCTCATTCTGAGGGGTATTTAATCTCTGTCTCCGAGGGGGATTTACTCTCTCTGTCTCTGAGGGGAATTTACTCTCTCTCTGAGGGGATTTACTCTCTCTCTTTCTGAGGGGGATTTACTCTCTGTCTCTGAGGGGGATTTACTCTCCCTGTCTCTGAGGGGGATTTACTGTCTCCGTCTCTGACGGGGATTTACTGTCTCTCATTCTGAGGGGGATTCACTCTCTCTGTCTCTGAGGGGGTTTTACTCTCTCTCATTCTGAAGGGGATTTACTCTCTCTCTCTCTGAGGGGGATTTACTCTCTCTCTCTGAGGGGGATTTACTCTCTGTCTCTGAGGTGGATTTACTCACTCTCTCTGAGGGGGATTGACTCTCTCTGTCTCTGAGGGGGTTTTACTCTCTCTGAGGGGGATTTACTCTCTCTCTTTCTGAAAGGGATTTACTCTCTCTGTCTCTGAGGGGGATTTACTTTCTGTCTCTGAGGGGGTTTTACTCTCACTCATTCTGAGGGGGATTTACTCTCACTCTCTCTGAGGGGGATTTACTCTCTCTCATTCTGAGGGGGATTCACTCTCTCTGTCTCTGAGGGGGTTTTACTCTCTCTCATTCTGAGGGGGATTTACTCTGTCTCTGAGGGGTTTTACTTTCTCTCTCTCTTAGGGCATTTACTCTCATTCTGAGGGGGATTTACCCCCTCTCTCTGAGGGGCATTTACTCTCATTCTGAGGGGGATTTACTCTCTCTCTCTGAGGGGGATTTACTCTCCCTGTCTCTGAGGGGGATTTAATTTCTCTCTCTGAGGGGGATTTACTCTCTCTCTTAGGGCATTTACTCTCATTCTGAGGGGGATTTACTCTCTCTGTCTCTGAGGGGAATTTACTCTCTCTCTCTCTTAGGGGATTTACTCTCATTCTGAGGGGGATTTACTCTATCTGTCTCTGAGGGGGATTTACTCTCATTCTCAGGGGGATTTACTCCCTCTGTCTTTGATGGGCGTTTTACTCTCTCTCGCTGCCTTTGAGGGGGTTTTACTCTCTCTCGCTGTCTCTGAGGGGGTTTTACTCTCTCTCGCTGTCTCTGAGGGGATTTTACTCTCTCTCACTGTCTCTGAGGGGATTTTACTCTCTCTCGGTATCTCTGAGGGAGTTTTACTCTCTCTCGCTGTCTCTGAGGGGATTTTACTCTCTCTCGCTTTCTCTGAGGGGATTTTACTCTCTCTCGGTGTCTCTGAGGGGGTTTTACTCTCTCTCGCTGTCTCCGAGGGGGTTTTACTCTCTCTCGCTGTCTCTGAGGGGGATTTACTCTCTCTGTCTCTGAGGGAGTTTTACTCTCTCTCGCTGTCTCTGAGGGGGTTTTACTCCCTCGCTCTCTGAGGGGGATTTACTCTCCCTCTCTCTGAGGGGGATTTACTCCCTCTCTCTGAGGGGGATTTACTCTCTGCCTCTGAGGGGGATTTACTCTCTCTCTCTGAGGGGGTTTTACTCTCTCTCTCTGAGAGGGATTTACTCTCCCTCTCTCTGAGGGGCATTGACTCCCTCTCTGAGGGGAATTTACTCACTCTCTCATTCTGAGGGGGATTTACTCTCCCTGTCTCTGAGGGGGATTTACTCTCTCTCTCTGAGGGGGATTTACTCTCTCCCTTTCTGAGGGAGATTGACTCCCTCTCTGAGGGTGATTTACTCTCTCTGTCTCTGAGGGGATTTACTCTCTCTGACTCTGAGGGTGATTTACTCTCTCTCTCTCTGAGGAGGATTTACTCACTCATTCTGAGGGGGATGTACTCTCTTTGTCTCTGAGGGGGTTTTACTCTCTCTCGCTGTCTCCACGGGTGATTTATTCTCTCTGTTCTGAGGGGGATTTACTCTCTCTCTTTCTGAGGGGGATTTACTCTCTCTCTTTCTGAGGGGGATTTACTCTCTCATTCTGATGGGGATTTACTGTCTCCGTCTCGGAGGGGGATTTATTCTCTTTGTCTCTGAGGGGGATTTACTCTCTCTCTTATGGGATTTACTCTCATTCTGAGGGGGATTTACTCTCTCTGTCTCTGAGGGGGATTTACTCTCTCTGTCTTTGAGGGGAACTTACTCTCTCTCTTAGGGGTTTTACTCTCATTCTGAGGGGGATTTACACTGTCTCTGAGGGTGCTTTACTGTCTCTGTCTCTGAGGGAATTTACTCTCTCTCTTAGGGCATTTACCCTCATTCTGAAGGGGATTTACTCTCCCTGTCTCTGAGGGGGTTTTACTATCTCTCGCTGTCTCTGAGGGGGGTTTTACTCTCTCATTCTGAGGGGTATTTAATCTCTGTCTCCGAGGGGGATTTACTCTCTCTCTGTCTCTGAGGGGAATTTACTCTCTCTCTGAGGGGGATTTACTCTCTCTCTTTCTGAGGGGATTTACTCTCTGTCTCTGAGGGAATTTACTCTCTCTCTCTGAGGGGGATTTACTCTCCCTGTCTCTGAGGGGGATTTACTCTCTCTCTTTCTGAGGGGGATTTACTCTCTCTCATTCTGAGGGGGATTTACTCTCTCTGTCTTTGAGGGGGATTTACTCACTGTCTCTGAGGGGGATTTACTCACTGTCTCTGAGGGGGATTTACTCTCTGTCTCTGATGGGGATTTACTCTCTCTCATTCTGAGGGGGATTTACTCTCTCTGTCATTGAGGGGGATTTACTCACTGTCTCTGACGGGGATTTACTCTCTGTCTCTGAGGGGATTTACTCTCTCTCATTCTGAGGGGGATTTACTCTGTCTGTCTTTGAGGGGGATTTTCTCACTGTCTCTGAGGGGGATTTACTCACGGTCTCTGAGGGGGATTTACTCTCTCTGTCTCTGAGGGGGATTTACTCTCTCTCTCTCTGAGGGGGATTTACTCTCTCTCTTAGGGGATTTACTCTCATTCTGAGGGGGATTTACTCTCTCTGTCTCTGAATGGGATTTACTTTCTCTCTCTGAGGGGGATTTACTCTCTCTGTCTCTGAGGGGGATTTACTCTCTCTCTCTCTCTGAGGGGAATTTACTCTCTCTCCCTTTCTGAGGGGAATTTACTCTCTCTCCCTTTCTGAGGGGGATTTACTCTCTCTGTCTCTGAGGGGAATTTACTCTCTCTCTTGGGGGATTTACTCTCATTCTGAGGGGGATTTACTCTCTCTGTCTCTGAGGGGGATTTAGTCTCTCTGTCTCTGAGGGGGATTTACTCTCTCTCTCTCTGAGGGGGATTTACTCTCTCTCTCTGAGGGGGATTTACTCTCTCTCTCTGAGGGGGATTTACTCTCTCTCTTGGGGGATTTACTCTCATTCTGAGGGGGATTTACTCTTTCTCTCTCTGAGGGGGATTTACTCTCTCTCTCTCTGAGGGGGATTTACTCTCTCTCTCTCTGAGGGGGATTTACTCTCTCTCTTAGGGGATTTACTCTCATTCTGAGGGGGATTTACTCTTTCTCTCTCTGAGGGGGATTTACTCTCTCTCTCTCTGAGGGGGATTTACTCTCTCTGTCTCTGAGGGGAATTTACTCTCTCTCTTAGGGGATTTACTCTCATTCTGAGGGGGATTTACTCTCTCTCTCTCTGAGGGGGATTTACTCTCTCTGTCTCTGAGGGGAATTTACTCTCTCTCTTAGGGGATTTACTCTCATTCTGAGGGGGATTTACTCTCTCTCTCTCTGAGGGGGATTTACTCTCTCTGTCTCTGAGGGGGATTTCCTCTCTCTGTCTCTGAGGGGGATTTACTCTCTCATTCTGAGCGGGATTTACTCTCTCTGTCTCTGAGGGGGATTTACTCACTCTCTCTGAGGGGGATTTACTCTCTCTTTCTCTGAGGGGGATTCACTATCTCTGTCTTTGAGGGTGATTTACTCTCTCTGTCTCTGAGGGGGATTTACTCTCTCTCTTTGTGAGGGGGATTTACTCTCCCTGTCTCTGAAGGGGATCTACTCTCTCTCTTTGAGGTGGATTTACTCTCTCTGTCTCTGAGGGGGATTTACTCTATCTCTCTGAGGGGTTTTACTCTCTCTCATTCTGAGGGGGATTTACTCTCTCTCTCTGAGGGGGATTTACTCACTCTGTCTTTGAGGAGGTTTTACTCTCTCTGTCTCTGAGGGGATTTTACTCTGTCTTTGAGGGGGATTTACTCTCTCTCTCTGAGGGGGATTTACTCTTATTCTGAGGGGGATTTACTCTCTCTGTCTCTGAGGGGGATCTACTCTCTCCGTCTCTGAGGGGGATTTACTCTCTCCGTCTCTGAGGGGGGTTTACTCTCTTCGTCTCTAGGGGGGATTTACTCTCTCTCTCTCTGAGGGGGATTTACTCTCTCTCCTTTCTGAGGGGAATTTACTCTCTCTCCCTCTCTGAGGGGGATTTACTCTCTCATTCTGAGGGGGATTTACTCTCTCTGTCTCTCAGGGGAATTTACTCTCTCTCCCTTTCTGAGGGGGATTTACTCTCTCTGTCTCTGAGGGGAATTTACTCTCTCTCTTGGGGGATTTACTCTCATTCTGAGGGGGATTTACTCTCTCTCTCTCTGAGGGGGATTTACTCTCTCTCTCTCTCTGAGGGGGATTTACTCTCTCGCTCTCTCTGAGGGGGATTTACTCTGTCTCTAAGGGGAATTTACTCTCTCTCTTAGGGGATTTACTCTCATTCTGAGGGGGATTTACTCTCTCTCTCTCTGAGGGGGATTTACTCTCTCTGTCTCTGAGGGGAATTTACTCTCTCTCTTAGGGGATTTACTCTCATTCTGAGGGGGATTTACTCTCTCTCTCTCTGAGGGGGATTTACTCTCTCTGTCTCTGAGGGGGATTTACTCTCTCATTCTGAGGGGGATTTACTCTCTCTCTCTCTGAGGGGGATTTACTCTCTCTGTCTCTGAGGGGAATTTACTCTCTCTCTTAGGGGATTTACTCTCATTCTGAGGGGGATTTACTCTCTCTGTCTCTGAGGGGGATTTACTCTCTCATTCTGAGGGGATTTACTCTCTCTGTCTCTGAGGGGGATTTACTCTCTCTCTCTGAGGGGGATTTACTCTCTCTCTCTCTGAGGGAGATTCACTCTCTCTGTCTTTGAGGGTGATTTACTCTCTCTGTCTCTGAGGGGGATTTACTCTCTCATTCTGAGGGGGATTTACTCTCTCTGTCTCTGAGGGGGATTTACTCACTCTCTCTGAGGGGGATTTACTCTCTCTCTCTCTGAGGGGGATTCACTCTCTCTGTCTTTGAGGGTGATTTACTCTCTCTGTCTCTGAGGGGGATTTACTCTCTCATTCTGAGGGGGATTTACTCTCTCTGTCTCTGAGGGGGTTTTACTCTCTCTCTTTCTGAGGGGGATTTACTCTCTCTCTCTCTGAGGGGGATTTACTCTCTCTGTCTTTGAGGAGGTTTTACTCTCTCTGTTTCTGAGGGGGTTTCACTCACTCTCTCTGAGGGGGATTTACTCTCTCTCTCTGAGGGGTATTTACTCTCATTCTGAGGGGGATTTACTCTCTCCTTCTCTGAGGGGGATTTACTCTCTCTCTCTCATTCTGAGGGGGATTTACTCTCTCTCATTCTGAGGGGGATTTAATTTCTCTCTCTGAGGGGGGTTTACTCTCTCCGTCTCTGGGGGGGATTTACTCTCTCTCTCTCTGAGGGGGATTTACTCTCTCTCTCTGAGGGGGATTTATTCTCTCTGTCTCTGAGGGGGATTTACTCTCTTCTTCTCTGAGGTGGATTTACTCTCTCTCTGAGGGGGATTTACTCCCTCTCTCTGAGGGGGACTTTATCTCTGAGGGGGATTTACTCTCCCTCATTCAGAGGGGGATTTACTCTCTCTCTCTGAGGAGGATTTACTCTCTCTCTGAGGGGGATTTACTCACTCCGTCTCTGAAGGGTTTTTACTCTCTCTCATTCTGAGGGGGATTCACTCTCTCTGTCTCTGAGGGGGTTTTACTCTCTCTCATTCTGAGGGCGATTTACTCTCTCTGTCTCTGAGGGGGATTTACACTCACTGTCACTGAGGGGGATTTACTCTTTCTCATTCTGATGTGGATTTACTCTCTCTGTCTCTGAGGGGGATTTACACTCTCTCTCTGAGGGGGATTTACTCTCTCTGTCTCTGAGGGGGATTTACTCTCCCTCTCTCTGAGTGGGATTTACACTCTCTCTCTGAGGGGGATTTACTCTCTCTATCTCTGAGGGGGATTTACTCTCTGTCTCTGAGGGGGTTTTACTCTCTCTCTCTCTGAGGGGGATTTACACTCTGTCTCTGAGGGGGATTCACTCTCTCTGTCTCTGAGGGGGTTTTACTCTCTCTGTCTCTGAGGGGGTTTTACTCTGTCTCTGAGGGGGTTTCACTCACTCTCTCTGAGGGGGATTTGCTCTCTCTCTCTGAGGGGGATTTACTCTCATTCTGAGGGGGATTTACTCACTCTCTCTGAGGGGGATTTACTCTCATTCTGAGGGGGATTTACTCTCTCTGTCTCTGAGGGGGATTTACTCTCTCTGTCTCTGAGGGGGATTTACTCTCTCTCTCTGAGGGGGATTTACTCTCTCTCATTCTGAGGGGGATTTACTCTCCCTCTCTCTGAGGGGGATTTACTCTCTCTCTCTCTGAGGGGGATTTACTCTCTGTCTCTGAGGGGGATTTACTCTCTCTGTCCATGAGGGGGATTTACTCACTGTCTCTGAGGGGCATTTACTCTCTCTCATTCTGTGGTGGATTTACTCTCTCTGTCTCTGAGGGGGATTTACTCTCTCTGTCTCTGAGGGGGTTTTACTCTCTGTCTCTGAGGGGGATTTACTCTCTCTCATTCTGAGGTGGATTTACTCTCTCCGTCTCTGAGGGGGATTTACTCTCTCTCATTCTGAGGTGGATTTACTCTCTCTCTCTCTGAGGGGGATTTACTCTCTCTCTTTCTGTGGGGGATTTACTCTCTCATTCTGAGGGGGATTTACTCTCTCTCTCTCTGAGGGGAATTTACTCTCTCTCTTGGGGGATTTACTCTCATTCTGAGGGGGAGTTACTCTCTCTCTCTCTGAGGGGGATTTACTCTCTCTGTCTCTGAAGGGGATTTACTCTCTCTCTCTGAGGGGGATTTACTCTCTCTCTCTCTGAGGGAGATTCACTCTCTCTGTCTTTGAGGGTGATTTACTCTCTCTGTCTCTGAGGGGGATTTACTCTCTCATTCTGAGGGGGATTTACTCTCCCTGTCTCTGAGGGGGATTTACTCACTCTGAGGGGGATTTACTCTCTCTCTCTGAGGGGGATTCACTCTCTCTGTCTTTGAGGGTGATTTACTCTCTCTGTCTCTGAGGGGGATTTACTCTCTCATTCTGAGGGGGATTTACTCTCCCTGTCTCTGAGGGGGTTTTACTCTCTCTCTCTCTGAGGGGGATTTACTCTCTCTGTCTTTGAGGAGGTTTTACTCTCTCTGTCTCTGAGGGGATTTTACTCTCTCTGTCTCTGAGGGGGTTTCACTCACTCTCTCTGAGGGGGATTTACTCTCTCTCTCTGAGGGGGATTTACTCTCATTCTGAGGGGGATTTACTCTCTCCTTCTCTGAGGGGGATTTACTCTCTCTCTCTCATTCTGAGGGGGATTTGCTCTCTCTCATTCTGAGGGGGATTTAATTTCTCTCTCTGAGGGGGATTTACTCTCTCCGTCTCTGGGGGGGATTTACTCTCTCTCTCTCTGAGGGGGATTTACTCTCTCTCTCTGAGGGGGATTTACTCTCTCTGTCTCTGAGGGGGATTTACTCTCTCCTTCTCTGAGGGGGATTTATACTCGCTCTGAGGGGGATTTACTCCCTCTCTCTGAGAGGGACTTACTCTATCTCTGAGGGGGATTTACTCTCCCTCATTCAGAGGGGGATTTACTCCCTCTCTCTGAGGGGGATTTACTCTCTCTCTGAGGGGGATTTACTCACTCCGTCTCTGAAGGGGTTTTACTCTCTCTCATTCTGAGGGGGATTCACTCTCTCTGTCTCTGAGGGGGTTTTACTCTCTCTCATTCTGAGGGCGATTTACTCTCTCTGTCTCTGAGGGGGATTTACTCTCACTGTACTGAGGGGGATTTACTCTCTCTCATTCTGATGTGGATTTACTCTCTCTGTCTCTGAGGGGGATTTACACTCTCTCTCTGAGGGGGATTTACTCTCTCTGTCTCTGAGGGGGATTTACTCTCCCTCTCTCTGAGTGGGATTTACACCCTCTCTCTGAGGGGGATTTACTCTCTCTATCTCTGAGGGGGATTTACTCTCTGTCTCTGAGGGGGTTTTACTCTCCCTCTCTCTGAGGGGGATTTACTCTCTGTCTCTGAGGGGGATTACTCTCTCTCTTTCTGAGGGGGATTTACTCCCTGTCTCTGAGGGGGATTTACTCTCTCTCTCTGAGGGGGATTTACTCACTCTCTTTCTGAGGGGGATTTACTCTCGCTGTCTCTGAGAGGGATTTACTCTCTCTCATTCTGAGGGGGATTCACTCTCTCTCTTTCTGAGGGGGATTTACTCTTTCTGTCTCTGAGGGGGATTTACTCTCTGTCTCTGAGGGGGATTTACTCTCTCTGTCCATGAGGGGGATTTACTCACTGTCTCTGCGGGGATTTACTCTCTCTCTCTCTGAGGGGGATTTACTCTCTGTCTCGGAGGGGGATTTACTCTCTCTGTCCATGAGGGGGATTTACTCACTGTCTCTGAGGGGGATTTCCTCTCTCTCATTCTGTGGTGGATTTACTCTCTCTGTCTCTGAGGGGGATTTAGTCTCTCTGTCTCTGAGGGGGTTTTACTCTCTCTCTCTGAGGGGGATTTACTCTCTCTGTCTCTGAGGGGGTTTTACTCTCTCTCTCTGGGGGGGTTTACTCTGTCTCTGAGGGGGATTTACTCTCTCTGAGGGGGATTTACTCTCTCTCTCTGAGGGGGATTTACTCTCTCTCTGAGGGGGATTTACTCTCTCTCTCTCTGAGGGGGATTTACTCTCTCTCACTCTGAGGTGGATTTACTCTCTCCGTCTCTGAGGGGGATTTACTCTCCCTCTCTCCGAGGGGGATTTACTCTCTCTCATTCTGAGGTGGATTTACTCTCTCTGTCTCTGAGGGGAATTTACTCTCTCTCTTGGGGGATTTACTCTCATTCTGAGGGGGATTTACTCTCTCTCTCTCTGAGGGGGATTTACTCTGTCTCTGAATGGGATTTACTTTCTCTCTCTGAGGGGGATTTACTCTCTCTGTCTCTCAGGGGGATTTACTCTCCCTCTCTCTGAGGGGAATTTACTCTCTCTCCCTTTCTGAGGGGAATTTACTCTCTCTCCCTCTCTGAGGGGGATTTACTCTCTCATTCTGAGGGGGATTTACTCTCTCTGTCTCTGAGGGTAATTTACTCTCTCTCCCTTTCTGAGGGGGATTTACTCTCTCTGTCTCTGAGGGGAATTTACTCTCTCTCTTGGGGGATTTACTCTCATTCTGAGGGGGATTTACTCTCTCTCTCTCTGAGGGGGATTTACTCTCTCTCTCTCTCTGAGGGGGATTTACTCTCTCTCTCTCTCTGAGGGGGATTTACTCTGTCTCTAAGGGGAATTTACTCTCTCTCTTAGGGGATTTACTCTCATTCTGAGGGCGATTTACTCTCTCTCTCTCTGAGGGGGATTTACTCTCTCTGTCTCTGAGGGGGATTTACTCTCTCATTCTGAGGGGGATTTACTCTCTCTCTCTCTGAGGGGGATTTACTCTCTCTGTCTCTGAGGGGAATTTACTCTCTCTCTTAGGGGATATACTCTCATTCTGAGGGTGATTTACTCTCTCTGTCTCTGAGGGGGATTTACTCTCTCATTCTGAGGGGGATTTACTCTCTCTGTCTCTGAGGGGGATTTACTCTCTCTCTCTGAGGGGGATTTACTCTCTCTCTCTCTGAGGGAGATTCACTCTCTCTGTCTTTGAGGGTGATTTACTCTCTCTGTCTCTGAGGGGGATTTACTCTCTCATTCTGAGGGGGATTTACTCTCTCTGTCTCTGAGGGGGATTTACTCACTCTCTCTGAGGGGGATTTACTCTCTCTCTCTCTGAGGGGGATTCACTCTCTCTGTCTTTGAGGGTGATTTACTCTCTCTGTCTCTGAGGGGGATTTACTCTCACATTCTGAGGGGGATTTACTCTCTCTGTCTCTGAGGGGGTTTTACTTTCTCTCTTTCTGAGGGGGATTTACTCTCTCTCTCTCTGAGGGGGATTTACTCTCTCTGTCTTTGAGGAGGTTTTACTCTCTCTGTCTCTGAGGGGATTTTACTCTCTCTGTCTCTGAGGGGGTTTCACTCACTCCCTCTGAGGGGGATTTACTCTCTCTCTCTGAGGGGTATTTACTCTCATTCTGAGGGGGATTTACTCTCTCCTTCTCTGAGGGGGATTTACTCTCTCTCTCTCATTCTGAGGGGGATTTACTCTCTCTCATTCTGAGGGGGATTTAATTTCTCTCTCTGAGGGGGATTTACTCTCTCCGTCTCTGGGGGGGATTTACTCTCTCTCTCTCTGAGGGGGATTTACTCTCTCTCTCTGAGGGGGATTTACTCTCTCTGTCTCTGAGGGGGATTTACTCTCTCCTTCTCTGAGGGGGATTTATACTCTCTCTGAGGGGGATTTACTCCCTCTCTCTGAGGGGGACTTACTCTATCTCTGAGGGGGATTTACTCTCCCTCATTCAGAGGGGGATTTACTCTCTCTCTCTGAGGGGGATTTACTCTCTGAGGGGGATTTACTCACTCCGTCTCTGAAGGGGTTCTACTCTCTCTCATTCTGAGGGGGATTCACTCTCTCTGTCTCTGAGGGGGTTTTACTCTCTCTCATTCTGAGGGCGATTTACTCTCTCTGTCTCTGAGGGGGATTTACTCTCACTGTACTGACGGGGATTTACTCTCTCTCATTCTGAGGTGGATTTACTCTCTCTGTCTCTGAGGGGGATTTACACTCTCTCTCTGAGGGGGATTTACACTCTCTCTCTGAGGGGGATTTACTCTCTCTATCTCTGAGGGGGTTTTACTCTCCCTCTCTCTGAGGGGTATTTACTCTCTGTCTCTGAGGGGGATTTACTCTCTCTGTCTCTGAGGGGGTTTTACTCCCTCTGTCTCTGAGGGGGATTTACTCTCTCTGTCTCTGAGGGGGTTTTACTCCCTCTGTCTCTGAGGGGGTTTTACTCTCTGTGTCTCTGAGGGGGTTTTACTCTCTCTGTCTCTGAGGGGCTTTCACTCACTCTCTCTGAGGGGGATTTGCTTTCTCTCTCTGAGGGGGATTTGCTCTCTCTCTCTGAGGGGGATTTACTCTCATTCTGAGGGGGATTTACTCTCTCTCTCTGAGGGGGATTTACTCTCATTCTGAGGGGGATTTACTCTCTCCGTCTCTGAGGGGGATTTACTCTCTCTCTCTCTGAGGAGGATTTACTCTCTGTCTCGGAGGGGGATTTACTCTGTCTCTGAGGGGAATTTACTCTCTCTCCCTTTCTGAGGGGGATTTACTCTCTCTGTCTCTGAGGGGGATTTACTCTCTCTCTCTTTCTGAGGGGGATTTATTCTCTCTCTCTGAGGGGGATTTACTCTCTCTCTGAGGGCATTTACTCTCATTCTGAGGTGGATTTACTCAACCTGTCTCTGAGGGGGATTTACTCTCTCTCATTCTGAGGGGGACTTACTCTCTCTGTCTCTGTGGGGGATTTACTCTCTCTCTCTCAGGGGGATTTACTCTCTCTCATTCTGAAGGGGATTTAGCCTTTCTCTCTCTGAGGGGGATTTACTCTCTCTCTCTCTGAGGGGGATTTACTCTCTGTCTCGGATGGGGATTTACTCTGTCTCTGAGGGGAATTTTCTCTCTCTGTCTCTGAGGGGAAATTACGCTCTCTCTCTTTCTGAGGGGGATTTACTCTCTCATTCTGAGGGGGATTTACTCTATCATTCTGAGGGGGATTTACTCTCTCATTCTGAGGGGGATTTACTCTTTCTGTCTCTCTGGGGGGAATTTTCTCTCTCTGTCTCTGAGGGGAACTTACTCTCTCTCTTAGGGTTTTTACTCTCATTCTGAGGGGGATTTACTCTCCCTGTCTCTGAGGGGGGTTTACTCTCTCTCTTAGGGCAATTACTCTAATTCTGAGTGGGATTTACTATCCCTGTCTCTGGGGGGTTTTACTCTCTCTCGCTGTCTCTGAGGGGGTTTTACTCTCTCATTCTGAGGGGTATTTACTCTCTGTCTCTGAGGGGTATTAACTCACTCTCTGTCACTGAGGGGTATTTACTCTCTCTCTGAGGGGGATTTACTCTCTCTCTCTCTGAGGGGGATTACTCTCTCTCTTTCTGAGGGGGATTTACTCCCTGTCTCTGAGGGGGATTTACTCTCTCATTCTGAGGGTGATTTACTCTCTCATTCTGAGGGGGATTTACTCTCTCATTCTGAGGGGGATTTACTCTGTCTTTCTGAGGGGAATTTACTCTCTCTGTCTCTGAGGGGAACTTACTCTCTCTCTTAGGGGTTTTACTCTCATTCTGAGGGGTATTTACTCTCCCTGTCTCTGAGGGGGGTTTACTCTCTCTCTTAGGGCAATTACTCTAATTCTGAGTGGGATTTACTATCCCTGTCTCTGGGGGGTTTTACTCTCTCTCGCTGTCTCTGAGGTGGTTTTACTCTCTCTCGCTGTCTCTGAGGGGGTTTTACTCTCTCATTCTGAGGGGTATTTACTCTCTGTCTCTGAGGGGTATTAACTCACTCTCTGTCACTGAGGGGTATTTACTCTCTCTCTGATGGGGATTTACTCTCTCTCTCTGAGGGGGATTACTCTCTCTCTTTCTGAGGGGGATTTACTCCCTGTCTCTGAGGGGGATTTACTCTCTCTCTCTGAGGGGAATTTACTCTCTCTCTTTCTGAGGGGGATTTACTCTCGCTGTCTCTGAGAGGGATTTACTCTCTCTGTCTCTGAGGGGGATTTACTCTCTCTGTCCATGAGGGGGATTTACTCACTGTCTCTGCGGGGGATTTACTCTCTCTCTCTCTGAGGGGGATTTACTCTCTGTCTCTGAGGGGGATTTACTCTCTCTGTCCATGAGGGGGATTTACTCACTGTCTCTGAGGGGGATTTACTCTCTCTCATTCTGTGGTGGATTTACTCTCTCTGTCTCTGAGGGGGATTTAGTCTCTCTGTCTCTGAGGGGGATTTACTCTCTCTCTCTCTGAGGGGGATTTACTCTCTCTCTCTGAGGGGGATTTACTCTCTCTCTCTGAGGGGGATTTACTCTCTCTCTTGGGGGATTTACTCTCATTCTGAGGGGGATTTACTCTTTCTCTCTCTGAGGGGGATTTACTCTCTCTCTCTCTGAGGGGGATTTACTCTCTCTCTCTCTGAGGGGGATTTACTCTCTCTCTTAGGGGATTTACTCTCATTCTGAGGGGGATTTACTCTTTCTCTCTCTGAGGGGGATTTACTCTCTCTCTCTCTGAGGGGGATTTACTCTCTCTCTTTCTGTGGGGGATTTACTCTCTCATTCTGAGGGGGATTTACTCTCTCTCTCTCTGAGGGGAATTTACTCTCTCTCTTGGGGGATTTACTCTCATTCTGAGGGGGAGTTACTCTCTCTCTCTCTGAGGGGGATTTACTCTCTCTGTCTCTGAGGGGAATTTACTCTCTCTCTTAGGGGATTTACTCTCATTCTGAGGGGGATTTACTCTCTCTCTCTCTGAGGGGGATTTACTCTCTCTGTCTCTGAAGGGGATTTACTCTCTCTCTCTGAGGGGGATTTACTCTCTCTCTCTCTGAGGGAGATTCACTCTCTCTGTCTTTGAGGGTGATTTACTCTCTCTGTCTCTGAGGGGGATTTACTCTCTCATTCTGAGGGGGATTTACTCTCCCTGTCTCTGAGGGGGATTTACTCACTCTGAGGGGGATTTACTCTCTCTCTCTGAGGGGGATTCACTCTCTCTGTCTTTGAGGGTGATTTACTCTCTCTGTCTCTGAGGGGGATTTACTCTCTCATTCTGAGGGGGATTTACTCTCCCTGTCTCTGAGGGGGTTTTACTCTCTCTCTCTCTGAGGGGGATTTACTCTCTCTGTCTTTGAGGAGGTTTTACTCTCTCTGTCTCTGAGGGGATTTTACTCTCTCTGTCTCTGAGGGGGTTTCACTCACTCTCTCTGAGGGGGATTTACTCTCTCTCTCTGAGGGGGATTTACTCTCATTCTGAGGGGGATTTACTCTCTCCTCTGAGGGGGATTTACTCTCTCTCTCTCATTCTGAGGGGGATTTGCTCTCTCTCATTCTGAGGGGGATTTAATTTCTCTCTCTGAGGGGGATTTACTCTCTCCGTCTCTGGGGGGGATTTACTCTCTCTCTCTCTGAGGGGGATTTACTCTCTCTCTCTGAGGGGGATTTACTCTCTCTGTCTCTGAGGGGGATTTACTCTCTCCTTCTCTGAGGGGGATTTATACTCGCTCTGAGGGGGATTTACTCCCTCTCTCTGAAAGGGACTTACTCTATCTCTGAGGGGGATTTACTCTCCCTCATTCAGAGGGGGATTTACTCCCTCTCTCTGAGGGGGATTTACTCTCTCTCTGAGGGGGATTTACTCACTCCGTCTCTGAAGGGGTTTTACTCTCTCTCATTCTGAGGGGGATTCACACTCTCTGTCTCTGAGGGGGTTTTACTCTCTCTCATTCTGAGGGGGATTTACTCTCCCTGTCTCTGAGGGGGATTTACTCACTCTGAGGGGGATTTACTCTCTCTCTCTGAGGGGGATTCACTCTCTCTGTCTTTGAGGGTGATTTACTCTCTCTGTCTCTGAGGGGGATTTACTCTCTCATTCTGAGGGGGATTTACTCTCCCTGTCTCTGAGGGGGTTTTACTCTCCCTCTCTCTGAGGGGGATTTACTCTCTCTGTCTTTGAGGAGGTTTTACTCTCTCTGTCTCTGAGGGGATTTTACTCTCTCTGTCTCTGAGGGGGTTTCACTCACTCTCTCTGAGGGGGATTTACTCTCTCTCTCTGAGGGGGATTTACTCTCATTCTGAGGGGGATTTACTCTCTCCTTCTCTGAGGGGGATTTACTCTCTCTCTCTCATTCTGAGGGGGATTTGCTCTCTCTCATTCTGAGGGGGATTTAATTTCTCTCTCTGAGGGGGATTTACTCTCTCCGTCTCTGGGGGGGATTTACTCTCTCTCTCTCTGAGGGGGATTTACTCTCTCTGTCTCTGAGGGGGATTTACTCTCTCCTCTGAGGGGGATTTATACTCGCTCTGAGGGGGATTTACTCCCTCTCTCTGAGAGGGACTTACTCTATCTCTGAGGGGGATTTACTCTCCCTCATTCAGAGGGGGATTTACTCCCTCTCTCTGAGGGGGATTTACTCTCTGAGGGGGATTTACTCACTCCGTCTCTGAAGGGGTTTTACTCTCTCTCATTCTGAGGGGGATTCACTCTCTCTGTCTCTGAGGGGGTTTTACTCTCTCTCATTCTGAGGGCGATTTACTCTCTCTGTCTCTGAGGGGGATTTACTCTCACTGTACTGAGGGGGATTTACTCTCTCTCATTCTGATGTGGATTTACTCTCTCTGTCTCTGAGGGGGATTTACACTCTCTCTCTGAGGGGGATTTACTCTCTCTGTCTCTGAGGGGGATTTACTCTCCCTCTCTCTGAGTGGGATTTACACCCTCTCTCTGAGGGGGATTTACTCTCTCTATCTCTGAGGGGGATTTACTCTCTGTCTCTGAGGGGGTTTTACTCTCCCTCTCTCTGAGGGGGATTTACTCTCTGTCTCTGAGGGGGATTACTCTCTCTCTTTCTGAGGGGGATTTACTCCCTGTCTCTGAGGGGGATTTACTCTCTCTCTCTGAGGGGGATTTACTCACTCTCTTTCTGAGGGGGATTTACTCTCGCTGTCTCTGAGAGGGATTTACTCTCTCTCATTCTGAGGGGGATTCACTCTCTCTCTTTCTGAGGGGGATTTACTCTTTCTGTCTCTGAGGGGGATTTACTCTCTGTCTCTGAGGGGGATTTACTCTCTCTGTCCATGAGGGGGATTTACTCACTGTCTCTGCGGGGATTTACTCTCTCTCTCTCTGAGGGGGATTTACTCTCTGTCTCGGAGGGGGATTTACTCTCTCTGTCCATGAGGGGGATTTACTCACTGTCTCTGAGGGGGATTTCCTCTCTCTCATTCTGTGGTGGATTTACTCTCTCTGTCTCTGAGGGGGATTTAGTCTCTCTGTCTCTGAGGGGGTTTTACTCTCTCTCTCTGAGGGGGATTTACTCTCTCTGTCTCTGAGGGGGTTTTACTCTCTCTCTCTGGGGGGGTTTACTCTGTCTCTGAGGGGGATTTACTCTCTCTGAGGGGGATTTACTCTCTCTCTCTGAGGGGGATTTACTCTCTCTCTGAGGGGGATTTACTCTCTCTCTCTCTGAGGGGGATTTACTCTCTCTCACTCTGAGGTGGATTTACTCTCTCCGTCTCTGAGGGGGATTTACTCTCCCTCTCTCCGAGGGGGATTTACTCTCTCTCATTCTGAGGTGGATTTACTCTCTCTGTCTCTGAGGGGAATTTACTCTCTCTCCTGGGGGATTTACTCTCATTCTGAGGGGGATTTACTCTCTCTCTCTCTGAGGGGGATTTACTCTGTCTCTGAATGGGATTTACTTTCTCTCTCTGAGGGGGATTTACTCTCTCTGTCTCTCAGGGGGATTTACTCTCCCTCTCTCTGAGGGGAATTTACTCTCTCTCCCTTTCTGAGGGGAATTTACTCTCTCTCCCTCTCTGAGGGGGATTTACTCTCTCATTCTGAGGGGGATTTACTCTCTCTGTCTCTGAGGGGAATTTACTCTCTCTCCCTTTCTGAGGGTGATTTACTCTCTCTGTCTCTGAGGGGAATTTACTCTCTCTCTTGGGGGATTTACTCTCATTCTGAGGGGGATTTACTCTCCCTCTCTCTGAGGGGGATTTACTCTCTCTCTCTCTCTGAGGGGGATTTACTCTCTCTCTCTCTCTGAGGGGGATTTACTCTGTCTCTAAGGGGAATTTACTCTCTCTCTTAGGGGATTTACTCTCATTCTGAGGGGGATTTACTCTCTCTCTCTCTGAGGGGGATTTACTCTCTCTGTCTCTGAGGGGAATTTACTCTCTCTCTTAGGGGATTTACTCTCATTCTGAGGGGGATTTACTCTCTCTCTCTCTGAGGGGGATTTACTCTCTCTGTCTCTGAGGGGGATTTACTCTCTCATTCTGAGGGGGATTTACTCTCCCTCTCTCTGAGGGGGATTTACTCTCTCTGTCTCTGAGGGGAATTTACTCTCTCTCTTAGGGGATTTACTCTCATTCTGAGGGTGATTTACTCTCTCTGTCTCTGAGGGGGATTTACTCTCTCATTCTGAGGGGGATTTACTCTCTCTGTCTCTGAGGGGGATTTACTCTCTCTCTCTGAGGGGGATTTACTCTCTCTCTCTCTGAGGGAGATTCACTCTCTCTGTCTTTGAGGGTGATTTACTCTCTCTGTCTCTGAGGGGGATTTACTCTCTCATTCTGAGGGGGATTTACTCTCTCTGTCTCTGAGGGGGATTTACTCACTCTCTCTGAGGGGGATTTACTCTCTCTCTCTCTGAGGGGGATTCACTCTCTCTGTCTTTGAGGGTGATTTACTCTCTCTGTCTCTGAGGGGGATTTACTCTCTCATTCTGAGGGGGATTTACTCTCTCTGTCTCTGAGGGGGTTTTACTCTCTCTCTTTCTGAGGGGGATTTACTCTCTCTCTCTCTGAGGGGGATTTACTCTCTCTGTCTTTGAGGAGGTTTTACTCTCTCTGTCTCTGAGGGGATTTTACTCTCTCTGTCTCTGAGGGGGTTTCACTCACTCTCTCTGAGGGGGATTTACTCTCTCTCTCTGAGGGGTATTTACTCTCATTCTGAGGGGGATTTACTCTCTCCTTCTCTGAGGGGGATTTACTCTCTCTCTCTCATTCTGAGGGGGATTTACTCTCTCTCATTCTGAGGGGGATTTAATTTCTCTCTCTGAGGGGGATTTACTCTCTCCGTCTCTGGGGGGGATTTACTCTCTCTCTCTCTGAGGGGGATTTACTCTCTCTCTCTGAGGGGGATTTACTCTCTCTGTCTCTGAGGGGGATTTACTCTCTTCTTCTCTGAGGTGGATTTACACTCTCTCTGAGGGGGATTTACTCCCTCTCTCTGAGGGGGACTTTATCTCTGAGGGGGATTTACTCTCCCTCATTCAGAGGGGGATTTACTCTCTCTCTCTGAGGAGGATTTACTCTCTCTCTGAGGGGGATTTACTCACTCCGTCTCTGAAGGGTTTTTACTCTCTCTCATTCTGAGGGGGATTCACTCTCTCTGTCTCTGAGGGGGTTTTACTCTCTCTCATTCTGAGGGCGATTTACTCTCTCTGTCTCTGAGGGGGATTTACACTCACTGTCACTGAGGGGGATTTACTCTTTCTCATTCTGATGTGGATTTACTCTCTCTGTCTCTGAGGGGGATTTACACTCTCTCTCTGAGGGGGATTTACTCTCTCTGTCTCTGAGGGGGATTTACTCTCCCTCTCTCTGAGTGGGATTTACACTCTCTCTCTGAGGGGGATTTACTCTCTCTATCTCTGAGGGGGATTTACTCTCTGTCTCTGAGGGGGTTTTACTCTCTCTCTCTCTGAGGGGGATTTACTCTCTGTCTCTGAGGGGGATTTACTCTCTCTGTCTCTGAGGGGGTTTTACTCTCTCTGTCTCTGAGGGGGTTTTACTCTGTCTCTGAGGGGGTTTCACTCACTCTCTCTGAGGGGGATTTGCTCTCTCTCTCTGAGGGGGATTTACTCTCATTCTGAGGGGGATTTACTCACTCTCTCTGAGGGGGATTTACTCTCATTCTGAGGGGGATTTACTCTCTCTGTCTCTGAGGGGGATTTACTCTCTCTGTCTCTGAGGGGGATTTACTCTCTCTCTCTGAGGGGGATTTACTCTCTCTCATTCTGAGGGGGATTTACTCTCCCTCTCTCTGAGGGGGATTTACTCTCTCTCTCTCTGAGGGGGATTTACTCTCTGTCTCTGAGGGGGATTTACTCTCTCTGTCCATGAGGGGGATTTACTCACTGTCTCTGAGGGGGATTTACTCTCTCTCATTCTGTGGTGGATTTACTCTCTCTGTCTCTGAGGGGGATTTACTCTCTCTGTCTCTGAGGGGGTTTTACTCTCTGTCTCTGAGGGGGATTTACTCTCTCTCATTCTGAGGTGGATTTACTCTCTCCGTCTCTGAGAGGGATTTACTCTCTCTCATTCTGAGGTGGATTTACTCTCTCTCTCTCTGAGGGGGATTTACTCTCTCTCTTTCTGTGGGGGATTTACTCTCTCATTCTGAGGGGGATTTACTCTCTCTCTCTCTGAGGGGAATTTACTCTCTCTCTTGGGGGATTTACTCTCATTCTGAGGGGGAGTTACTCTCTCTCTCTCTGAGGGGGATTTACTCTCTCTGTCTCTGAGGGGAATTTACTCTCTCTCTTAGGGGATTTACTCTCATTCTGAGGGGGATTTACTCTCTCTCTCTCTGAGGGGGATTTACTCTCTCTGTCTCTGAAGGGGATTTACTCTCTCTCTCTGAGGGGGATTTACTCTCTCTCTCTCTGAGGGAGATTCACTCTCTCTGTCTTTGAGGGTGATTTACTCTCTCTGTCTCTGAGGGGGATTTACTCTCTCATTCTGAGGGGGATTTACTCTCCCTGTCTCTGAGGGGGATTTACTCACTCTGAGGGGGATTTACTCTCTCTCTCTGAGGGGGATTCACTCTCTCTGTCTTTGAGGGTGATTTACTCTCTCTGTCTCTGAGGGGGATTTACTCTCTCATTCTGAGGGGGATTTACTCTCCCTGTCTCTGAGGGGGTTTTACTCTCTCTCTCTCTGAGGGGGATTTACTCTCTCTGTCTTTGAGGAGGTTTTACTCTCTCTGTCTCTGAGGGGATTTTACTCTCTCTGTCTCTGAGGGGGTTTCACTCACTCTCTCTGAGGGGGATTTACTCTCTCTCTCTGAGGGGGATTTACTCTCATTCTGAGGGGGATTTACTCTCTCCTTCTCTGAGGGGGATTTACTCTCTCTCTCTCATTCTGAGGGGGATTTGCTCTCTCTCATTCTGAGGGGGATTTAATTTCTCTCTCTGAGGGGGATTTACTCTCTCCGTCTCTGGGGGGGATTTACTCTCTCTCTCTCTGAGGGGGATTTACTCTCTCTCTCTGAGGGGGACTTACTCTCTCTGTCTCTGAGGGGGATTTACTCTCTCCTTCTCTGAGGGGGATTTATACTCGCTCTGAGGGGGATTTACTCCCTCTCTCTGAGAGGGACTTACTCTATCTCTGAGGGGGATTTACTCTCCCTCATTCAGAGGGGGATTTACTCTCTCTCTCTGAGGGGGATTTACTCTCTCTCTGAGGGGGATTTACTCACTCCGTCTCTGAAGGGGTTTTACTCTCTCTCATTCTGAGGGGGATTCACTCTCTCTGTCTCTGAGGGGGATTTACTCTCTCTGTCTCTGAGGGGGATTTACTCTCTCTCTCTGAGGGGGATTTACTCTCTCTCATTCTGAGGGGGATTTACTCTACCTCTCTCTGAGGGGGATTTACTCTCTCTCTCTCTGAGGGGGATTTACTCTCTGTCTCTGAGGGGGATTTACTCTCTCTGTCCATGAGGGGGATTTACTCACTGTCTCTGAGGGGGATTTACTCTCTCTCATTCTGTGGTGGATTTACTCTCTCTGTCTCTGAGGGGGATTTACTCTCTCTGTCTCTGAGGGGGTTTTACTCTCTGTCTCTGAGGGGGATTTACTCTCTCTCATTCTGAGGTGGATTTACTCTCTCCGTCTCTGAGGGGGATTTACTCTCTCTCATTCTGAGGTGGATTTACTCTCTCTCTCTCTGAGGGGGATTTACTCTCTCTCTTTCTGTGGGGGATTTACTCTCTCATTCTGAGGGGGATTTACTCTCTCTCTCTCTGAGGGGAATTTACTCTCTCTCTTGGGGGATTTACTCTCATTCTGAGGGGGAGTTACTCTCTCTCTGAGGGGGATTTACTCTCTCTGTCTCTGAAGGGGATTTACTCTCTCTCTCTGAGGGGGATTTACTCTCTCTCTCTCTGAGGGAGATTCACTCTCTCTGTCTTTGAGGGTGATTTACTCTCCCTGTCTCTGAGGGGGATTTACTCTCTCATTCTGAGGGGGATTTACTCTCCCTGTCTCTGAGGGGGATTTACTCACTCTGAGGGGGATTTACTCTCTCTCTCTGAGGGGGATTCACTCTCTCTGTCTTTGAGGGTGATTTACTCTCCCTGTCTCTGAGGGGGATTTACTCTCTCATTCTGAGGGGGATTTACTCTCCCTGTCTCTGAGGGGGTTTTACTCTCTCTCTCTCTGAGGGGGATTTACTCTCTCTGTCTTTGAGGAGGTTTTACTCTCTCTGTCTCTGAGGGGATTTTACTCTCTCTGTCTCTGAGGGGGTTTCACTCACTCTCTCTGAGGGGGATTTACTCTCTCTCTCTGAGGGGGATTTACTCTCATTCTGAGGGGGATTTACTCTCTCCTTCTCTGAGGGGGATTTACTCTCTCTCTCTCATTCTGAGGGGGATTTGCTCTCTCTCATTCTGAGGGGGATTTAATTTCTCTCTCTGAGGGGGATTTACTCTCTCCGTCTCTGGGGGCTCTCTCTCTGAGGGGGATTTACTCTCTCTCTCTGAGGGGGATTTACTCTCTCTGTCTCTGAGGGGGATTTACTCTCTCCTTCTCTGAGGGGGATTTATACTCGCTCTGAGGGGGATTTACTCCCTCTCTCTGAGAGGGACTTACTCTATCTCTGAGGGGGATTTACTCTCCCTCATTCAGAGGGGGATTTACTCCCTCTCTCTGAGGGGGATTTACTCTCTCTCTGAGGGGGATTTACTCACTCCGTCTCTGAAGGGGTTTTACTCTCTCTCATTCTGAGGGGGATTCACTCTCTCTGTCTCTGAGGGGAACTTACTCTCTCTCATTCTGAGGGCGATTTACTCTCTCTGTCTCTGAGGGGGATTTACTCTCACTGTACTGAGGGGGATTTACTCTCTCTCATTCTGATGTGGATTTACTCTCTCTGTCTCTGAGGGGGATTTACACTCTCTCTCTGAGGGGGATTTACTCTCTCTGTCTCTGAGGGGGATTTACTCTCCCTCTCTCTGAGTGGGATTTACACCCTCTCTCTGAGGTGGATTTACTCTCTCTATCTCTGAGGGGGATTTACTCTCTGTCTCTGAGGGGGTTTTACTCTCCCTCTCTCTGAGGGGGATTTACTCTCTGTCTCTGAGGGGGATTACTCTCTCTCTTTCTGAGGGGGATTTACTCCCTGTCTCTGAGGGGGATTTACTCTCTCTCTCTGAGGGGGATTTACTCACTCTCTTTCTGAGGGGGATTTACTCTCGCTGTCTCTGAGAGGGATTTACTCTCTCTCATTCTGAGGGGGATTCACTCTCTCTCTTTCTGAGGGGGATTTACTCTTTCTGTCTCTGAGGGGGATTTACTCTCTGTCTCTGAGGGGGATTTACTCTCTCTGTCCATGAGGGGGATTTACTCACTGTCTCTGCGGGGATTTACTCTCTCTCTCTCTGAGGGGGATTTACTCTCTGTCTCGGAGGGGGATTTACTCACTGTCTCTGAGGGGGATTTCCTCTCTCTCATTCTGTGGTGGATTTACTCTCTCTGTCTCTGAGGGGGATTTAGTCTCTCTGTCTCTGAGGGGGTTTTACTCTCTCTCTCTGAGGGGGATTTACTCTCTCTGTCTCTGAGGGGGTTTTACTCTCTCTCTCTGGGGGGTTTACTCTGTCTCTGAGGGGGATTTACTCTCTCTGAGGGGGATTTACTCTCTCTCTCTGAGGGGGATTTACTCTCTCTCTGAGGGGGATTTACTCTCTCTCTCTCTGAGGGGGATTTACTCTCTCTCACTCTGAGGTGGATTTACTCTCTCCGTCTCTGAGGGGGATTTACTCTCCCTCTCTCCGAGGGGGATTTACTCTCTCTCATTCTGAGGTGGATTTACTCTCTCTGCCTCTGAGGGGAATTTACTCTCTCTCCTGGGGGATTTACTCTCATTCTGAGGGGGATTTACTCTCTCTCTCTCTGAGGGGGATTTACTCTGTCTCTGAATGGGATTTACTTTCTCTCTCTGAGGGGGATTTACTCTCTCTGTCTCTCAGGGGGATTTACTCTCCCTCTCTCTGAGGGGAATTTACTCTCTCTCCCTTTCTGAGGGGAATTTACTCTCTCTCCCTCTCTGAGGGGGATTTACTCTCTCATTCTGAGTGGGATTTACTCTCTCTGTCTCTGAGGGGAATTTACTCTCTCTCCCTTTCTGAGGGTGATTTACTCTCTCTGTCTCTGAGGGGAATTTACTCTCTCTCTTGGGGGATTTACTCTCATTCTGAGGGGGATTTACTCTCTCTCTCTCTGAGGGGGATTTACACTCTCTCTCTCTCTGAGGGGGATTTACTCTCTCTCTGTCTCTGAGGGGGATTTACTCTGTCTCTAAGGGGAATTTACTCTCTCTCTTAGGGGATTTACTCTCATTCTGAGGGGGATTTACTCTCTCTCTCTCTGAGGGGGATTTACTCTCTCTGTCTCTGAGGGGAATTTACTCTCTCTCTTAGGGGATTTACTCTCATTCTGAGGGGGATTTACTCTCTCTCTCTCTGAGGGGGATTTACTCTCTCTGTCTCTGAGGGGGATTTACTCTCTCATTCTGAGGGGGATTTACTCTCTCTCTCTCTGAGGGGGATTTACTCTCTCTGTCTCTGAGGGGAATTTACTCTCTCTCTTAGGGGATTTACTCTCATTCTGAGGGTGATTTACTCTCTCTGTCTCTGAGGGGGATTTACTCTCTCATTCTGAGGGGGATTTACTCTCTCTGTCTCTGAGGGGGATTTACTCTCTCTCTCTGAGGGGGATTTACTCTCTCTCTCTCTGAGGGAGATTCACTCTCTCTGTCTTTGAGGGTGATTTACTCTCTCTGTCTCTGAGGGGGATTTACTCTCTCATTCTGAGGGGGATTTACTCTCTCTGTCTCTGAGGGGGATTTACTCACTCTCTCTGAGGGGGATTTACTCTCTCTCTCTCTGAGGGGGATTCACTCTCTCTGTCTTTGAGGGTGATTTACTCTCTCTGTCTCTGAGGGGGATTTACTCTCACATTCTGAGGGGGATTTACTCTCTCTGTCTCTGAGGGGGTTTTACTCTCTCTCTTTCTGAGGGGGATTTACTCTCTCTCTCTCTGAGGGGGATTTACTCTCTCTGTCTTTGAGGAGGTTTTACTCTCTCTGTCTCTGAGGGGATTTTACTCTCTCTGTCTCTGAGGGGGTTTCACTCACTCCCTCTGAGGGGGATTTACTCTCTCTCTCTGAGGGGTATTTACTCTCATTCTGAGGGGGATTTACTCTCTCCTTCTCTGAGGGGGATTTACTCTCTCTCTCTCATTCTGAGGGGGATTTACTCTCTCTCATTCTGAGGGGGATTTAATTTCTCTCTCTGAGGGGGATTTACTCTCTCCGTCTCTGGGGGGGATTTACTCTCTCTCTCTCTGAGGGGGATTTACTCTCTCTCTCTGAGGGGGATTTACTCTCTCTGTCTCTGAGGGGGATTTACTCTCTCCTTCTCTGAGGGGGATTTATACTCTCTCTGAGGGGGATTTACTCTATCTCTGAGGGGGATTTACTCTCCCTCATTCAGAGGGGGATTTACTCTCTCTCTCTGAGGGGGATTTACTCTCTGAGGGGGATTTACTCACTCCGTCTCTGAAGGGGTTCTACTCTCTCTCATTCTGAGGGGGATTCACTCTCTCTGTCTCTGAGGGGGTTTTACTCTCTCTCATTCTGAGGGCGATTTACTCTCTCTGTCTCTGAGGGGGATTTACTCTCACTGTACTGACGGGGATTTACTCTCTCTCATTCTGAGGTGGATTTACTCTCTCTGTCTCTGAGGGGGATTTACACTCTCTCTCTGAGGGGGATTTACACTCTCTCTCTGAGGGGGATTTACTCTCTCTATCTCTGAGGGGGTTTTACTCTCCCTCTCTCTGAGGGGTATTTACTCTCTGTCTCTGAGGGGGATTTACTCTCTCTGTCTCTGAGGGGGTTTTACTCCCTCTGTCTCTGAGGGGGATTTACTCTCTCTGTCTCTGAGGGGGTTTTACTCCCTCTGTCTCTGAGGGGGTTTTACTCTCTCTGTCTCTGAGGGGGTTTTACTCTCTCTGTCACTGAGGGGCTTTCACTCACTCTCTCTGAGGGGGATTTGCTTTCTCTCTCTGAGGGGGATTTGCTCTCTCTCTCTGAGGGGGATTTACTCTCATTCTGAGGGGGATTTACTCTCTCTCTCTGAGGGGGATTTACTCTCATTCTGAGGGGGATTTACTCTCTCCGTCTCTGAGGGGGATTTACTCTCTCTCTCTCTGAGGAGGATTTACTCTCTGTCTCGGAGGGGGATTTACTCTGTCTCTGAGGGGAATTTACTCTCTCTCCCTTTCTGAGGGGGATTTACTCTCTCTGTCTCTGAGGGGGATTTACTCTCTCTCTCTTTCTGAGGGGGATTTATTCTCTCTCTCTGAGGGGGATTTACTCTCTCTCTGAGGGCATTTACTCTCATTCTGAGGTGGATTTACTCAACCTGTCTCTGAGGGGGATTTACTCTCTCTCATTCTGAGGGGGACTTACTCTCTCTGTCTCTGTGGGGGATTTACTCTCTCTCTCTCAGGGGGATTTACTCTCTCTCATTCTGAAGGGGATTTAGCCTTTCTCTCTCTGAGGGGGATTTACTCTCTCTCTCTCTGAGGGGGATTTACTCTCTGTCTCGGATGGGGATTTACTCTGTCTCTGAGGGGAATTTTCTCTCTCTGTCTCTGAGGGGAATTTACGCTCTCTCTCTTTCTGAGGGGGATTTACTCTCTCATTCTGAGGGGGATTTACTCTATCATTCTGAGGGGGATTTACTCTCTCATTCTGAGGGGGATTTACTCTCTGTCTCTGAGGGGTATTAACTCACTCTCTGTCACTGAGGGGTATTTACTCTCTCTCTGAGGGGGATTTACTCTCTCGCTCTCTGAGGGGGATTACTCTCTCTCTTTCTGAGGGGGATTTACTCCCTGTCTCTGAGGGGGATTTACTCTCTCATTCTGAGGGTGATTTACTCTCTCATTCTGAGGGGGATTTACTCTCTCATTCTGAGGGGGATTTACTCTGTCTTTCTGAGGGGAATTTACTCTCTCTGTCTCTGAGGGGAACTTACTCTCTCTCTTAGGGGTTTTACTCTCATTCTGAGGGGTATTTACTCTCCCTGTCTCTGAGGGGGGTTTACTCTCTCTCTTAGGGCAATTACTCTAATTCTGAGTGGGATTTACTATCCCTGTCTCTGGGGGGTTTTACTCTCTCTCGCTGTCTCTGAGGTGGTTTTACTCTCTCTCGCTGTCTCTGAGGGGGTTTTACTCTCTCATTCTGAGGGGTATTTACTCTCTGTCTCTGAGGGGTATTAACTCACTCTCTGTCACTGAGGGGTATTTACTCTCTCTCTGATGGGGATTTACTCTCTCTCTCTGAGGGGGATTACTCTCTCTCTTTCTGAGGGGGATTTACTCCCTGTCTCTGAGGGGGATTTACTCTCTCTCTCTGAGGGGAATTTACTCTCTCTCTTTCTGAGGGGGATTTACTCTCGCTGTCTCTGAGAGGGATTTACTCTCTCTGTCTCTGAGGGGGATTTACTCTCTCTGTCCATGAGGGGGATTTACTCACTGTCTCTGAGGGGGATTTACTCTCTCTCATTCTGTGGTGGATTTACTCTCTCTGTCTCTGAGGGGGATTTAGTCTCTCTGTCTCTGAGGGGGTTTTACACACTCTCTCTGAGGGGGATTTACTCTCTCTGTCTCTGAGGGGGTTTTACTCTCTCTCTCTGGGGGCGTTTACTCTCTCTGTCTCTGAGGGGGATTTACTCTCTCTGAGGGGGATTTACTCTTTCTCTCTCTGAGGGGGATTTACTCTCTCATTCTGAGGGGGATTTACTCTCTCATTCTGAGGGGGATTTACTCTCTCATTCTGAGGGGGATTTACTCTTTCTGTCTTTCTGAGGGGAATTTACTCCCTCTGTCTCTGAGGGGAACTTACTCTCTCTCTTAGGGGTTTTACTCTCATTCTGAGGGGTATTTACTCTCCCTGTCTCTGAGGGGGGTTTACTCTCTCTCTTAGGGCAATTACTCTAATTCTGAGTGGGAATTACTATCCCTGTCTCTGGGGGGTTTTACTCTCTCTTGCTGTCTCTGAGGTGGTTTTACTCTCTCTCGCTGTCTCTGAGGGGGTTTTACTCTCTCATTCTGAGGGGTATTTACTCTCTGTCTCTGAGGGGTATTAACTCACTCTCTGTCACTGAGGGGTATTTACTCTCTCTCTGAGGGGGATTTACTCTCTCTCTCTGAGGGGGATTACTCTCTCTCTTTCTGAGGGGGATTTACTCCCTGTCTCTGAGGGGGATTTACTCTCCCTCTCTCTGAGGGGGATTTACTCTCTCTCTCTCTGAGGGGGATTTACTCTCGCTGTCTCTGAGGGGGATTTACTCTCTCTGATCCATGAGGGGGATTTACTCACTGTCTTTCTGAGGGGGATTTACTCTCTCTCATTCTGTGGTGGATTTACTCTCTCTGTCTCTGAGGGGGATTTACTCTCTCTGTCTCTGAGGGGGATTTACTCTCTGTCTCTGAGGGGGATTTCTCTCATTCTGAGGTGGATTTACTCTCTCCGTCTCTGAGGGGGATTTACTCTCTCTCATTCTGAGGTGGATTTACTCTCTCTCTCTCTGAGGGGGATTTACTCTCTCTCTTTCTGTGGGGGATTTACTCTCTCATTCTGAGGGGGATTTACTCTCTCTCTCTCTGAGGGGAATTTACTCTCTCTCTTGGGGGATTTACTCTCATTCTGAGGGGGAGTTACTCTCTCTCTCTCTGAGGGGGATTTACTCTCTCTGTCTCTGAGGGGAATTTACTCTCTCTCTTAGGGGATTTACTCTCATTCTGAGGGGGATTTACTCTCTCTCTCTCTGAGGGGGATTTACTCTCTCTGTCTCTGAAGGGGATTTACTCTCTCTCTCTGAGGGGGATTTACTCTCTCTCTCTCTGAGGGAGATTCACTCTCTCTGTCTTTGAGGGTGATTTACTCTCTCTGTCTCTGAGGGGGATTTACTCTCTCATTCTGAGGGGGATTTACTCTCCCTGTCTCTGAGGGGGATTTACTCACTCTGAGGGGGATTTACTCTCTCTCTCTGAGGGGGATTCACTCTCTCTGTCTTTGAGGGTGATTTACTCTCTCTGTCTCTGAGGGGGATTTACTCTCTCATTCTGAGGGGGATTTACTCTCCCTGTCTCTGAGGGGGTTTTACTCTCTCTCTCTCTGAGGGGGATTTACTCTCTCTGTCTTTGAGGAGGTTTTACTCTCTCTGTCTCTGAGGGGATTTTACTCTCTCTGTCTCTGAGGGGGTTTCACTCACTCTCTCTGAGGGGGATTTACTCTCTCTCTCTGAGGGGGATTTACTCTCATTCTGAGGGGGATTTACTCTCTCCTTCTCTGAGGGGGATTTACTCTCTCTCTCTCATTCTGAGGGGGATTTGCTCTCTCTCATTCTGAGGGGGATTTAATTTCTCTCTCTGAGGGGGATTTACTCTCTCCGTCTCTGGGGGGGATTTACTCTCTCTCTCTCTGAGGGGGATTTACTCTCTCTCTCTGAGGGGGATTTACTCTCTCTGTCTCTGAGGGGGATTTACTCTCTCCTTCTCTGAGGGGGATTTATACTCGCTCTGAGGGGGATTTACTCCCTCTCTCTGAGAGGGACTTACTCTATCTCTGAGGGGGATTTACTCTCCCTCATTCAGAGGGGGATTTACTCTCTCTCTCTGAGGGGGATTTACTCTCTCTCTGAGGGGGATTTACTCACTCCGTCTCTGAAGGGGTTTTACTCTCTCTCATTCTGAGGGGGATTCACTCTCTCTGTCTCTGAGGGGGATTTACTCTCTCTGTCTCTGAGGGGGATTTACTCTCTCTCTCTGAGGGGGATTTACTCTCTCTCATTCTGAGGGGGATTTACTCTCCCTCTCTCTGAGGGGGATTTACTCTCTCTCTCTCTGAGGGGGATTTACTCTCTGTCTCTGAGGGGGATTTACTCTCTCTGTCCATGAGGGGGATTTACTCACTGTCTCTGAGGGGGATTTACTCTCTCTCATTCTGTGGTGGATTTACTCTCTCTGTCTCTGAGGGGGATTTACTCTCTCTGTCTCTGAGGGGGTTTTACTCTCTGTCTCTGAGGGGGATTTACTCTCTCTCATTCTGAGGTGGATTTACTCTCTCCGTCTCTGAGGGGGATTTACTCTCTCTCATTCTGAGGTGGATTTACTCTCTCTCTCTCTGAGGGGGATTTACTCTCTCTCTTTCTGTGGGGGATTTACTCTCTCATTCTGAGGGGGATTTACTCTCTCTCTCTCTGAGGGGAATTTACTCTCTCTCTTGGGGGATTTACTCTCATTCTGAGGGGGAGTTACTCTCTCTCTCTCTGAGGGGGATTTACTCTCTCTGTCTCTGAGGGGAATTTACTCTCTCTCTTAGGGGATTTACTCTCATTCTGAGGGGGATTTACTCTCTCTCTCTCTCTGAGGGGGATTTAATCTCTCTGTCTCTGAAGGGGATTTACTCTCTCTCTCTGAGGGGGATTTACTCTCTCTCTCTGAGGGAGATTCACTCTCTCTGTCTTTGAGGGTGATTTACTCTCTCTGTCTCTGAGGGGGATTTACTCTCTCATTCTGAGGGGGATTTACTCTCCCTGTCTCTGAGGGGGATTTACTCACTCTGAGGGGGATTTACTCTCTCTCTCTGAGGGGGATTCACTCTCTCTGTCTTTGAGGGTGATTTACTCTCTCTGTCTCTGAGGGGGATT